>NC_133900.1:24171020-24504020 GCF_964199755.1 Larus michahellis | reverse complement strand
AACATGCCAAAACTAAGAGCTGCAGGAGACTTGCTCTCATTCAAGCGAGCCCCTTGGGTTCCAATACCACAGCAGTGCAAGCTTACCTCCACCTCTTCCTCGAGCTCTTCCGACAAATCCTCCTCGACTCCCCCACTGCTGCTGCTGCTGATACTGTTCCTTTGACATGGCTACTTTTATTTCACACTGGAAACAGAAAGTTAAAGTCAAATCCAATTAGCAAAGATAACCCCCAAAAACCATTCTTAAACTTACAGAACACTAAGCAGAAAATAGGAATTGGTCATCCTAGTTCTCTCCTTGAAAAAAAATGGATAGCTTACACTCTCCAACTTGGAAATAGCTGTAAGACACTGGAGTTATAAAAACATTCTAAGTTTCCTGATTTTCTGCCAGTACAACAGATTCTGAAAAGAATGCTTGCCTCTTTGCATGTCTTTCTGTTTTCCCTTTGAAATAGACCTCTGAGGTCTATTTATCTGAGAAAAGTGAAATCAAATCCGAGTTACAAAAGTATGGTCAACATTTTTACTCAACTCTGTTCTGAAGCTTCCACTACATATTCATACAATAAGGAAGAGGCTAGCTATGATTTGAGGTTTTGTTACTAGGTTGAATTTCAAGCAGGTTTCTGAAAGGAACGTTAGCTTCCAACAAGAAAGCCTAACTTCCACTTTCATTTCAGTTTTGGAAGCACTCTAAGATAAATTGATATTTTGTTAAAAACAACAAAATATTTCCACATTAAACACACAAAGATCCAGGTACCAGGAAAACATGATGCAGCCTGATACAGCAGATCAGTGACACAGCACTGAGACCACGCAGCTAGAGAACGTGGGAGCTTCACAATGAACACATATGCTGTGGCTCAGCCCTTGCCCCACAGGGGTGCAGTACAAAACCTCACTGTAAACCCCCTCAGCTCAGAAGTTAAGATTACAATAACCTATTCCTAGCACCTATTTAAATACTACATAGGCTTAATGTCTACATGTGAGAAATAATGCTTATAGGTACTTTCAGACTATTATCCTGTTCAGTTTCTCTAGGAAGAACTCCACCTACTTTACTAAGCCCAACATTGTGGTATTTCTTTTCCATTATTTTCTTCACTGGTTCCTCCTCCTTGAAAGTAATGAAGCAAAATCCACGCCTCTTGTTTGTCTTGTTATCCATAGGTAGCTCTATCGATTCAACCTGGTAGAAGACAGAGATTTTGTCTTTTATCCTACCATTCATGACACTTAAAAATGTTTGCAACAGGTCATATTTGTCAACTGCAATTATTTAACTTGAATATGATAATGTGCCTCCTTCATAGGGCTTTACATCAATAGAAACCATGAACATCACGAACATCACCTTGACTAGAAATAGTGCTCATAATTGCGTAAGAGATTTTTTTTCTTCTAATAGTATCATTTGCCCATTCAGGAACTCATACAAAATAGGATGCACAAAGAATACTTCAGCTGTGCCAGATAAATAGTCCCAGTTTGACTTTCAGTTTTAACTCAGTTGAGACTGAACTAACTAGGTGTTTCAAATCTTGAGCAGATCTAAACCTCCAAGTTTTGTATGAAAAAGATTTAGCTCTGTGTAAGTGCATAGTTCTGTTCATCCACAATGCTGCTAAAATTGTATGTTAAACAGGACGAATTTTATGCCTGACTATAAACAGAGTAAAGGTCTCCTTACATATAGCACACGAGACTTCAGTCTAGGCAAACAGTAAAGTCTATAGTCCAGGGGAACTGTCTATAAGGCAGTAAGATTACAGGTATTTGACAACCGAATTCCCTGACAACAGAGGTGTCATGACCTGATGCTGGCAACATCTGAGAACTAATAGGGAAGCGGCAGCTGTACCGAGCTTGTACAAGGCCAGCTTTTAAGGACTGCAGTGACACTTTGTTCATCTGCACCACCAAAAACTGGGGACAGAGACTACACTGTCGCCCAGAACTCAGGCAAGGTGTCTGAACCTGTGCCATTGCAGATCAGCTAGGAGGCTGAAGAGCATCTCACCCAACTGACCAAAGCAGCATGCTCAAAAACATTGCCTCCCATGCCTGTCCCAGTCAAGACTGTCAGACATACCATAAATCAGTTCCTGACTCTCTGACTTATCCCAGCTCCTCCTTCCATTAAACCAGTTTATAAAACTCAAAGCCTGTAATTAATACCCTTATCATTAAAATTCTGACTACTAAGACACATGGACCTACACTGGCCATTAAGTTTACAGTAGCGTGCATGCAGTTTGCATTTGGGGGCTACTATTTATTACTAAATGTGTGAAGACAGAACAAGTTCTATAAGCATAAGCAGCAGTTTATTTCACCACATACCTCACCAAAACCTCCAAAATATTCCCTTATTTTCTCCTCAGGCGTGTCTGGAGATAAGCCCCCAACAAAAATCTTTTTAACGGGTTCTTTTGTTTTCATGGCTTTAGCTCTTTTTGGATCAATGACTTTTCCATTCAGCTTGTGTTCTTTCTGGTCCATGACCTGTGGAAAATTAAAACACAATCTTACTCACGGTTCAAGCTAAATGTTTCACTGATGTTTTCAGCAAGGCCCAGTTACTTTTATGCTTAGTTTATGCTAATGTTATCACCTCCATTTCAATACTTTGATGACAGCAATAATTTGTTGCACAAAACCAAATAGTTTCATATTTTGATCACTATCCACTAACACAGACAGTTCTGATAAAGCACTTCAGGAGTCACCTGGAGCCACATACCACTCAAGGGAAGTAAGAGCATGTAATGTTTCTCAGAAAGTACTCAGCAATCCCAACACCAAACCTCACAAAGTAAAGAATCTGTATTTTAGATACCGCCAAAGATCAATGAAGGTGAAAACTTTTCAGTGTGCTGTGTCAACAGCATTTTAGAAAGGTTAACAGCTAATTTTTACTTGGATAAATTCCAAATCTATCAAAGCCAATGGCTCCACTCTAGGGGTTCACATTGCAGCTCCGGAATGCAAAGATTTAAAGTTCCTTGTAAACTACTGCTTTCATGTAGTAGGCAGCAGACATTTATACACAGTTTTTTTTAAAGTGCTCGAGTCCAGTGGCTTGCCGTATACTTCCCTGTATGTATCCAAAGACACACTTTGGGAACCAGTGCTGGTCCTGGCCACTGCATCATGAGCAAGACAGTTTTGGAAAAAAACCATTTCAATAAGCATCTTAAGTATATCGTATCCCAGAGTCATCTTTAACAGATCACATACAAACAACTACGCATACAATCATCTGAGTGCTGTATCTTTGCTACCTAAAATTGAACATGATGTTTCATTACATTAATATTACCTTATCTACGCTCTCCGATTCTTTGAAGAGTACAAAGCCGAAGCCTCTCGATCGCCCAGTGATGGGATCTAACTTCAGAGTGCAGTCTACAACTTCACCGAATTTAGAGAAATAGTCCTTCAGATCTTTCTTTGTAGTGTCCCAGCTAAGGCCGCCAATAAACATTTTCCTGTTAAGACAAAATGGTTACTCCATTAATGTGTCTTACACAAAATCCTGTACTGTCAAGCTTTTTGAGCTCAGTTACCTAATGTAAGGAATAGCAGAATTTTATCAGTGACCCTCCACACACAGGCCTGCACTTTTTGAGAACCTGCTTAAATGATCCTGGCCAGATTAGATACAAACTTACACGTACACAAAAGTTTTGCACCATCTTCCACTGCAGTCGCTTACTCTACTATCCCAAGAAACTACAGAGTGACAAAAACATATTTTACTACTTCGTTGCATCCCCACCACTACTGACCCACCACAGGCTTAATTCCATTTAGTTACCTGCAGAGCCTCCACACAGCTGTTTATGAAACAAACACAGGCAGAATAAATTTATAAAGCAGTGCAGTTAAACGGAAGCATTTATGTACTAGTTTGGACTGGACATATGCCGATATTAGTAAACTAAAACAAAGAAAGTTAGTTTAGTTAAGTCGCCTTCCCCAGAAAGCGGTAAAAAAGCAAACTATTGGAAGGTCAAAACTTATCTTTCCTCCCAAAACCATGATATAAACACCTGGCATAATCCAATACAACCACAAGAACATCTTCCTAATGATCTTCCCCCTACAAAACCGGTGTTGCTGGGCAAACATGCACAGCGGGTAACTCTGATAATGACTTGTATTTTCAAAAGTACGCTGGAAGCTTGGAATCAAATCATGGCCACCCCACCACATTAGTAAGCCATAAAAAAAATTTAAAAAAATAAAAATACCAAGAACCGCTGTGTCTCAAGAGGAAACACTTCATGATTCACATGAACTAAAGATCAAGCCAGTATGCACATAAATGAAGCATTTTTAGTTATTAGGCATAGGGCTTATGCACCCATTTAAAAGAGGATTTTATTTGAGATTATCTCTTCTAATATTGGTAAAGAAGATTTTACAGTGGGCTCAAAACAAAAAGTATGATCTGTTATGATCTATAAAAAACACTTTCTACAAAGCTTTGTCCATTTTCACTGTACCAACTTATTCCACAATCACATACGCAGTTATCAGAAAACCTGGAAAACCCCTGTAGCATGTTTTCAACTCCTCCAGTTTCCACACACAAATATTTCTGCCAATTGAGTACAATCGTGTTGTACTTTCACAAGCCGAATTCTCTCAAATCAAAAGCCGCCCATGTGAACTAACTCTGTTGAATTAGCTGTGCTCTTACAGAATTAACAAGAGCATTCAGCTTCTAACAAACATATCCAACCTCTATACAGATGTGGGGGTTCAGCAGCTTCAGATGCTTCTATAGAGTCTTGAAGTCTATAAACAGGAGAACAGATTTCCCATCCCTTTGTCCACGTTTCCTATTAGTTCCAGATCTCTCTTCAACAAAGCACCAAAAGCCCTTTCCAGTGTGACATCTTAAGTGTCTTCAGGACCAATATGGAAATAATGGTCCACCCTGGTAAACCAGCAGCCTCATAGCAATACGGATAGTAATTCAAAGGATGCTTTGCGTCCTTGTGTTCATCCATCATTAAGTTTCTTTTTGTTTATTTTGTGGGTGTTTTTTTTAAGAAGCAAAACAGAACACATGCAGAGGATGCAGCACTGTATTTCTGACACACAGGGGGATAGTGATACTTCAGCAGTTACTACCGAACATACACTTGCTACGTGACATATAAAACACCTGGTTTACAGTTATTAATAAACCATTAACATAAACATATTTTTTATGTTTATTATATATTATTTTCTTTTTATTGTTCTTAATGAACAATCAACATTAACACACAAAACCCTGCTCTGTATCACTAAGGACATTACACACCAAGAACACAAGCTTCAAACCGACAGCCCTCTGAAGGATTTTCTTCCCACCATGCAATAACTGCATCTGTGAATCCAGTTACAGAGCGGCAAAATGTGACTGCTTCAGCTTGCCACTACAGAAGCTTACAAACTACAGCTCCACTCCAAAACTGAGGTCAGATCAAGGCTACAACACAAAGGTGAGCGCACCAAACAAACAAGGTGCAATGTCACAGTGCTGTCAAAAGCTTACGTACATTTCCCAAAGCACAGTTTTGCTGGTGTAAGTCACATCAGCACGTAAGAGTTTTCCAAAATAAGTTACCAGAAGTGTACTGGGAAAGCTTTCAGACTTAACCAAACAGAGCACAGACATCACTGTGACTAGTGGCTTTGGCTTTCTTCCAACAGGCTAGTCAGGAAATTGCCTGACAGTTGCCAAATTGTGTATTTCTCAAGTCTACAGTTCTCAACGAGGAGATCTGAGTGTACGACAACCTGTGCACTGTTTTTTCCTGATGACACTTTTCCTAATGCAAAGGAAACACCAATGTACCCACATCCAGCAGCTACCAAAGATGTGCTGTTTTCCCTCTACTACCAAGAGGGTTCTCAAAATATTTTGTTTCCTGTACAGCATTACCCGTGAGAACTCACAGGTCAAAAGACTGAACTAAAGTACAACTCAATGTATGCTACATGTAGTCACTGCCCCACTCAGTGACAACTTCTTCTAGGCTGCACTGACTCAAAGAAGATGGGCTTCCTCATGAAAACCCTTTAATAGGTACGTATTCAAAGACAGAAAGTAAAACAAATATGCAAATTCCAAAGGTACTTAAAGCCATTAAGAGCATGTAAGAAGTAACAAAAACATTCTAAGTTTTCACTAACCCTAGCAAAACACTCAAAAAGGTTCCCTGCTTGCAGCAACATCCCAGGTTATTGGGAAGGAAGATGACGCTCACAAGGTTTTGCAGCAATTCTCTACAGGACACAGTAGCTAGTGTTCCTTTATCGAGTTTATTTTCTGCCTTCATCAAAAACAGACCTGCAGCTTGAGCTACTTATTTGCCTTACAGGAGACAGCACACAGCAACAGCCTGTCCTGTAACTGGATTTATTATACGTGAACTTTACATGCTATATGAAAGTGATACTGCCCTATGCGAAGCATCAGGCAGAAGCCCTTAGAAGAGTAAAAGCTGCCTTCGTTCTTAAGCTGCTACCTAAAGTAACCTTCCTCACGGAAGAGGAGGAATGGCTTAGGGTGGGAAAGTCAAGGTGCCTCATGCCCCTCACTGATACGCAACTGACGTATCATTTATGTTTGTCTGCAACATAGGGCAGCACTAAGTGATTGCAACCTGAGCATTTGTCTACGTTGAGTTACAGTCCTTAACACACACGCACTGTGTGCTAACTTTTAGAAAAGGCATCCTCAAAAACAACAAAAAGAAGTTTGCAGTTCGGCACACGTCACGCCAGATGTACGCCTCACGTCCAGCCACTGCCAACGGCCGTGGCATTTGGCCGGCAGGGGCACGGAACTTTCCCCACTTGACAGCAGCATTCGGAGCTCCGTTGACAGCGCCGCTCCCGCTAATTTCGAAACGGAGCACGGTATCGCCCCCGGCTCCCTGCAATACCGAAGAGCAATCCAGCTACCGACCCGGCCGCGCTTTCCAAGCGCACGCCAGGCCCCCCGGTCGCGTTCAGGTTCGCAGCCTCCAGGTCAGCCGCCAACCACCGCCCGATCCGCTCCGTTCCGGGGGGAGCAGCGGCACGCCCCCCCGCCGCCGGAGCGCCGCGGTGCCTGTGGCGTCGCGGTGGCCTCTCGCCCGCTCCGCACGCCCCAGTGCCCCCGCAAACAGGAAGGCGGAGGTGCCCCAGCCCCGCCGGCGGCCCGCCCCCGCCGGCCCGGCCCGGTACGTGACGTCGCCGCGGCGCCAAGTAAACAAACAGGGCGGCAAGCGGGGCCGGGCCGAGCGAAGGGGTGTCGGACCCCGCCGCCCGCCCCAGCAGGACGCCGCCGGAGACAATACGCCGCGGGGCGCCCGCGCCGCCCCCGCTGCTCACCCCTCGTCCTCCTCGTTCTTGCTGGCGTCGATCTTGGCTCCCTCAGACTCGATCCCGCCGCCACCACCGCCGCCGCCGCCGCCTCCCCCGTCGGTGCCTCCCGCCCCAGTCCCCACCAGACCCTCAGGCTGCTCCGTGGGCTCGGCCGAGCTGCCTCCGGCGCCCGCCGACGCCGAGTCCATGGCGAACTGCTGCTCCGACATGGTGACGCCGCCGCCGCTGCGGCTGACCCGCGCCGGCCGGCCGGCGACCGCCCGCCGCCCTCGGCCCCGCTACCGCTTCCCCGCCGAGGCCCCGGCCCCGCTCGCGGCCTCGGCCCCGGCGACGGCACGAGAGCGCGGAGCCCTCCTCCTTTCGCTCGCTTTTTTTAATGGCGCCGCCACCGACCCAACCTAAAATGGCGGACGGAAGGAGCACCGTGGGCGCGGTCACGTGACACCGCCTCCCGGGGAGACGGCGCGGGCGGGTGCGCCGTCCCCGGGGCGGTTGGGTCCGGCGGTTGGTGGCCGTTGCCCATGGGTGCGGCGCCGCGCCGCTCCTGGGGCGGCCTGCCGCCAACAGCGGGGCTCCGAGGGGTTTCGGGCGGCCGCTGCGGAGCGGGGCCCGGGGCGAGCGGCGGCTCGTCGTGAGGCCGGGCGGGCGCCTGGCAGGGGCGGCTCCGCGAACCTTGCGGGGACCCGGGATGGCAGGGCCGGCCTGCGCTGGGCTCCTGGGCACCTCGCAACCCACGGACACGCCGTGGAGCACCCGGCGCCTGAAGGTACCGAAATGAAGCTTTTGCCAAAAAAAAAAAAGAAACGAACGAAAAAGTCGCTTTTAAATTTAAAACATGAATGGCTAGAAATCGAAGTAAAACTTGGGGAAGCGTGGGGGGGGGCTGGTACATTAACAAACAGGTGTAATAGCAAAGCCCTGTTCTAGCGGCAAAAATAAAGCAGTGCTTGCAGCCACCCGGAGGTGCTGCTGATAAGAGCAGCTTCCGCGTCCGGCTGCGCTCTGGAAAAGTCGGGAGCAGGGTCAGGTAGGCAGTCGCTTCTCCCAGCCGCCCCGTTTCTTTAGTTGGTGGGCAGCGATGCCAGCCTTCTCGCATCCGACCTAATCGCCAAGATGACAGAAACCTCCCCAGATCTAGCAACTGCTTAACCCAGAGCAGTTATGGTATGTAGCTCTTCTGCATGACAGGAGACGAAAATAAAATACCCAGCTGCCTAAGAGAAATAAACGCTGAAATTATGGTTTGGAAACTTTTGGAGAGAAACCTCTACCCAAACTACACCCTTTGAAGTTTGCAAGACCAGTCTCCCCTGTAAATTAGCTACTCACGTTTCACTTTACTGTCCTAACAAACAAGATTTATTTTTGATGCATGCCTAGCTAGATACTTGTGCTGAGGAAAAAAAACCAAACCGGACTGCTGCAATCCTTTGGCTTCAGGCAGAACGTGTATGCTCACTTACCCATCCCAGCTCTTCTATTCAGAAAACAACCTGCTGGTTAAAACATCTTCCCTTCTCCGGCAGTCATTCATTTAGGCTCGTTATGTTGTTTGCTAGTATACACAAGATAGGGAAACCCATTTTCTGGTCCGGCTGAAAAGAGTCCACTACAGGATTTAATGTGAAAGAATAGGTCCCAACTTGTACAGAAATTAGTTGCTAACCCTGAAGTTCAGGAACTTGTAATCTTCTGCTTGGAATTGGAATAGACAGGGAGCAGTCGCTCTAGGTACATAATGAAGTTACTGTGGAACCTGAGTGCTTGAAAAACCTTGAAAAGGTGATACAGATCTCAACCTCCAACCCCTCAAGCAGTGCTGAGCTATCAGTATAAAAAAGGTGCTGCTGTAGCTCTAGGCTCCTCCCTTGAGATGTATGAAATTGGCAGTATTGTGCCATAGAACCACTCTCTCCTCTTTTCTGCAGCTGGCAAGAGGCAATTCTGCAGTCTTCCACAGTGATGCTAACTCAAGGTGCTCTGGTGCTCTCTTAAGACGGGTCAGGAAAAGGAGTGGGCTGTACTGACCCATATACATCATCACCTATCTTGAGCCATTTATGATCTCCAGAGAGGTACCTGCCCTTCTATACATCTAAAAGTATAGTTATACCACTGTACGCTGACAGCCAACAGCAAGACTACACATTCACTTAAGTAAGCATTTATTAGAGAATCCTTTAACATGAAATTATACAAATAAAGTTTGTATAAACACAAGTCCACATTGTGTCATAACATGAATGGCAAAAAGAAAGTAAAAACCATAAAAGAAAACTAGTCAGCCGCTATGTACAGTTGGACACAGTTGTGTCGTACACTAAAAGTCTTTTACAAAATAGTCATTTCCTCTCATGAAGAACACCCTCCATTCACTCACGATGCGCCGCAAGATGGCTTTGTTGCAGTATCTCTACCTAAAAATCAAGACAAAAATGTATGTCAGATCTGTGCAAGTTACTACAAGGATCGTTAAAAGGTCCATTTTCATGAACTGCTTTAAGTCGTCTATATATTCCTTTCTTCACTGTTAAAGATCATATGCATATTTATTAAGGTAACACAAGAGGTTTTGTTACCCATCAGTAATTTATCTTCCCAAATATAGCCATTCAGCCCATTTAGGAAGCTGTTCCAGAACACCACACATCCAATTTAGAGTATTGACCGGGCTCTGGATCAGTGTTTTTTTCACTCCAAATACTGCCAAAAGGGTTTCTGATTATTTGTTTATCCATCTAAATGACTGCTGTGCAAACACAAGTCAGAGTGATTTAGGTCAAACGGTCCACGTGCATATGATCTTTAATGTTTTTCCAGATTTAAAAGTTCGTTTTGGTTTGCAGATTTCACTATTAGCTATAAAAAGAAAAAAAGCAAGCATTAAATCTTAAAGAATGCACACTTAAAATGAGGTTCCACAATTGAAATACAACACTAAACAGAAGACCAAATGATTAAGCTGTAAAGGCATTTATGTACTTTAACTCCTGTAAAAAACCATTTAAGTTAAGACACTTAATCTCCAAAAAGATTAAAAAAAAGAAGCCAAAGTCTGAAGTTTTCCACTTTAATCTTTACGCTGGTACATGAAGTTGGAAGAGACCATACCACAGGACAGCGTTTTCTGGTGTATGCCTTGCGCTCTGCCTGCAACGTGCGACCCCAGAGATAGACGTGGTCAGGGTGACACACGGCCTGCAATGAAGTTCCCGCTGGCGGGTACAAACAAGGTATAATGTCAGAGTTAGAAGACAACATTCTTGTTTTCCTTAAGTTGTACCCATTTCAGTACTTTACCTGTTAATACTTCTAATAAGTTTAATTATTCCTCTAGACCACCTGGTACACAACGCAAAACAGAAAAACTCTTATGTTTTTCTGAAGTACTAAAGAAGATAAAGTCACATTTTTACAAAGTTAAAGATCTATAGACACTGTAGGCAAAGCTGGTTTAAAAAAAAAAAGTATTTTTTTTTAAGTTAACAAAAGCTTAATTAAAGGAAAAGTCATGCTACGCAAGTTTTTACTCTTCATTTGTCTATTGATCTTTAAATTACATTAGACATACTCAGAGTAGACCTTGCACTCATGTACACACCTGTTTCCTCAAGTACTAGGTACTGCTTTAGTACGGCTGGTAGTTGTTTTGGTGATTGCCGCCACCACGGGATGCCTTTCCATATGTGCTTTGTTGACCTGTAGAGAACACGGGGGGGAAAAAAAAAACCAACCCAGAACCATTAAGATTAATATCCAACACTCTGACGGAGATTGTTCCTATACAGTACACCAACAGGGCTACTCTTTACAGCCATGTGTTAGGAGTAAGAGGTGTTACAGAACAGTTACTAAGTTAACAGAGGCCCCTGTTCAAAGATGCATGCTATTATTATCTGGAATGACATCAAAACCACTTACCACTGTAATCTGTGTATCCTGGCCCATATCCATAATTAGGATAGTTGTACCCAGAGTAGTCATATCCTCCATAGCCACTGTAACTTTGATCACTATAAGCGCTATTATAGTTTCCATATCCTTGATCATAGTAGTTATTAAATCCTTGATTCCAGTTTTGTCCCTGACCTGAAACCAAGTATAGCATTTCTAAGTTACAGAACTTATTATTTCATTCCTCCTTCTATGCCACTTCATCTAACTTCTGATGGCAATCTTTTTATGCCAGAACTATTACCTGGAAGAATCCTGTTACCTTCTAAAGAACCCAAGAAAAATAATTTTCTAAAAGAATCAAGGCATCTCATTTAGATATAAGAGATGTATCATAAGGTCTTATCCCCCAACAACATCAGAGAAACACAGCAGGTAGTCCTGCTCATGGAACAGCCAGGAAAAACAAACCAACATAATACTGAAGGCATGTCCCACAGCAGCTCCTGCTGTTTTAACTTCCATTTTGTATCATTAATTGCCCGAACACTAAGTTATACCATAGGATCAGCTTTACTGCATTGTGTTGGTTGTGACTGCTTGACTTTTTAAGACTGAGATGCATTAACCTTTAACGTAACTGTTTATTACTTCTCATCTATGTGCAAGGTGTAGCAAAGAGACTTGTCTTCCTCTTTAGCAAACAGCTCATGCTTTCTTGCCCATGAGCCAACTAATAGTGTACCCCTTCGTGTGAAAGGATAACTGCACTACCCATTTAGTTATTCTGTCAACTGCTGGTATACAAAAGCACCCTACATCCAGCTTACCACTTTACCACTTGAATGCAAGCAAAGCAAGAAGAGATTAAGTTTTCACAAGCAATCACAACCACCAAAATACCATTTCCTGTCAGGGTACTTTCTACATTCAATTTAAACGTGAGATCTGCATGCAGCCTGAAACTTGGTATATCTACAAACACCTTAGTGTTTGGTACGGATACTTAAACATTTACATTAATTTCAACATCCAAAACACTCACCCCGTCCACGCCCCCTTCCACCTCCTCGTCCACCAGACGCATTGCTTTTTCCTCCTTTCTGCTGTTGCTGCTGTTGCCTGTATACCTCTTTGGGCTGTGCTACTTTTATCTCACACTGTAAAGACAGAAGTTCTTTAACTCATCAAGAATTTCAAGACCATTTTGTAAGTAGCTTTCAGGGAACACTACAGAGATGTTCTATTGCACATGCTAAGAAACAAGAGCTTCCATACCTTGCCTGAACCAATTTGATGGTATCTGCTTTCTAGTAACTTCTTTACTGGCTCTTCATCTGTGTATGTGATAAAACAGAAGCCCCTCCTCTCATTCGTCTTTGTGTCCATGGGAAGCTCAATGTTTTCAATCTGAAATCAAAAGTATCTATCAATAACACAGGAACTCTGTAAGCAACTTCTTATGCCACCAAAACCATTCGGCAGTCTGATGTCTATGCCAAGTGCTTTTAATAGTTATAAATCTGTCCATCACAACACTATGGAATCATTAACATGCATATAGTTTCAACAATCCCCAGTTTTATGTAAGCCTGAGACAGCTCTCCCCTCACAAATTCTTCTGTCTTAAGACAGAGGCAACACTGCGTGTGAAAACCAGAGCTGTTTTATATGCCATTATACTATACCTCGCCAAAAGCGCCAAAGTACTCCTTAATCTGCTCTTCAGATGTATCTGGACTCAGCCCACCAACAAACACTTTTTTTGGTGGCTCCTTCCCTTTTAGGGCTTTTGCCCTTTTAGGATCTATTAACTTCCCATCCAGTTTGTGTTCCTTCAGTTCCAACACCTAAGAATCACACAAGGAAACAAAGTCTGAGATCACTACAATAACACAGGCAGGCTTTGTGCCATCGATCCACAAGAAATCCACCCACCTTCTCCACACTGGCAGCGTCCTTGAAGAGCACGAACCCAAACCCCCTCGACCTCCCAGTGACTGGGTCTGTTTTAATCGTACAATCCACAACCTCGCCAAACCGAGAGAGATACTCTGTCAAGTCCTTCTTGCTGGTGTCCCAGCTGAGGCCTCCAATAAACATTTTCCTGAAACACAAGTAGTACATATGAATACATGTAAATACACGTCTGTACACACACAGCTAGGTGTGGAGCTAGCCCGCTCGTGGCTGCCACAAGCCAAAGGCGATCAGGAAGCCACCGCCACCCGCCTCGGCTCGGCTCGCAGGGCCTGACAGCGGCGCCCGCTGCTCCGGGCGGCACCGGGGGAGCCGCAGCGGCTGTCCCGGCCCGACCCGGCCTCGCCGTTACACGTGGGCCGGGCCCGCGCGTCCCCCCGCCCGCAGGAGCGCGCACCCCCATAGGCTGCCGGCGACGTCAGGCGCCCTGATTGGCAGCCCCCTGCCCCGCCCCACGGAAACTGGGTCAACCGCCCGGGACACAAAGGCGGGCGCGGCCATTGGCGTGGGAGGGAGAGGCCCCGCCCCGCGCCGCCCCCCCCCTTCCTCCCCCCCCCCGCACGACTCGGGAGGGCGGGTGAGGGAGATGGAGGCGCGACCCCCCCGGCCCTACCCATCGTCCTGCTGGTTCTTGCTCGCGTTGATCTTGGAGCCCTCGGCGAACTCCTCCGGGCCGCCACTCATCTCGGTAGCGTCCTCCATGGCGGGGCGAGGGCGGTGGGGCTGCTCAGGCGAGCGGCGGAGACGGCGGAGACCTGCGCCGGCAAGAAAATGGCGGCGGAAGAGATCCGGGCACCGCCTGCGCCGTTCTTATATACCCGCGCCGGCAGCCAATCAGCGCTGCCCTCTCCCCTGGCGTCACAGCGCCCCTGGCGGCTTCCGACAGGGATGCAGCACCGCCCGCCGCCCCCTCCGCGCCCCGGCCCGGCCGCTCCGTGAGCGGCGCCGGTACAGCCGCGCTCTGCGGCGGGGTGCAAGTGCGGCGTGCAGCCGCTGTCCCTGCCCGCCTCGCCTTTCCGCCTGGCCAGTGCCCCCTTTGCCGCCGCAGGCCCTGGGCAGAGGCGGGGTGCCGCTGCCCCGGGCGGGGACGGGGACCGGGAAACCGGGACAGGCGTGCTCCGGAGCCGGGGGAGTAACGTGCAACCCAGAAACCCCGTTCAGGAGGCGGCGGTGCGGGGGCGGGCACAGCCACCGCGGCACTCCCCGCTGCCTGGGTCCCGTCGTCGCCTCGCTCGCTCGCTCGCTCACTCACCTCCCGCGATCCGCGGCGGCGCGGCGCGGCCCGCCCTCCCGCGCAACCGCAGCCGCAGGGCGGAGCGCCCGCCGCCGCGCTCCCCCGCTGCGCCCCGCGCCCCACGTGCCGCCGCCGCCGCTGCCATGGGCGTGCTGCCGGTGCCGGCGGAGGTGCGCGCCATTCTGCTGGACATCGAGGGCACCACCACCCCCATCGCCTTCGTCCAGGTGAGACCCGGCGGGGCGGGCGGCCGGCCGGGGAGCTCCGCTGGCACCGCCGGGGGGGCTCCGCTGGCATTGCCGTTATTATCGTGGACGCCCCCGAGGGCTGGCAGCTGTTGGGGGGCGCACGCTGCGCCGGGCGGGTTTCTGTGAGTGCAAGAGCCCTTGGCTGCCGCGGCCTCCCGGCGGGGGGAGCGCCTCTGCCGGGGCCGGAGCCCTGCGGAGGGCGGGCCGGAGTTTCCTCCAGAAGCGTAAGGCCGTGGCACGTTTTCTGCGTGTTTCTGAATAATGCTCACGAGAAAACACGTCTCGTTTTACCGTCCGTCTTCCCCTCTTGCGGGCAGGGGAACTATTCAGATCCAGGGCAGTTCAGTAAATGTTTGGGTTTGTTTTTTTTTTTTTCGTGGCGACAGGGCAGTTGGAGAGCTCTCAGCCCCGTTTAGGAAGAGCATCCCTGTTGCTCAGGTGGCTGGAGCTGCAGCACCTCTCCCGAATTTGCAGAAACCCTGAAGTACTGTCTCAGGCTTATCCACTGCCTTTTCCCTTCGAAAGGGTGGTACAGTCAGACGCCTCCAGTGTCACCAGACGTGTATGTCCTTCCTCCAGCATGCACAGGACCAGCACGGGGGAGGGTGGCATAGAGAGCACATCAGCCGACAAGGAGGACTGTACTAACAGCGAATACGGTACGAGGGGCATCCCATGCCTAGGAGAAGGCATAAAACTGGCTGAAAAATGTTGGTCTAGGTGCAGAAGGCAGGGGATGGGGAAGTCTGCAAGGCCAGCCGGAGGCATAGGGACAAACACTGTAAATCTGCTCTTAAAATTTGCAGTTGTCCAGCTGCTGTGCGTCCCTCCTCTCTGAGAGGTTTTGGTCCAGGCTTGTGTGCATCACAGGTGGGAGCAATTTGCCTGTATGTAAGACATCACACAGAATTATTCCTCCTCCTGGCATTAACCTATACTTCTCCATGAGACATTATAGCTTTTGGTGGATCTTTTTTGCCAGTAGTTTATGCAGGTGCTTTGTGACCCACGTGATGCGCAGAGCCGTGAAGGCTCTTGCCAGGCTTTCTAGGTGTTTCTGCTAACAGAGTTTAACAGACGCACAACATGGCCTACATCTTCAGTGCTCTTGAATACATTTCAATTTAAACAGTTTGAACATCTCAGATTTCTTACTAAACATCTAACAGTGCGATGAAGTTGGTTATATCCACCTTGACTCCGTTTTGCTGTCACGCAAATAACATGCGATATGCCTGAGACAGCTTCCTACCCAAAGTCTTTCTGTTGCAGGCAGGCCAAATGAGTTATAGTTCTCAATAAACGCAGTTTGCTGGAAATCCTGAAAATGCTTGAATTAAGTTATTTCATTTGGACTTTTAGTTAACCTCCATAATTTCTATTTCGCCTTGAAAAGACCCACTGCTGGTTCTGCAGGCATTTTATTCTTTAATATTAAAGGATTTCATTTAATCCTTTATTTAGTATGAGAACTATTGAATATGCAAAGTAAGGAAATAGAATGAGCCAGTTGCTGAGTGGATTAAGGAAAGATACCAGAAAAGAGAATATTTGGTGGCCCCTAGTTAGAGGTCACCAGGTTTTCTCTTTTGCTGGGTCCACCCTAGCAGAGAAAAGTAGATGGCAGGGGAGAGATGTAATTTGATAAACTACATCCCCTGGGATTTGCCAGATCTCCTGTAAAAAAGCAGATTGTCACTGAGCTTTGTGACAGTTTGCATGGACACTGAGAGGAAAGTTGGCCCTGGTTGCTTGAAATCCTACAAGCACTAATTACAGCATGCTACGTGGGTGTCTACTGATGGTAAATATACCACTCTTTCTGTACTGGGTTTAACGTTGCTGTGACCAGTTGCAAAGGCTTAGTAGGGCTGTCGAGCTGTGTTTGCTGATGGCTGTTTCTCCATCCTGCCAAGCTGTGTCGGGGCAGCCACGTCTGGGGCTGGGCATCACCGAGGAGCCCAGCCGCCTGGCGGTGCAGTGGAGTGATGGTGCCCATCTCCCCAGCATGCACGGGAGGTGGACAGAGCGATGGGAGCTATGCACAGGCGGGCTTGGGTCTCCTGCTAGCCAAGGTAAAAGAGAAGTGGGTCAGTAACAGCCCCAGTTAAACCTATTCAAGAGTTGTCAGCTGCAAGCTTTTGCCGAAGGCTGAAGTCTCGGAGATGGAGGTATTTCCTTGCAGGATACAAGGAGTCTTTCTTCCACACAAACTTTTAAACTTAGCACATCCATTGCCTGGGATTGCTCCTGACGTCCATAAACCATCTGTCCCCCTGGCTCTCCACCACTCCAGCTGTCACATGGCTGTCCCGTCTTGGACCACAGACTGAGGTATTTGCCAGTGGGTCAAGGCTTTTACCTTTTTAAAATCCACTGAATCACAGAATACACTGCACTTTTGGAGCCCGTTCAGGAGTTTTTCTTTGCCAGCACAAGAGCATGAAACACTGCTTTTGGAAATCAATTGGGACCTTTTGACATCCAAGTTGTAAGGGAAGTTAAATTAAGTCAGTGGGTCAGTTGCGTTTCCCAGGGGATTCTCTTTACTTTCTTCCATGATTTAAAAGATAGTTTGAAAGCAACTGAGCTCAAATAAAGGAAATGAGAGAGTAACTGGGGGTATTACAAGGTTGTTGATTTCCCTAGACAAGTTTGTGGTAATTTTCTAGGCATTTAAGAGATTTTCCTTTCCCCTAAATGTACATGGTTTATTAAAATATACAATGTGGAAAAAGCAATATTGGAGTAATAGAAAATCATGCAGTTCTGCCACCACATCACACGCTCAGGACCACTGTTTTCTTAATTCAGTAACAAGTTCAAAGTGACATACAGCGAGGAGAAAAACATCACAGGCCATTTTTTGAGGGGAGATGAGCTCAGGTTAGTTTCCTCCCATCTCCTCCCCATCCCAAGTTTTTTCCAGTTAAGAAAAGCTTAGTCTGTACTCAAAGGAAGGAGCTCCCTGCCCTTCCCCTTGTCCTGAGGCTCTTCCTGCACCCAGAGATGCCATTGCAGCGGCTGCTTGTGGCTTCTCAGTTGTGAAACACCACTAACGAGAGCAATTTGTAGTTATTTCTGGTTGCCCTTGGTATCTCCGAGAAGGTTTGTAATTCTCCTGTGGCACTTTTCCCTAACCCAGTTCCATTTCATGTTCATGTTTCGTTTCCTGTTGAGCTCAGTGTCACTGGACTAGACTCTTTTTAAAAAGGTCCTCTAGCTCTGGTGAGAAGTTGAGAGGTGTTTGCAGAACAACCTTCATTAGGACAAGCGCCCCATTAAAAATAGAGTAGTATAACTTGTCAGTTCAGAGACACACGGTCAGCCTTGTACTCCTCAGCCGACGGGAACTTGGGGTCACACCTGCCATTTGAGACGTTTTTTGGTAAGCCCAGGAAAAGTTATCACCTGCCTTTCCATCATAGAATCATAGGGTTGGAAGGGACCTCTGGAGAACATCTAGTCCAACCCCCCATTCTGGGATTTAAAAGTTGCAGCTACATGAGCATTTGTGGAAAAAATCCACCTGCACCAGTCTTGGTCCAAGGTTGGCTCTGGCCCGCAACAGGCAGACAGACACCCTTGGCAGGCAGTTTCACAAGCTGCAGCACTGTCGGGGAAGCTCGAGTGGGTAAAATACCTGCACACGCCAGCATGTGCAAACGGTTGCTTTGAAAGCAAGTCAGCCTTGCCTCTGCCGGGTTCAAGGAGCCGCCTGTTTTTCTTGTGTGCTGCCAGGAGACCTTGTTCCCTTACATCAAAAACAACGTGAAGGAGTATCTGCGCGCTCACTGGGAGGAGGAGGAGTGCCAGCGGGATGTCGGGCTTCTGAGGAAACAGGTTAAGTAACGGAGCTACACTGTGTCTCTCCGGGTTTTCACGGCATGCCTGAGACTTCAGGTCACTCGGACTCCCCCGGTCACCCAACACAGGCCCACACCTCTCTCTGCCCCCCACGGAGTCCGGTTGCCTCAACGGGGTGATTCTGCACCACCCAAAGCCTGGGGTTGTGCTCAGGGAAGGGCTGGTGCTTGGTAGGCAGCAGCTCAGCTGCTTCCCTCAGCTTGCCTTGGTCTTCACAGCTCCCAGGTGGGCATCGGACCGTGGCTTTTCAGCCTCATGCCTGCGCTGTGCCCTTCCCTTGCTGAATGTGTTGCCTGTGGCTTCCACGTGCCTGTTTGGGAAGCGGCATGGAGGGATGGCAGAGTACTTGTCCCACACAGGGCCATCCATCAATTTAAGACCTGTGGCTGTCTGAAGTCAACAGATGAATTTGCTTCTTTGCCTTGATTTCAGTAATGGAATACTTACGCAAAGATAATTCTCGTTAGAGTATTACCATACAACTACAGTGGTGCTAATTGTTGGGTTTGGAAAGTACAGTCCAAGCAAGTGTTTCTAGGCACTACTGAAGTCTGAATTTCTCATTGAGAAAAGCATTCAAACCATGTTGTAAGATGTGAAGAGCAGTTCAAGCTGTGTCCTGTACAGAGGTGTGTTGATGCAGGTGTTAGACCCCTTTCCTAAATTGAGATTTTGAGACCGATCCATCTCTTCCCTCACCTCTTTGGTGATGATTTCCAGGCTCAGGAGGACTCCAGCTTGGACGGGGCCGTGCCGATCCCTTTGGAGAGCGGAAGCGGGGAAGAAGAGCTGGAGCGGGTCATCCAGGCGGTCGTAGACAACGTGCACTGGCAGATGTCTCTGGACAGGAAGACCACAGCACTGAAGCAGCTCCAGGGTCACATGTGGAGGGCAGCCTACGCAACCGGGCATGTCAAAGGAGAGTGAGTAATTGTGTGTGCGAGTAATTGTGAGCCCCTTTGCCCCCTTCCCTGGTGCAGGTATGGGGTGCATCTCTCCTAGATGTCTGTTATCAGAACAGCTGCATAAGCTATTCCTGGAAACAGCCCCATGTACAAATACAAATACGATTACTACCTTGGTGGAGACGCCAATACGTTTACCTTGGCCTGAAGTCAGGCCTTCAGCCAGGCCACTGCTGTCATGGAACCAGCTGCAGCCACTTTATTTCAAACTTGATCGTGCAGTGAAACACAAATCCATTGAGCTTAATCTTTGGATCTAGGGAACCAAAAGCTTACAGTGGCCACAGGGCTGACCGAGTTGTCTCAGTGCCCACTGGGAAGATGACAAGTGGGTGAGAGTGTTTCTCCTTAAGGAATAGTCGTCAGGTACGTGCTGGGGAACACCAAGTTCTCCAGCCACCTGGACAGGGTCCGTAAAGGACACGGGGTCTGAGAAACAGAACAAGGTAACGGAGGTGTGACATGGGGTGATTCTGCTCCCACGACTGGCAGAACATTCATCTGGGACAGCTGTCTTCTGCATTCAAAAGTCAGAAAACGTCTCAATATTTCACTACAGAGATTTCTAGGTAAACTAAGAGACTGAGGCACAAGTATGAACTTGTTACAGTTCTCCATCTTCCATTTTTTATCCATGAATTGCACTCACATTTTGGAACAAGCTAGGGTGGTATGGTCAGGTCCTTTCAGTTGTTTCCTCCTGCTTTGTCTCTTACCTGTACGTTTCCTGCCTTTCCACTTCTTTTTGTCTTCAGG
The DNA here is from genome assembly GCF_964199755.1 of Larus michahellis. Lineage (NCBI taxonomy): Eukaryota > Metazoa > Chordata > Aves > Charadriiformes > Laridae > Larus > Larus michahellis. The sequence continues at coordinate 24,483,691 of NC_133900.1, read as the reverse complement.
CTCCTCTTTACGTTTCAGCCACAACACAGGGATGCATAAGTAGGGACAACTGGAGTTAAGCCTGATCTTCTTATTTAGGTCGAGAGATACTTGGTTAAATTATGCATTTCAAGTTCCTACGGAAGTAAAACAAATCTTAAGTTCACAAATTGTTTTTGCCAAAGGAAGAATGAGGAAGAAGAAAAAGAGCTCAGAGAAAAATATAAACATCCACCAGAGAAAGCAACAAAACCCAAAAGCAAGTCAAGAGGGACAGCCATCCTGTTGGTTTTCGTTTAAAAAACAGGGCTAGTTGTCTTATAGTGGCCCCAAAACTGTGGAGCTAGCCTTGCTGCTTAGCAGCATACAAGCAGCAAGATCTCTAAAGTCTCCCCATCACCCAACTGTATCTGGCACATCAGTGTCTGAAATCCAGGCGCTGAATTCAGCACGTGGAAACGTGAGGGTGGCTGGGAGTTTCTGCAGGTGCCTTACAACCTCAAAATACTTTCAGCTGACACTAGAGACATTTAATAAATAACTATGACAAAGATTTTTTTTTTTTTTTAATACATAGTGTAGCAAGGCCCTGAGCAGATGGCCAAGAAACTGGAGATGAAGGAAGGGGCAGCTGATTGCTACAAGTCTGCAAAACTCAGTCCAACACTTTCTTTTGCATCTATTTGGAATCATCTTTCTTCAGGCATTCAGGTGTTCAGATCCGCTTTTCGGGGCAGTACCTTTGGGCCTTGACCCAAGTGACCACACAGAGCTGTGCAGTATAGGGGTAAGGCTGGGATTTGGACTGGGATGAAAATTTGGTTCCCTGGGGATCACGTCTCCTCCAGCTCCTCTATCCTTCTGCCATATCAAACTCTTTGCCCTTCCCTCCCTGCCCTTCCAAGGCTGTTTGTGGCCTTTCCTTATCAACCATCACATGTATTATTGAAGGACTTATTGTCAGCCTTACTTTGTCCCTCTTGAGCATCCTTTAGCCTTCAGTTTCTCCCAGCACATGGATCATCTTGTAAATGTCCTTTGCATACAAAGAGCTTTTACATACATGTAGGTGCACCACCAAAGAGGTCTCATGGTAAAAATAAGGGTATGAGGGAACGAAGAGACATGTCCATTAGCAGTTCCATAGCAGTTGCCTTGGCTTTGGTCCTCCTTCCCTCTCTCACATCTTTGCTCCCCGCTTCTGGGCTTGTCTGCGGGCAACTACTACCCAGGAGTTAGATAGAGGTCACATTTTGAGACTCCAGCCCATTGCCAGATAAATATCCTGCCTTCCTAGCACTCTGCAAGGCCAGAAGAAGAAGGGGAGGGATGCTGCTGCCTAATGAACGGGAGCTGGTTCACCCCTCTGCGGTGCAGTTAAGCCGGGGACACATCTGGCCCACAGGCAGGACAACCTGACTTGAGTCTCTGAATAGAGTAGCTCTGACCTCAGTCCCTTAGGGGACACTCCTTTCCCGAGCTGTTGTCTGGCTCCAAGCAGTTCGTACGGTGCCGCTCATTTAAGCTCCTGCTGCTGCAGCCTCCTCGCGCCTCCTCCCTACACGCAGTCAGAGCTCGAATCTGTGGGATGGGTTTGCCCCCTATGGATGCAACTTACAGCCATAGCTCTTTACCAACAGGGAAACCTTTGTAGCTTGCAAGGCAGGCGGGACTCTGGATGCAAGAGCCCGTCTTCCCTGTCCTCCCCCTTATTCCTCCCTCACAGAGAAAAGCGACAGGATGCCATTTTCCCCAACCTTTCGCCGCCTCTCCCAATTGAAGGTGCTGAAGAAACTCCTGCCAAATGTCTGAAACAGCTCAGCGGAGCTGCCGCCTGTGTAGCAGTAAGTAAGCTGCTCAGTTGGCTGGAGCTAAGAATACATCACCTGCTGCTGATACAGGCTCCCCAGTTGCAGAAGCTCTGAACAGATTGAAAATGAAGTCCCCATCCAAACGAATGGGACAGCTGTCACTGTGCCTGGGTGAAGGTCTGCCTCTGGGTTTGCCCTTACCTGCTGCCCTGTTTTGCTCCAGAATCTTCGAAGACGTGGTTCCAGCCATCCGGAAGTGGCGGGAAGCAGGGATGAAGGTCTACATCTACTCCTCAGGCAGCATTGAAGCCCAGAAGCTTCTGTTCGGATACTCTACAGAAGGTGATATCCTAGAGGTAGATAACCTTATCACCTTCCTTACAGCTTCTCCCTCTGTAGAGCGCTTCCCTCCCACAACTGCCCTTGCTGTAACGCTTTGTGAATAGAGTCTGGGATGGGAAGGTGGGTCCGTGGGTTTGACCCGCGGGAGCTGAGCTCAGCCAGCTGAGCATGCTGGCGCGGCTGCATTGCTCCCCCCTGCCCCAAATTACTGTGGTGGAAAGGAAAGGGGATGTCTTGCTCAGGAGTGAGGTTTAACCCTGCTCTTCAGGTGGCACTCAGGAACTGCCTTTGCTTTTCTTTCTCTTTCAGCTCTTTGATGGCCACTTTGATACCAAAATAGGCCCCAAGGTAGAAAGTGAAAGCTACAGAAGGATTGCCGCCAGTATTGGGTGTGCCACCAATAACATCCTCTTCCTGACGGATGTCCCTCGAGGTAGGTGGTTTGCCAGTCCTGTTGGCTCTCACCTGTGCGAGGGAGGCAGGTGCTCCTTAAATGCATGCTGCTGATTCGTCACAAGCACCCCGGAAACGCTGCAGACCGCCTTTCTTTGGTGGCATCCCCCCTAGCTGCTGCCATGCTCCTTCCTTATGCATCCAGGCTCTCACACAGCAGCGGGATATCTGTGAACAGCGCGGCAATGAGGGAAAATAGGTCAAGTAGAAAATCTGCCCTTGCACCAGCAAGCAAGGAGATACTGTTAAAGCTGAGTGGAGCATTTGCTGAAGCAGTCGGAGCACCCCATTTACAAACAGGGTCAGTGGTTTTTTGTAACCCGTGCTCGGGGGAACAGATGATGTCTCCTGTGCCGCTGTGTGGCATGCGCGGTGGCTGGTTCTTTGTGCCACTTGCTGTTAGGTTGTGTTCAGCAGCAGGGAAACATTGCCTCTGGTCGCCGAGACTTGACCCCTGGAAAGCCAGGCTCAGGAAGCTAATTCAGTTTCTTGCCTTTGCTGGAAACATCTTTCTGGCAGAAACGGCACTGGGTTGTGATGTCAGTCTAAGCCAGCTCGGTCCCCAGGAGTTAGCCCTTACCTCCTCCCCAGCCCTGGCAGCAGAACCGGTGGGAACTTGCAGTTACCTCCTTTTTCCTCGTCTTCCTGTGGCCTCGTGCTGTGCTTGCGGAGCAGAGGAAGCTCGTGAGAAGTGACTCCAGGCGGGGAGCTGGACTCGCTAACACCACAGCCCAACCACGGGCCAGCTTCTTCATGGCAAGACTTGAACTGCCAGTACATGCTCCCTGCACGGCGCCTTGGACAGACATCAGCCGGGAGAGGGGAGGAGGTGGCGAGGCAGCCAGCTCCCAGCCACTTGCCTTATGCAGCAGCTACAGTCATCCACAGCAGGTGTCCCGGGAGCTGGTCCCTCGCTAGAGCCCTGCGGCGCCACGTGCAAACACCCTTCCCTCAGTCTCAACCTTTAAAAGCACTTCAGTGTTTTGGGGCATCTGCAGGCCTTAAAGAGAGGTTGGTAAGCACATCTCATCTACACTCTCCCACCTCTGTTACAGAAGCCAACGCGGCTGAGGAAGCGGATACTCACGTGGCTGTGGTGATCAGACCAGGCAACGCAGGACTGACGGACGATGAGAAATCATATTACAGCCTCATCTCATCCTTCACTGAACTTTTACTGCCTTCCTCCGCTTAGGAAGAGCGGCGTACGCAGAAAAGACTGTGCTTCACCTGAATTGTCTTTGTGTAACTTTAGGTAATTTTGTCCATAATGAGAATTTAAAACCAAACCCATGTCATGTCCTGGACCACTGACTGGTGCAGGCAGATATGGATGGAGAGTATGGTGTGGGGTCACTGGTGCAGTGGGACAGAGGCCTGCAGCAGCCAGCTGGAACTAGGAACAGGGTGAGGAGCAGCACCCATGAGCCCTGCTGTTCCTTTTCCCAGCAAGCAATTAGCTCAGGGGGTATTTCCTTCCCATTGAAATCTGGTGCTGAGACATCCCACCATGAGCTCTGGGTGTCTGCAAACAAGGCGTGTGTCCTCCTATCCCAGAGGGACCTCCGGGGACCGTGAGGGGATATGAGCTTCTCCCTGCAGACAGGGTTGCTGGCTAAGTCAAAACTTTCAAAGTTAGAGGGGTTAGGCTGCCCAAAGGAAAATGCCAAATGTGGGCTATAATACGGTAGGTCTGGGCTGCCACAGAAGAAGCCAGCCCTTGCCGCAGGCAAGCTCTTTAGACCAGAAACAACTTAAATCTTTGCTCTATCATGGCAGGTTTAGGTACAAAACAGTACAACTTGCAAATGGAAGCTGCTTAGAGCTACAAAGCCAGCCTACCGGAATGAAGCAGAGTGTATATAAATGTAGCTTTAAAAATTAAATTCTCACTGCTGCATTGTGGTGCTGGGCTATGGGATCCAGCTGGCTGAACATCAAAGTCAGCTTGACCACGTTTCTGAAGTATCTCCCTTAGCATTAACCTGCAGAGCTCCTTCTCAGTAGCCAACATCAGCCTGTCACACGTTCACAGCACTGGTCAGCTGTGAGCAAACCTTGACAAACAACTGCTCCTGAGGGACACATCCTGCTGCATTTAGTAAGAATTAGAACCCCGACCTTTTCACTCACCCTACCTAAATTGTGCCAATTTATATCAGATGGTCATGGAGCTTCTCCTGATGTAGTAAATAAAAACGCAACATTGCTTTCATTATCCCAGTATTTCATTTGGGAATACTCCATCCCAGTATTTAGCCTTTCTGTCTGTCACCAGTGATCCCAGCACCTAAAGGCAAATCTCTTTTTTTTTTTTTTTTTTTTTTTTTAAGACCCGTGAACATTTTGTTTTCCTGCTTTCGCCCTCCCAGGTCCTTTCTTTAAGGCAGACAGCCATGTCCTGCCAAGGAAGCTGTATCACCTCCCTGACTGTCGTACAATTTCAGCAGGGGCTCAGTAGGGGCTGTGTAGAGGCACAGCTAGGTTATACCCAGCAATAGCGGAAGCAGAAGCAGTCCCAAACCCCAGTTCCCCGCTGCTGCCACTTTGTGCACGGGTGTCACTTGCTACTTACTCATTTCTGTGTGGCTGCGCTTGAGCTCGCTCTCGTGGACATCCAAAATAGAGTACTAATGTGCGTGTGGCCTTCCTGAGCTCTGATCTGTACCTTCATCTGTCCCTCCTGAGGGAGGCTGCTGTGTAGAGAACAAGCAGGAGATGGGCATTTTGGGAGGAAACCACATCATGCCAGCATTGCCCTTCTACAGCAGGTAAGGCTGTGAGGTAGCTAGTCTGGATGCCTTTCTGGGCTGTGTAATGACTATGATCCTCCTCCTAGAAAGAGCCTGCTAATTAGCACTGTTACAGTAAGTGTATCTGCATGGTTGAATAGTCCCTGGCTTTCTTAAGTGTTAATTTTAATCATGACACTGTAAATACTCACCTTTTGTTTTGCCTTTGCCATCAGAAAGCTATGCATGGGGTAGGGGACAAAAATAAAACTCACTTTCTCCATAAAAGCACTTTATTTAGTGGTCATGTTTCAGTGTGTATCAGTTGTCATTTAGTTGTACTGAAATGTGCTGTTAGAAATACTCTAGAAATGTACAGAGTTATCACCAAAAACCTGAATTTCAGTTTGGATTGCATATAGGAAGAGGAGAGAAAGAAAAAAAAAATAAATCACAAACATAATTTTTTCTTTCCTTTGATAAAATTACAAAATATAAAATGATAAACTGAAAGTATCAGTTGACTTAAAAAAGAAAAAGTCATAGTGGACTATTTACAGTAAAACACCCTTAAAACAAATCACTATTTTGTGCTCTGTATGCATTAAGTGTGTGTGCCCGTGTAAGAGGGCCCCCACCTGCATCTTCTCCAGGCTGCCCCCTCCTGCCCTGGCCCAGGAGGAGCTCCCCGGATGAGCTGCTGGGGAGCCCTGTGCCTTAACGCTGCTGTGCCCTTGGACCACCCTCAGCACGTCCCTCCAGGAAAGCCTCCCACTAATGACACAGCTACAAGGAGGAGGCCTTCAGCAGTCCAACGACCACCCTCTGTTGGCTGCAGATGCTCTGGATTTATAACACAGCTGCCTGAGAACAAGTTTTGGCTCACAGAAGATAAAGTAAAGGGCTGGCTTAAAGCTTTCTACTTAGACTAGTTTTGACAGAAGTTCTCTCAACTGTTTCTCCTTTCATGAGAGACCCCACCTTTGCAGAAGACTGAATGCCCTCCTGCCTTGCCCCCTCTCTCAGAAGTGCCACGGTGCAGTAAGAGTTCCCTTTTAAATGTCTTGCCACCATTTTAATTTTCACTTGTTTTCCTGCAGCTCAGACAAGATGCAAGCCTAAGCTGAGCCTGACTCGTGAAGGAAAACAGAAGCCATGTTCATGAGAAGCAGCTCCCACCGCTCCCCTGCCCAGCCAATACGGCAGCCTTCCCAAAATCAGGTTTTCAAACAGGGGCTTTGAGCTCCTGCTTTTTCTTTGAAAACAGACTTTCTGTTTGAATACCTCCCTTGAGGGAGGGAGAAGCCCTTCTGGTTTTGCTCTTCCCTTCCTGCACCTTCAGCCCTCAGGCCACATCAGCCAACCCCCGGGACAGAACTGCCTCCCTTCACCTTGGAAGCCCTCCAAAACTGTGGCAGATTCCACTCACGACCAGTGGCCACACTGTGGGGTCCAGAGCCCAGGCCTAGTGTTGGCGTGTCAGAAGTTTGACTTCTAATTGTACGAGGAGCAAAACCAAACCCTATGCCCAAAACCAGCTGCAAGGGTTCTGTTCTCATTGCAGGCGAGCCCAGTGTCTCTTACACAATGTTTTCCCCCACAGTGAACAAAAAAAAAAAAAAAAAAAAAAAGCTTTTGAAATATTACACGCAATATGTGGCGGAACCACTACATACTTGGAAAGAGCAGCCTTTTCTGGGTCATCTTCAGAGCATGCAGGCATTCCCATCTGAACTCAGCACCTTGCTTCCACCAGCCCCCGCTGTTGGGTCTGAAAGAAAAAGCCAAGCACAGCACCCCACTGTGCATCTCCTCTGGCCTGGGGACAGTCTGTCCAGTTACGAGGCAGCATTGGCCAAGTCTCGTTTCCTGATCACAGCAGTTTCTCCCAAACCCAGCTTTACTGTCGGCTGCTTTCCAGGCTGGAAGAAATGCCTGCCTGCTCGCCATAAAAGCCAGTCAGTTGGGGTCTTCCACTGCCCGGTTCCAAGTCGAGAAGAAGTAGTCACTCTTTCTCATCCTACCAAATTACAACAGTTGGCAGCAAAGGAAACAATGCAAGAAACACATGAAAGATGTAGTCTGGTGACTCGGGAACCGTCAACTCCTGAAGACTCAGTGCCCGGAGAAGTCTGTTTCCTTCATTTCCTCCTCTGCAGAACAGGCTGAGGAGTGCCTGTCTCGGAGGGGCATCATGAGGACTTGCTGTTGAATGTTTTGAACAACAGGAGTGTGACAGAGCCACTCAGAAAGAGTCGCTGGTAGCACAAACCAAACAGTTTGTGCTCTCTAATGCTGCCGCTGAGAAGAATCCACTCCTTTCAGCAGACAGCTATTTTTGTTTGGCTCTTGCTGAGACAGCCACCCTCAGAGCCCTTTGGCAATACAATCATGATTGCACATGAAAACAAACTAATCAAAAAAGTGTAAATGAGGTCATGTTTAACCCACAAGACCACACCTGCCCCCCTCCCCCCTGCCAGAGGACAGGCTACACCTGATCTGTCTGGTACTCAGAGGCTTCCGATAAGCTTTCGGAAAAGCTCAGAAAGTTTTCCTGGTACTCGGAGCAAACAATCTCAAATCTGTAGTGCCTAAACTCCACTGCAAACGTGCCAAAGTAGCACAGGAAGCACATCACCAGACCCCACTGGATCCTGGAAGCATGTATGTGGATGCCCTGTGCCATGAGGATGAAATCTGGAAGAGTAAAGTCAAGGAGAACTAGTGGGAGCAGAGACACCAACCAGGATGAGAGAAAGCCAACAGGAAGACGATAAAATCTTAAAGTCAGCCGGATGACAGTCAACCAACCCAACCACCATCAGGAGAGTGGGAATGTGGAGCCAGAGATGGAAGGGATGTCAGGTGTCCAACAATGCCCATGGAGCGCAGCAGCTCTCCTATACGGACCAGGCTTCCTGATCTCAATTCAGACTGATAAACATTTACAGAGGGAAAAACTTAGGTGCAGAGAAGTCAATGACTTGCTTGAACATCCAACTAGCCAGTGAGGGCACCATCAAGCTGGGGATCTGGCTGTGGGCCCCTACCTGCCAGGATCCTCCCAGCGGGAACTGGATCAGATCTCTGCACCACAGGCAATGGGAACACCTTTCAACCTACACTGTGCAATCTTTCCTTCTCTTTACATCACCTGAAAAGTCATCCCTTTCTGGGAAATACAGAAGCATCAGTCTACACAGCATGGATGTTATATGGAAAGGAAAAAGCATGCTGTCAGAGCCAGAAACTGTCCTCCAGGCACATGTACCTGTGGTGCTTGGGCCATGTATTGCCTGGCATCAGGGTCTCACTGCTGTGCCTCAGGTTATGTTGGAGTACTCCATAAAAGCAATTCTCAGCTTCCCTAAAGCAGAGGACACCTTCCTGAGCTGGGGACCTGCCCTAGCCCGATACACATCTCCTCTAAATCTACCGGCTCTTCCGTCTCTCAGGATTTCCTCTGCACTCCAAGAATGCAGGAATGCACATCTTGCATCTTACACAGGTAAAACAAGCAAACAAGCAGCCTCTCCCACGCTTTAACTGCACAAGGCAGGTAATCAGAGACTTTTTGTCTTCAGCTTAGTGTAAGCAACCAAAGCTTGATTTCAGCAAACAGCGTACTGTGTCTGGCTTAAGGATCTTATACTTTCTCTGTAGCGCAAGGGTTATGCACAAGCTGCATGGGATGGGGAGCCAACCCCAAGCCTCTGCAAAGCCAGTGTGTGGATGTGGGTGGGATGGGACTCCTGCATCAGCCTGTCCCCCCTCTACAGGGGGCCCAAGGCCTTCAGTGCCAAGCAGCCAGCTGGGGAAGGCTGGGCCGGGAGCAGCCAGCATGTCGGTACAGGAGCAGCTACGCCCTGGCTTACCCAGATGCTCCTGGCACAAACCTCCAAAGACAGCAGCGTGGCAGCAGCCCGGCCCAGCTCCTCACATGCAGCCTTACCCCAGACAGACCCAGGGGCAGGTATGGGCTCAGGGCAAGGAAAGGAGGGGAGCACCGCAGGAATCAGGCAAACTCCCACATTACATACACCAAAGCGTGATGATCAGCTACAAATTTTTCCAAGGAAGCTTAAGAGGTGACTGACAGCGCATCTTCACACCAGTCTTCTATTCGTCTGGACACCAGCTGAAATGTTCAAAACCAGCCAAGTGATTAAGGAATTGTTTTAAGACAGGCTGATCCCTGAAGAGGGGGATTAGCTTATTCCTTGCCATTTATTCTTGCCCTCTTGCTTATCCCAGCACTAACATTGATGCAACTATGCACTGAACGAACCCATCCTAAATAAACGCCCAGGGCACATGAGTACCCAGGGCTGGAGCGGGGCTGACAGGCACAAGGTGGAGAGGAAGCCACACACACATCCAGTCTGAGTGACCACAGACCCCACAGCCCAAATCCCATTTCTAAGCACCTAGTCTTACCCAAAGTCCACATGACCTAGCAGCTCTTGACTGCGATAACTGTCTTAACAGGCACAGATGGATGTAGCACCCCGGAACATTTCAACAAATACATCAAAATCTTCTCATCTTCAGAAACCTGATTTCTTCCCTTGTTCCTTTGTTCTCCTGAGAATTTTTATCTCAATATTTTGCATAATCTTAAATGCTACTGTGTAGGTAAGTAGTGGTGCCATCAAATCACACAGATACTATTCAATATTGTAACCACTTTGAATATCACTAAGAAGTTTTAGAAACATTTATGAAGGAAGTGAGCCCGTTTGTGAAGCAGTGCATCCTGGTAAAATGTAGCAAGTAGCAAAATGAAGCAATCATAGGATCATGCCGTGAAGACAAGCTGAGTAGCATTCCTAAGTGCTCTGAGATCCTAGGATGGATGTGAGAAGAGCCAGTGTTCCCTGCTGTAGAGAGTGTCGACATGTATGATACCTGGCTTCCCAGGCAGCAGGACAAAAGGATACAGAGCACCACACAGAGGGTAATGCTGGTCGACAGGGCGACTCGTGGAATCCCGACTTTCCGTCCCTCATTCTTCAGGTTGATCTTGAGGGTGAGGGCAGACTGGATCCAGCACGCCAAGGTCCCAAAACCAAAGGTCAGCGATGTGCCCACATTGTGGATCTCCTCATCGTTGGAAAGCTAGGAACAAACAAAATGATGATTGTTTGGATGCAACAGGAATTATCTGTGAGCTACCTTGGACTGCTGCTGTGATGGGATAGAGGACAGTGGGAATCACTGGGGTGTGAGACAGAGATGCTATATCATTTCTTCTGGCAGAGATGTAAGGTGTACATAACCAAAATGACTTGACAGCTGTCACAGTCAAGCAGATCTTCTGCCCAAAGCCCAAGCACAGTAGAAAATGCAGTTGCTTGGGGACGGCCTCTACAGCTCCCTGACAAGACTCACCAACACAGAGCTCAGAAATAAATCCTTCCATGGCTCAATGTGATGGCCCGGGCAGGCAAGGACAACCCGCTGGGGTCTTGTACAGCTCCCTGCAATGGAAGCAAACTGTGCAACCTTCATCACCAGCTGCATGCAGCAGTGCTGCCTGGGGCAGAGGGTATCCAGAGCCCTGAAACCTCTGTTGAGCTAGCACAAGCCAAAACACGTGGGCCTGGTTTGGGAAGTTTCTCCCACCAAAAAGCTTGACTGTTTGTTCCCTCTCCTGCCCATCCTCGACCATTGGGCTCTGAGGCAATACGAACCCAGCCTCTCTGGAGTGCAAGTGCTTCTCTGCTCCTTGTGCTCCTGTGCCTTACAGGACTCGGTGACTGTGCAAGGCAAGGCAAAAGGACAGCCAGGTTCAATGAGCAAGGATCTGCAAAAAGATCCCTTGAGCCTGCAAATCCATTCAGAAAGCCCAGGATGGACAAGACTTAAGCCAAACAATTTCCCTTTCCCCTCTGCCTCTGAGTCTTTTCTAGAAAAGAAATCAGCGGTCTGCAATTCCTCCCTGCAGTCTTGATTCCTGTTTGGTGATTTAACAAATTCTCATCAAACAAGACACAATCTACAAGATAAGCCTAGTTACTGTGCTTCCACTGATCTCTCCTCCCTACCTCGATTTTTTTTTTTCATGGGTAGGTCCAAATCATAGTACACACAAAATTGTAATTGAGCTGCCTTTCCCAAGGTAGCCTGCACTGCAAGGGACTCACAGCCATAATGTCCCTCTAACACACACAATCTGTAATTTTCCATAAATACGATTTAATGCCACATTCAGCTTAGCAGTCAGGCAGGGAAAAACGCGGACTAACATCTCATCACCACATGCTTTCATGGTTTGGCAAAAGATCTAAGCAAGGATACTGGTAACTAACAAGGAGTGGATAATTTGTTCAGAATTTATAACAAGGCATGATTCAAAGTCACGTCAAAGTCAAACAACCACCATTTGCTCCGAGTAGCTAAAAAAGGAAGGAGAGGTTGAAACTGCTTCCTAGTGCCTGCCCTGTATCAGAAATACTCTGCTCACACTTAGACAAGGCCGTTACAAAAGCTTCGTAGTGCTCAGCTGGGAAGCTCTCATGAAAAAACAAGAGCGAGTTTTTGGCTTGTGCTGTGGAGTTAGGAAGACCAGGTCCAAAACAGTCAAGTTATCTCAAACTTCATTCAAAAAAAAACCAAACTATAAAGCACACAAAGTTCCTGCAATTGCTCCACAACCCAAAGTTACTCACCCTTCACAAGGACCTTTTTTTATTGGCAGGAAAAACAGCTCCTGCCTGCAAAGCCACGAAAGAAGCCAGCCCACAATGACCTATCTCAGCTCCTGCCACTACTGGGGGTCATTACTTGCACCCCAGCAAGAGGCAGAGCATCAAAGACAGCAGTGGGATGGGGAAACCCAAATGCTACTGACTCTAATGCCTTGATTTTCACTGCAGACCTAACAGAAACACTCATGATCACCGTGGGCACCCAATCCTACAGAGCAACGTTGTGGCACTGACAGCTTCTTTGTTTGTTTATATAATCTTGCAGAGCAGACAGAATCGGAGGGACTTCATCCAGGCACCTATCACATTAGGAGAAGTCATAGCACTCCTCTGCTGTGTCCCTCTCGTGGCCAGTCTGAGGACAAGCAGGAGGTGCATTTAAACATGTATTTTAAACAAAGGACACGGAACTGTCTGCTAAATCTGTACAGGCAGCTGTGCATCTATTCACACAGATGCATATGTAAATTTCCAGCTCAATCCTTCTACCCAGGACCACCTGTGCCAACCCTGAGGGCTCAAGAGATTCGGTAAGTTCCCTGCTCTGGCTCTTGGCAGTTGAACTGTAAGCATGCAGGTGCAAATCCTGCTGGGAATACGTGAAAATGATTGCGGCCCTTCATCTCAGCATGCCACGGGAGCCACGTAAGCAGTAGACAAAGGTAGCAGAGCAGGTACAAGGAGGCTGTACCTGCTGGGGCAGGGGCACAGCCAGGCACAATGTCTTCTGAGCTCACATCACAGGTAGATCAAAGACCAAAGTACATCTGCTAGAACAGCAAGAACCACACAGCACGGACACAGCGGTCCAAGCCTGGAGTACAGTACCTGAAAGTTGCCAAGTAGGGTCATCCCAAAAGAGGCCAAGCATAACGCCACCAGGCCGCTAACGTTCAGCCAAGGGTTCAGCACCTTGGGCTTCAGCTGAATGAAGCGCAGGACAGCCATGACAAGCGCTGAAAAGGAAACAAAATGCAAGGTGCGTCATTAGTAGAACAGGCTGCAGTTAATCACCTGGCTGGGGGCTCACGGATCCCTCACCCTCTTTCCATCCAGAGGGGAGAGCTCACTGCAGGCCAAGCTAGCTTAGTGCTTCTGCACGGCCCCGTCCCACTTAGTCATGAACAAGATTAAGCACAGGAAGCATTTCTCTTGTAATACAGTGTTGCTGAGCTCTCACACTGCCATTTAGAATCATAGAATTGCTGAGGTTGGAAGGGACCTTGAAGATCATCAAGTCCAACCATTAACCTACCCTGACAAAAACCACTTCTAAACCATGTCCCTAAGTACCACATCTACCCTTTTTTTAAACACCTCCAGGGATGGTGAATCCACCACCTCCCTGGGCAGCCTATTCCAATGTTTAATAACCCTTTCAGTAAAAAAAAGTTTCCTAATATCCAATCTAAACCTCCCCTGACATAACTTGAACCCGTTTCCTCTTGTCCTATCACTTGCCACCAGGGAGAAGAGGTCAGCCCCCATCTCTCTACAGCCTCCTTTCAGGTAATTGTAGAGGGTGATAAGGTCTCCCCTCAGCCTCCTCTTCTCCAAGCTAAACAACCCCAGCTCCCTCAGTTGTTCCTCATAAGGTTTGTCCTCCAGACCCCTCACCAGCTTTGTAGCCCTTCTCTGGACACGCTCCAACACCTCAATGTCCTTCTTGTAGTGAGGGGCCCAAAACTGGACACAGTACTCGAGGTGGGGCCTCACCAGTGCCGAGTACAGGGGGATGATCACTTCCCTAGTCCTGCTGGCCACACTGTTCCTGATACAGGCCAGGATGCTGTTGGCCACCTTGGCCACCTGGGCACACTGCTGGCTCATATTCAGCCGGCTGTTGACCAACACCCCCAGGTCCTTTTCTGCCAGGCTGCTTTCGAGCCACTCCGCCCCAATCCCGTAGCACTGCATGGGGTTGTTGTGACCCAAGTGCGGGACCCAGCACTTGGCCTTGTTGAACCTCATACCATTGGCCTCAGCCCATCAGTCCAGCCTGTCCAGATCCCTCTGCAGAGCCAACCTACCCTCAAGCAGATCAACACGCCCGCCCAGTTTAGCATCATCTGCGAACTTACTGAGGGTGCATTCGATCCCTTCATCCAGATCATTGATAAAGATATTAAAGAGAACCAGCCCTAGCACCGAGCCCTGGGGGACACCACTTGTGACTGGACACCAACTGGATTTAACTCCATTTACCACCACTCTCTGGGCACAGCCCTCCAGCCAGTTTTTAACCCAGCGAAGAGTACACCTGTCCAGGCCATGAGCAGCCAGTTTCTCCAGGAGAATGCTGTGGGAAATGGTGTCAAAAGCTTTGAAAAAAATCCAGGTAGATAACATCCACAGCTTTTCCCTCATCCACTAAGTGGGTCACCTTATCGCAGAAGGTGATCAGGTTTGACAGGCATGACCTGCCTTTCACAAACCCATGCTGACTGGGCCTGATCACCCTGTTCTCCTGCACGTGCCATGTAACGGCACTGAGGATGATCTGTTCCATGACCTTCCCAGGCACCGAGGTCAGACTGACAGGCCTGTAGTTCCCTGAATCCTCCTTCTGGCCCTTCTTGTGGATGGGTGTCACATTTGCCAACCTCCATTCAGCTGGGACCTCCCCGGTTATCCAGGACTGCTCATAAATGATGCAAAGTGGCCTGGTGAGCACTTCCGCCAGCTCCTTCAGTACCCTTGGGTGCATCCCATCCAGCCCCATAGATTTGTGTATGTCTAGGTGCTGAAGCAGGTCCCTCATCATTTCCCTTTGGATTACGGGGGCTTCATTCTGCTCCCCATCCCTGTCTTCTAGCTCAGGGGTCTGCGTACTCAGGGAACAACTGGTCCTACTGCTGAAGACCGAGGCAAAGATGGCATTAAGTATCTCAGCCTTTTCCTCATCCTTGCTCACTATGTTACCAGCCCCATCTACTAGAGGACAGAGATTATCCTTAGTCCTCTTTTTATTGCTAATATATTTATAGAAACTTTTTTTGTTGTCCTTGACAACAGAAGCCAGGTTTAGTTCTAGCTGGGCTTTGGCCCTCCTGATTTTTTCCCTACATAGCTTCACTACCCCTTTGTAGTCCTCTTGAGTGGCCTGCCCTTCCTTCCAAAGGCCATAAATCCTCTTTTTTTCCCTAAGTTGCAACACTAACACATTTCTCATGATGTTTAGTCTAGGAGCTGGGTTGCAAATTTTCAGGGGGAAAAGAGGACACTTTCCTGTTTGCCTGGGAAGCTCCCAGCACATAGTCTATCACATACACACCATGCATTCACATTGCAGCAGCTGGGCTTGCATCAACTTTCACTCCACTCGTGAGCACTGAGCTATCTTGGAGGTGCTACATTAAAACCCCACCTGTATTAGAAAATATATGAACAGCACATATGTATTTCTGCAGATTTTACCATAACGACCACTGCCTCTTCTCCTCCTCTGGAACAAGCTGATGGTGCCATGAACACAAGCCAAAACATCGCACTAATTTTCCGTGAAGACTGGAAGAGCAGTCCTTCCAAGCTTACAATTAGCCCAAGCACTATGATATGATATATGATACATGATATAGATGACAAGTGACATATCATATGATATGACATAACCCCAGGAGATATTCACATTGTATATTCAAGCCCTCCCTAGGGAATGCTGCATGGACATTTGCTAATGCTTGTCTGCATTATTTTCCTATATTTTCCACAAAAACCCTGGTATAATACCAAAAACATGGTTTAGAATAATAAGGTCACTGTAAGTGAAAAACACCCACTTTTGTCCAAACTGCAAAAGATGTTAGAATTTACTCTCTCACCATTTATTCTAGTGAATCAATCCATCCCGAGTCCTTGAAAACAAGAGAACTTTGCTCCCCCCAAAAAAGAGAATTTCTGGTTTTCATCCCCAGGTAACTGTTTAGGACAGCCACCCTCTGACTACTTGAGCTCATGTGCAAGAACTTTTTCATTTCTATTTCTACAGGACAGGACCCAGAAATCATGTGATCTTTTTCTGAAACACTAACCGGAATGACAAAAGGGAACTAAAAGGTTACGTTCCAGCATCATGTGCAAAACAACATCATTTTCAATACTGAGTAATGCCTGTGTTTCTGGCAGGTTTCTGTAGTTCTCCTCTCCTATAGCAAAGGCTTTGCCACAACTAAGGTGGCCAGAGGTACAAGCTAAAAGCAGCTCTCAGAAGCACCCAATACAGCAGAGGAAAGCTTGGCTTTATCCACAAAGAAGAGGAGAGGAGAGGGAGGGAAGAAAAGAGAGGAGAAAAGGGCACAATTTCATTTGGAAGGGACCCACAACTATCATCTAGTCCAACTGCCTGACCAATTCTGGGCTGACCAAAAGTTGAAGCATATCATTAAGGGCATTGTCCAAATGCCTCTTAAACACTGAGAGGCTTGGGGCATTGACAACCTCCCTACGAAGCCTG
Source organism: Larus michahellis (assembly GCF_964199755.1). NCBI lineage: Eukaryota > Metazoa > Chordata > Aves > Charadriiformes > Laridae > Larus > Larus michahellis. The sequence continues at coordinate 24,467,208 of NC_133900.1, read as the reverse complement.
TTCCAATCTTTGACCACTCTCTCGGTAAAGAAGTACTTCTGAATGTCCAGTCTAAACCTTCTCTGATGCAGCTTTGAACCATTCCCACACGTCCTGTCACTGGATACCTGGGAGAACAGGCTGCACCTCCCTCTCCACTTCCCCTCCTCAGGAACAGCTCTCTTGTAGAGAGCAATGAGGTCACCCGTCAGCCTTCTTTTCTCCAAACTAGACAAACCCAGAGTCCTTAGCTGCTCTTTATCGGACATATCTTCCAATCCTTCCATCAGCTTTGTTGCCGTCCTCTGGATGCATTCAAGGACCTTAACATCATTCTTAAATTGTGGGGCCCAGAACCACACACACTACTTACGGTGAACACCGCACCAACAGTGAATACAGTGAGATAATCACCTCTTTTGACCAGCTGGTTATACTGTGATGCACTCCAGGATGCAGTTTGTCCTCTTGGCTGCCAGGGCACACTGCTGACTCATACTGAGCCTGCTGTCAACCAGCACCCCCAGGTCCCTTTCTGCACAGCGGCTCTCCAGCCACTCCTCTCCCAACTTAAAATTGGCCTCTACCTTTTCAATGGTATCCAGTATGATCTTCTCCATAATTTTTCCAGGAACTGAGGTTAGACTAACAGGTCTGTAGTTCCCTGGGTCTTCCCTCACACCCTTTTTGTAGATTGGAATAACATTACCTAGCTTCCAGTCAGCAGGGACCTCCCCTGACTCTCAAGACTTTGGTAGATGATTGAGTGGGGTCCTTCCATAATATCCCCTAGCTCCTTCAGTACTCTGGGATGAATCCCATCAGTCCCCATGGACTTGTGAACATTCAGTTGATACAGCTGGTCCCTTACAATTTCAGTGTCCACAAGTGGAAAGTCACTGTTCCTGCAATCATGGTCCTTCAACTCAGGGGACCAGGCAGCCCCAGGTCTATCAGTATTACTAAAGACTGAGGCAAAAAGCACACTGAATGCCTCTGCCTTACCTTAATCTGTATTAGTCAGATACTTCAACAAGTATCAGTCCAATGTTTTCTTTAGACCTCTTGCTATTAACATGCTTAAAAAAGCCCTTTTTATCTGTGACAATACTGGCCAGTTTCAACTCTAATTAAGCTTTGTCCTTTCATGTCTTCTCCCTGCATACACGAACCACAGCTCTGTGATCTTCCTGCGAAGCCTGACCTCACTTCCAGAGGTCATACAATTTCTTTTTCCTCTTGAGCTCCATGAGGAGTTCCCCGTTCAGCCAAGCTGGTGTTCTGCCCCGCTTCCTTGACTTACAAAACAGTGGGATTGCCTGCTCCTGTGCTCTTAAAAGGTGGTTCTTAAAGAATGACCTGCAATTGTGGACTCCTAAGCCCTCAAAAGCAGATTCCCATGGTACTCTGCTAAGTAGCTCCCTGAATAGCTCCAGTTTGCTTTCTTGAAATCCAGGGTAGCAACACTGCTGTCCCTTTTTTCTCAGGATACCAAAAATGCTAAACTCAACCATTTCATGATCACTGTGGCCAAGACAACCACTTAGCATCACATCCCCCATGACACGCTTGCATTCTGGAGGTTATATTTCTTCTTGCAACAGGAAGACGCAGCAAGGAAAGTGTACAGTACAGCTTTGCTTCAAAAAGCTGCATGTCTTTTGTTTGCCTGCCCTTCTTGACACCAGCTGCTCCCCTCACACTCACGCGACTTCTATCCTCTCACCCACCCAGATTCACATGGTGAGTGTGCATCAAGCCAGCTCCTGCCCTTTCATAAAGCCCTTGGACTCGCTGGGAGTTGGTGCAGGTGCACAGAGGCTGCTCGAACAGTGGTCTGAAGAAATGGGGCTTTACCTGGAAGCAGCTGAAAAGGCAGGCATGTATTCACTACTGTCAAACAGCCACATTAATGTAAGAAGTAACATGCTATGCACATGTTGGTTTAAGCGGTTTGGGGGTCAGAAGTTTAAATCATATCATCATCACCACACTGCACTGGGTGCCAGGCACATAAATAACATGTGTGCAAGACCCTGCCTTAGCACAAACTGGAACCAGAATTATTTCTACAAACCAAGACCCTGGCTCAATATGTAAATCAATGTCTAAACTTGAAACAAAGGCATACATGGAAACAAAGCACAAGGATGCCTAAATGTCCTAACCTCCATCCTGAAAGCGATACTTGAAAATAAGGAAGTTCATGTCAAGGTTCACGATTGAACATATTTTACCAGGTTTTATATCCCAAGCCTCATTTGCATTATGTCAGATTAAGATTGTTAAAGTATCTTACTTGTGCGCATACAGGTCTGGATTAATTTCAAAGCTCAACTCAACTGAATCTCCCAGGTTTCTGAAAAGAAACATCATGCCTTTCACAGGCACACACTCTGAGAGAATACCTCAGAGCAAAACTGAAAGCACAATAAATCATCCCAAATAGGAAAAGATAAATGCTAAACTACTAAAGAAGAGTAAATCAAGGTTAAAATAATGAATTATTTGCCATTTAGGTTTGGAATAACTTCTTCAAAATAGATACAGATGAAGGTAACAAACAGTTTTAAGAACCAAACACAGCCACATTTTTCAAGTATTTTTCAGATATTTCTTCTCATTGTGGCATTTCCCTCTTACCTCCACTGCTGGAAAATGCCATTAAACTTCCACAGATTTAGTAATGGAATTTAGGAAGGGGTAGGCTAGGGGGGAATTCAGCACGAATGATATTTTGCATAATCAGTTGCTGCATTTGCCAATGCCCATGCAATTATCTCACATTCACAGCATATAACAAAAATCCACCATACAATGAGAAACAGTCATGCAGATTCAAGGCTAAGATGAGACAATTAAAAACATGAGAAATCAGAAACCAATAAAGTTCAAATGCATCCAGCTGCATTCTGTCTTTCTACAAATGAAGACAAAATAATACTGTCTTAATCAGTAATAATCACAGTTTAAGTGATTTCACATCATCAGACTCAAGAACAATACGTATGGGATATTACTTACGTTTCAGTGACTTCTTAAAACAAATAATGAGAGAGAAAGAAACATTTCCCTTGTGGTTCCTACCTAGAAATGCCGCCATGTTCATGACTTGGCTAAACACGCAGCTTGCAGGAGGTGTGTCACCTGCAATACTTGGAAAATATAAAGTGTATCATTGTAACTCTAGGATGGCAGAGACACACAAATAACAACCATTAATCAACAACCAGTAATTGGAAGAAAATCATTCACTTACCTTATATAAGGTGGTCTTTTGGAACCAGGTTTCCTAAGAGACATAAATGCACAGGAACAAAGATTCAAGATTTTCCTTCCCATTTAACTTACATTATTTTATTATTTTAAAGAATCAAGTAATTGAATGTAAAGTCCACAACCAGCTCTTACCTATCTGGTACATTCAGTGGGAGAATTTTGTTGTCTTCCACTGCTATAAAGTACCTGTCAAAAAAAAAAAAAAAGAAAGAAAAAGATTAAAACCGTTTAAAACCTCATCCTGGCTTCAATTACAAATATCACTCAAACAACACATTTAGTGTCTCAAAGGCACTGGCAGGATCTGCTGGAGGCCTTTCTTTGTCCTGCATCTGTTTTGCGTGGTCAGTTATAGACAAACCAGGGTCACTGAACTGAGCTGCCTTAAAAATAACCAACCAGGGGAATGTTTTCATGTTTAATCTGAATCATTTGAATCATCTGGTTTACCATGGTCCCCCCTCCACAACAGCTGTTTTAATACAAACAGAGGGGATGGGACAAGAAGAACAACAAGCAATAGGGGTCACACAAATGGCTTAAGCTACCCGTGCTGCTGAAAAACAACATCCATGGCCAGAGCCATATCATACAATATAAGGATATATGCTTGGCTCAGGCTGAACATAGCGGCTGATTGCACATTTATCGCTCCCAAATTCATGCTGCAGTCGTCTGCCTGCATGCTTGGAGAGAGCCCAGCTCAGGGAAATGCATGTCTCGTCTGCATTTTGGTAAAAAGCGTTAGTGAGAAAGTGAGTTGTCAGCATTAAGCTGCTGGCAGGTTGTCAGTGCAGTGCTGCATGCTGCGGATTTTGAGTTTGCACCCCAAAGCAGGGCCTCGGTGCTTCTCCGAGAGCTCTGCTGAGTCACTCAAAGAAAACGAGATGAAAGGGAATTTTTGCACTTTTGTCTGTCTCTTTTCAGGCAGCTCCCAGTAACGTGTGCCAGGAAGAAAGCAACGTCAGAATCTTGGCCTGGGGAGCACAGAAACTCAGGGATAAAAACGTGATCCTCTAAGCCATGAAGTGGCACGGCCTGCCCCCTGCCCCTGTCGTGTGCCTTCCCAGCCCCACAGTAACCCCAGGACAGTGCATCCCCAGAAGACGCCTCGTACTGAGACGCAGCCCACACCACAGCAGTACTTCCGACTGCCTCAGCCTAAGCCACTCTCACAAACAACCATCAGGAGATAACTTACACTATCCATAATCCAGCTGATGTAAACAGGGTAAACACGAGAGGTAAAAACATCCACACGCTGCATTTCTTCCCATCCATACCTGCTAGAAACAAGGAACAAAGTAAAAACAAAAGAAAGAGGGCAGAGGTACCCACCCGCCTCGTCCCTCCTCTTTTGAAAGCAGAAAGAGCATCCACACAGCAGGGTGCCAAAGCTTCCCAAGATCAAGCTCCTAATGGCCATGCAGCAGGCGCTGCAAACCTTTCATACTGGCATTACTGGCGTACGGGGTTAAGCTGCTGCACACAGGCAGCATCGTCTGCACTGTGCATAAAAACCAAGGCACAAAGAGCCTGGAGTTGTGGAGGGGGAGACTTTTCCGACACACCTACAGAACCAAAGTAAAGGTTTTCAAAGTATTTGTCTTCAGTATTTTGCACAAGGTGACACCGCAAGACCCGCAGTCCTAATTCGCTGCTACTCCCCATAGGCACAAGGCAAGGCAGCCTCCTTCCCAGGATCATTACCGATTCCACACACGCTGCCTCGGCAAAGCCTGCAGCATGAAGGGAGAAGGACGCACGTGCTGTCTCCTCATCTCCACAAAGCACACGACCAGCTCCCATCCTGGCCACAGCAATCAGCTAAAAATAGCACTTGGCTGCATCCAGAGCGGAGGCAAGCTTGAGTGCCAGCACCCAGAGTACTGTCAGGACAAGGCATTACAAACAGGATCAGCTCTCGACAGGTAGGCACTGTGAAATCCTGCACAGGGCATAAGGATGCTGCGCACACCACCTCCTGAGGAAGCAACTGTCCTCCCGGCAAAATCATGCTAGATGAACATCTGAGATGCTGGGGCTGTTCCACTTGTTAACATGCGATTCAGAAATGCTATGTTGCTGTACTGCGGACACAGAGAGTCCTAGGTCTCCCTGTGAGTCCTTTGACAATGGATCAAGTATTTCTACATGTTTTGTTCTCCTTCATAAGTGTTCCTCCAGGCACCGGCACAGCCAGGAGACACGGAGCATGAAAAATGCAAGGCACACAGCTCCAGCGCCTGCTTAATTTTCACCAGAGCAGAAGCACCTGCGCCCCCATGCTCTGCCTCCTCCTTCCTATAGCCTGCTGTGGGGCAGGCATTTCCTTGGGTCACCAAGGTCCCCATGGGTCAGCGAGTCATCCTGGGGTGCCAGGGCAGCTCCAACATGCTGGCCTTTCATTAGAGCCTTCTTGTATTTGCAGCTCAGTTACCTCATCCGGGTCCTTAAAGCAATAACTCTTCCCTTTGCTCCAGACAAGAAAGCGTCCACACTGCCATCCTCCTCCTCTCAGCTCTCCTGGCCTTCCTACATCTGCAGCACAGGAGCCATGGTCTCTCTGGACTGCTGCCCTGTTCTCTCCCCGCTGCGAGGACTCAGAGGTCCCAGAGGACCCAGTACCCCAAGCCACACCACACTGGCACAAAACCATGAGGCCATGATTTGGTGCTGTCTGTACGGATGGCCTTGAGTGAGGCTGAACTGCAAACCATAAAAGACAGAAAAGGTCTCTTCCCTGACTTGGGAGCTGAGCGCGCTGCAGACAGGGAGCATGAAACGATGCAAGTATTAAGTACATCAATTTAGAAGGCAGTTGGCTCCAGCACGTATGCAGATCTTTAGCACAGTGTAACAGATCAGAAGAAATTATCAATGACGGTGGACTAGATTTCCCCACCCGTATCATCGTTATTGCTCTCCTCCCGCGCAGGAGACACAAAGCCATTCACAGCTCCGTTCCCCACACAGCCTCTGCCGTAGCAGTTCCTACTATTCTGTGAAGCGCTGCCCTTGCCTTTTCCTCCCGCAGCCCATCAACACACAGCAGCATCCCTTAGCTAGTGTTGGCCGTTGCCCTGGTACCAGGATACCTGTACCGGCAATGTCACGGACAACTTCCAGGTGGCAGTTGCCTCACCTGCAGCAGGGCTGCGTCCCTACCCAAGTGCTGGCACCTCACACCAGGAGCCACAGATGTAGCCGAGTTCCCTGCCCCTGTCTTGGCTGAAGGGGAGCAGACAGGTAATGTCACCTCCTGTTTACAGCCTGTGTTTCCTCTGTAAGGTAATTGCTGTTAATGCAGTGTTCAGCTCTCCTCTTTTCTCTGGTGGTGGCTGGACTAAGCCAAGATAACAAAATTCTTTCAGGTCAGGGGATGGCAGATCTTATTACTTAACTCTTCCCCCCTTTGGAAAGGTACAAAGGATTCATTTACGCAATAAAAGCAAATACTAGCCAAAACACTTGTCTTCATTAACCAGTTGCCACAGCTCCTCCGCCTTCCAGCATAGCTCCCAGCCAAGAAACAGCAGCCTTCGCAAGCTATTTCTGCATTGTCTGTCATGCAGAGAGGGAGGTGGCACAGAACTTTTCCCCCAGGCAGAGCAGCAAGGCAACACACAGGGAATGGAACTCCACACCAGGATGAGGTGGGGAAATGCAAAAATGCTGTCCAGATAACCATTACTCTGTGCCGAGCCCTGCAACGGAGTGGGGGTAAGGACTGGTGCCCAACCTCATCAAGGTCAGTATGATACATCTACAGATTCACTCCCTTGGAAAACAGCCCTGTGTTGAATATTCACTGTGACATAGAGGCTCTTTCTGTCGACCACTAACAGAAAACAACATCCAAAGTCACTGCAATGAATGACTAGCGCAGAGCACAGCATCCCAACGGTAAGCCAGGTCCATAGCTCAGAGAAACACATTCATTTCAGGCCCTTGAAAAGAAACACCTAGAGAACATATCCCCTACACGCCTCTCATCATGGCCAGTTGGGTTCACACCAAGAAGGAAGAACAGCACTCCCAGGGAGCACAACCATGACCTGCGTGGGGCCAGGTCTTCACCAGAGCTCAGTGCAGCCAGGGCTGGACCTTTTGGAAAATAAGCATCCCACATCAGGCTGGCTAGCCTCTCAGGGTGACAAGCTCAGGGCAAGCTTACCTCTTATGGCAGGCCGCAAGAATTGACCAGGAAAGGATGTTGCCGTTACGCACCCTCCTCTGACAGGTTCCACACCAAGGCATGGGTGCAGGACAACATGAAGAAGTGCTCTCTGGCACACCCTTGGAAGGAGAGCAGGGGGGCAATGGCTGGAGCAGCGGCATTGCTGGCTGCTGCCAGCCCACACAGGAGGGGCGAGCCGCCTGCGTCTGACAGATGAAATACCAAGAGCAGGAAAGAAGGGTCCCTTTCGCCCATGTCCCCAAACGGCAACACCTTTTAACGCTGTCCATTAACACATCCCACACATGCCTGAAGATGTTTCAACATCCCCATGTGGGCAGAGGATGGTTTAAAACCAGGACTCAGCTCCTGCACACTTCTCATTTACTCTCTGCTGTGTTATCTGGGTGCCAGGAACAAAATTACATGTAACCTCACTTCCTTCCAAAGGAGAAACCCCAAGCTTGTGCCAAACCTGCCTAGCTTTGCACTAGTGTCCAGCACATATTCTCAGCAGCCTCCTTTGGGTTAATCTGTCCTCTTTAGGGATGTCCCCGATGTTCATGTGTTCAAGCTGTGAGACCTCTGTGCACGCTAAGACCAGCGCCTCTAACAGCAGCCAGAAACAAGAGAGCAAGGAACCCAAATGACAGTTTAGCCAAAATAAAATGCTGAGAGCAATAGGAAAAAGAACCTAAAATCTCTGTGGGAAATGTAGAAACAATTTATTTGACAGCTAATTGCTCCACAGGGATGACATAAAGCTAGCATTCCTCTCCACAGCTCTGTTCTGCATTGCTGCTGTGACCAGTTATGCCAAATCTGAGCAGTCAACTCCAGCTGGCGACAACAGCCATCTCTGCTGGGCCATGTCTCCCCAAATAAACACACAGCATCCAGAAGGTAGTTGGTAATTGCACACACCTGTTTGTCTTCCATTTTTAAGGCTTGCACAGGAAGGCCTTCAGCAACAGAAAGCCCTCGTGGTGCAATGGATTCACAAGGCTAACAAAAACATGTTTTCAGCTTCATGTCTGACCCCAGCTGGAGTCAGCCCACCTTCCGAAAAGCACACACTGTGGTCTTCCAGTCCTTCTTGACTCATGGTTTCACACCAGCAGTGCAAAAACCCCGCTGAGGTGCGCTCCTGCTATCATGGGTCAGGGTGCAGAGTTGCAAAGAGTCTCACATGAGCACTGCCACAGGGTGTCTTGAGAATTGTTCTCAATGCAGGCTTACTCGCTTATCTCTATTCCCATTTTTATGCCTAAATCTACTCAGACTGTCAGCTGTTTGCTCTGCTTTTATTACCATTGTCCCACTACACCCCCCCAATCAATTAAGCTCCCATTCCTCTAATGTACACACTTCAATTACAGCAAGCAGCTCACCAAACATATACTGCTGCTTGCTCAAGGTTCATTTCATGTGGGCATCTTAAATTCATCTGCCAAGCAAAGTTACAGGCTCTTCCTGAAGTCACTTTTGCCGGAGAATATGAATGTAAGGAAGGACAAAATTACCACGTTAACAGAGTAATACATCTTTTTTAAGACTATATCATGCAGTTGCATTTCAAGGGCTGCATAATAATCCAGACCAACACTCCTGCATTCCACAGTGCTAAGCCATTGAGTCATTTCGAGAATAGGTACAGAGCCAGAAGCATCGTGAGAAGGAGGATGCTGTTCAAAACATACGGCAAGTCATAAAGAATTGCTGCCAGTCAGCAACAATCAAAGGGGAATAAACACAAATTGTCTTTTGGGGGCGCCCACTATAGTTCTCTGTTGCTTTTAAAAGCAAAAATAACCACAGTCACTTGATACCTAATCACTGTAGCTGAGCAGAGACAAACCAGCACATTACATAACCTGCCACCCACAAGCCACAAATGCCAACATAACAAAGCAGAGCGTTTTCAGGTTTATCTCAAGGTTCGCAGCCTGAGCAGGCAGTGAGAGAGATAAGGCATGCCAGAGACTTGTAAATACATAACAAAATAGTGGGTAACAGTAAAAGAAGCGATCCCCTCTGTCAGCAGGGTATGATGCTCTGCTTGTTCCGGGTACCCACCTACCATCTCAAGGGTGTGCAGAAATGCTATTTTCATTTATTTATATAAGAAAGAAATGGGAAAAGGTAAAGACATCTCTGGGTTGCACATGGGCGAAGCAGGAGATGCTTCAATAATCCTGCGTCAATGTTGAGAGGCAATGGTTTCACCCACAGGAACATCCACACATATTTCTTGTCCCATCGCACTGTAAATGTGTTCAGTGTGTAATGAAATGCTCTGGCCAGCACAAACCTAATGGAGACAGGCGAGCGCACCAAAGGAATGAAACCTTCTAGTCACCAAAAAACATGGACAGAAAGGTTGTATTAGAATCATAGAATCCTCTAGATTGGAAGGGACCTTTAAAGTTATCGAGTCCAACCATCAACTGCCAAAACCACCACCAAACCACGTCCCTAAGCACCACGTCTACCCCTCTTTTAAATACCTCCAGGGATGGTGATTCCACGAGTTCCCTGGGCAGCCTGTTCCAACGTTTGATAACTCTTCAGGTGAAGAAATTTTTCCTCATATCCAAGCTTGCCCACGCTGTCCCTCCAGGTTTCCCCAGGAAGTTGTCTCCTGGGATTGTGTAGAATTAATTTGTTATCAGTTCTGTAAATATATATACATTCAGCCTTTCCCAAGTGCCTTGGTAAGAAGATCATGTGACTGACAGCGTATCCTACCCAGAGATACTCCTGCAGCACCACTAGGTCCCAAGGCCAGCATCACCCCTCTGCACCCTACTGTCCTTCAAAGGACGTACCAAAGTGCTCTTGGTATGCTGCTTCCTGCTGCCGCACAACCTTTGCCCTCAGTCGCACGCAAGTACTTACAGGCCAGTTAGAAACCGGTGTTGAGCTGCTGTGTTACAGCCAGAGACGTCAACTGTAAACTCTTCTGGGCTGTCTGCCTTCCTTGCATTTGGTGTACAAACCAGGCACGTCCTTCTTCAAGACCAGGCTCCTGGATGTTATAAAAGAAAAAATAACATAATTTGCCACCTTAGGATCAAAGGTGTGTTTTGCAGGCTTTGACAGCGCAGTGCTCTGACCCGTGCACCCACATTGGCCCACACTGAATTCCATGAGGTCCCACTCATACCACAAGCAGGGCTTGGGCAGTCGTGGCCCTCAGCCTGCAATAGGCAAAGAGAAGAGAGGCAGGAGCTGGGTAAGGCAGAAGGTACACATCCAGTTCAGACAGAAAGAGCTGGGTCAGCAGGCGGTGAAACCAGCGGGGGGCAGCCAGGGCTTAGAGGGAGACTCACAGCGAGCTGAGGAGCACTGCACTTTGCAGGTACTGTGTGTTTGTTTGCCTCAAGGACCCCGTATTCCTTGGGAGTGCCCGCTGCAAGATTCAGCCCTCACGGCACTTCACAACCTCAGGAGCCAGGTGGCAACCAGCCCACAGTGAGTCCTCACAGTGTGAGTGCGTTGGACTGCCCACTTCCTAGGGCAGATGCCTTACCGCCTCTCCGAGAGCAGAGATGCTCAAGACTGCGGCCACTTTAGCCAGACCTCTCCTGAGGGAACTCTCTAGCAGACAGTCTCAATGCAGACCCAACCCCGCTGTCCCACACCATCGCCACAAGGGCATATTTTCCCCTTGCACAATTAGCTAACCCTTTGGTCTGGGATGCTTGTAAGAACTGCACTCACCCCAAAGTCCCAGCCAGACCCCAAAGAGAAGAGTCGCTGGAAAATAACGAGGGCTGTTTATCTCCTCATAAAATAAAAGACAGCAAAGCTCCCCCTGCCTCAGCTATGCTGTGAGGAAAGAGTCTCTGAAACCATCTCCTTGCTCTGCACATAATACACAGATGCAGGCTGATGTTGTGGCAAAGCCCGGAAAGTCTGAGGCACCGTGCACAGTGTCTGCAGACAAGCTGGCCAGTGATCATCTTCCACTTTAGCCATCCCAGCCTAATGACTGCTGCCTGAACCAGCAACAAGCAGAATGGGTGTTTCTCCTCCCATAACGAACAGTGATCTTGACAGTGTATTAATAGATTGACAGAGGTCTGCGGAGGTGTTTTATTTGCTCTTCAGTTCCAAAAACACAAATGCCTTCAAGCATTTCCAGTGTGCATGAGCAAGCAAAGCCAAGATACACATTAGAACGGAAGCAGGTAGGAAGCCTGCCCGAAAGGTTTATCCCATTATTGGGAAAACAATGTAAGTGTTGGGAGTGGCAAAGAACACGCAACAGCGAGGTGAAATCTGGCGAAGAAAGAGACAGATAGGTCATGTCGACTTACAGACTCAGCCCAGAAGAGCAGACTTTGCAGAGCAGTTATTCCTGGTTATATTGTCATCTTCTCCTGTAGTTTATGGATGAGAGAGCGTATGCCCTGGAAGGCCACAACAGTTCCAGGTTTCCCTCCCTTTGCTACCCTGTCACTGTTTTTTCTCCCCAATAAACACAAAACATACATTCAAGCTACAGAGCTTCCCACACAGTGTAAGCAGGGCTTTTTCCACCTGTTCACCTCGTCTTTCACCTCTCTTGTCCCTTCTACCCTTCTTTTATCCACTGTTTGGAAGCACAAGCTCCTTTCTTCACTGGATTTTGCAGCTCTACACTTTTGAAGAGAGGTGCACTGTCCCCAAAACAGCATTTCCTTTGGTTACGCCAGTGGGCACCACCAGCAGAAGCATACACACCAAGCAGTCTGCACTTGTCAGCCACGGGGAAAACACCCAAGGCCTATGAGCTTTTAGGGAGTGTGGCATAGCACACTGACCTTTCTCAGGACAGACTCCCTCACCAGCCCCTTCAGCCTGAGGACTCATGCCTCCTCCACTACTCACACAGCAAACTGAGGTCCTCTTCCCCTCGTATTAAGCACCAAAGCCCCAGAGAAGCAGCAGTGAGATGATGGGCCAGAGGGTGAGCTAGAAGGAATAGACGTGCAGTCCATTATTCTAGAGTCATTACTCTAAGGTAGAGTAACCAAGGTAGAGTAACAGGGCCAATGAGTTACCCTCTGGCATAGAGATTGTCAAGGGTAAAAAACTACATCCGTCTTTTGGCTCCATTTAAACCTGTGGAAATCATCTGTCCTGAGACAAGTACAAGATAAGCAATTGTACACAGACATTTCTGTGGTGTTCATCACTGCCTAGACAGCGTTCCTTATTTGTAGGAATTAGTTACACTTATTTACCAGTCTCCCAGGCTGCTGCAACCATAAATTGCTGTTTACAGGATGCTCGGGTGAGCTAGAGGAGGAAGGTGCCATGCAGATTTCACTTCACACAAACCTGTTGCAAACACAATGGACAGACGGGACCAGGGAACGGCCTCCACCTGTAAAACAGGGGCCAAGCCTGCTGTGACCAGCCTCTCCACCACATCCAGAGGGCTTAAAACTTCTGCTGTCTTTTGAAATATATTTTCAGAGACAGACTTTCCTGTAATGCAAGAGACCACATTAAACCACCTCTAAGAGCATTCAGCTGGACCAAGACCACACTGGGGAGGCTGTCCCTGACAAAGCCATGGCCACCTCCAGTAGCTTGGCCAGGCAAAGTCCACTCCTGCAGTCCTGTGGTACCAAAACTGACAGGCTGCTGGCTTCTTTTGGCTCAGGCAGTCACCACTACTAATCACAGTGGTTCTAAACAGGGAGCAGGAAATAAGACAGGGAGGGCAGAAGTTCTCTCCTCAGCGACCTGGATCTGCCCCAGTTCAGGGAATCCAGAGGAGGATGCTGGGCCCTCCCCTCACCAATGCAGCAGACCGGCCCAAGTCCTCCAGGCATTTCCTCCCTTCAGGCTGCTCCCTGCGGGAGAGGCAGCCCGGACCTCTCCTCACAGCACCAGGGAGCACCTCGGCCTCCTCTCCCAGCAGACCTGCTGAACATGCCGCCTCTTCCACAGGAGAGCCCAGCTCAGCAGCTCCCGGGGCTGGGGAAGACACCTCTGCTATTCTGCGTGGCCAGCGGAGTGGAGAGCAGGCTTCCCTCCTGCCTTGCACATGGGCCCAGCCCTCCCTAAGGGAGCCAGGTCTGCATGCCTGCCAAAGGCAAACACTTCTCGACTGAGCAAACAGCACTTATGCAGAGACTGCTGCTCTAGCAGGCACTTCTCCCTTGCAGGCACAACCATCCAAAGGAAACCTCAGCCATGAAAACCTGCATTAAACCTCACGCATGGTAATCTATAGCTGTTTTAACAGTTCCTTTCACAGCTTTTGAAACTTAATCAGTCATCTCTGCCTCTCATCCATCCTCCGTTCACTCTTCACTCCACCCTTCTCTCTCCACATGTTCCCAACGTGCTCTGCTCCCCTTTCACCCCTCTCATGCCTTCATCCCTGCACCGCAGGTGACAGCTGCTGCAATCTGTGAGGACACAAGGCAAGGGGAGCCAGGCACCTAGAGACCTTTGCAAGTCTTGAGGCAGCAAAAAGTATCATTATTCCCATTTTAGACAACAGGGCCAATCAGTTACTTGCTGAGAGGTCACACCAGAAATCGGCGGGACAGAGGAGCCGTGTATTCAGAGCCCTGGTCCAAGCCCGCTATCACAGCAGCCTCCTCTCACCTGCCAGCCATTCCCCCTTACCACTTACTCCTCCCAATACGCTTAGGATCATCTCTCTCGTTTCCCACAGACCCTTCTCTGCTTCTTCACTCACGCTTACCCTGCCATCAGAACTCATTGTTTCAGCTTGGACTGCAAGATCAGGACCTTTAAGTGTCTCTGTTGGGCCAAACCGCAATCTTGCAATCTCAGGCCCGGAAATGGCTGGGGGAGGAGAGGAAACTATGGACATGACATTTCTCCCAAGAAAAAACAATTGAAAATGTCCATGTTCATACAAGCGCACATCCCTGCTCTGCATCTGAAAAGCAAACACTGCAGCACAAAGCATCTTAAAAGGGAAAATGAAACAACTGCACTGACTTCCACCACCCAGGCTCAGAAAACGCTGACAGCTGGGCACGAAGAACAGGACAAGAAAATAATTTTACTTTTAACAGTACAACAGTGAAAACAGGAGCCCGGTGTTTGTCAAGCAAATATGAGCCCCCCATTCCTTACCCTGTTACCCAAAGGCAGAAAGTCAGCAAGAATCAAGTCCCCTTTTTTCAGGCAGTTTTATCCATTTGAGCAAGACACAACAGGCAGTCAGTGTGTTGGGATATACCTTTCGCACACTTCCCTCTTCCATATTGAGTTGCTATTCATAATTAACCATACACATGTATGTTGCTATGGTGTAAGGACTGCACAAAAGTTGACCAGATAATCCCTAAGGTCACTTTACCAAGAAGCTTTGTTTAAGGAAACAAAAAGGGGGGGGGAAGATGAAGGGAAAATTATCTCAGAATTTCTCCAACCTTTATAGCCCGAGAGCTCTGAATCAAAGGTCTGGCACAAGCATGCGGCTGCAAGAAAAAGCTGAGACTGAGATCCCAAGCGAAATCCCATCATCACCTGGAACATGACAGAGGCAGGATCTCGCCCTTCCTTCCCTGATGTACCAGAGCAGAGGTGAATGGCCTTTCTCGAGACCTTTTCTCTGGGAATTACTCTCCTCCCGGGAATTTTAAAAGCCCGCGCGTCAGGCATCCCGACGGAATCTGTGGAAGGCTGTACCTGTCCCACCCCACAGCCTCAACCCAGGTGAGCTTCTCCACGGACCCCTGCGCGCAGGGGTGCTGACAGCGGGCTGGCACACTGCCCTGCCGAGCTCTGCCATCGTCACCCCCCTCAGCCCCGAAAGGATGGCACAGAGGGGCTCACGGGCAAGGGCGACGCCGACGCCACGACCTAGCCGATCTCTGCCACGGCTGGGTCCTTCAGGCCCTGGGTCAAGCGGCTCCAGCCGCCTCATCTACCCTCTGCCTACCTGCCGTAAATCAGCAAGCTCCAGCACACACAGCCCTGGAGATTCAGCTCCTCCCGAGCGCCCCGGTGCCCCGCGCCGGGCCGGCCCCCGCTGCCAGCCCCGCGGGGAGGGGAGCGCTCACCTGCTCCCCGCGGCGGGGGTCCCTCACCGCCACCTCCCGCCAGGGGCACCCAGACCACGACCGGGGAGGGGGGGTGGCGATTGCCGGGGTGGTGAGACAGGTCGGCGACAGCGCGACAGGAGAGGGCGGAGGGTCTCGCCCTCCCAACAGCCGTTCCCAGACCCCGCGGTAGCGGCTCCTACCTGCGGGCGGCTCGGGAGGTGGCTCTGGCTCTGGCCCCGGCGGCGGCGGCGGCGGCGGCGGCGGCGGCGGCGGCGGCGGCGGCGGCGGCGGGCGGGCTGGGCCGGGCCGTGGAGGCCGGGCTGGGCCCGGGAAGGCGGCCCAGCTTAGGCCCCGCCCCGCCCCGGACGGGCCGGGAGCGCAGCCGCCGCCACGGCGGTTCGGGGAGGCTCTTGGGGGCCGCGGGGCTGCGAGGGGCCGGCCGGCAGTAGGAGCCGACGCGCCCTCGCTGCTGGATTTGGGGTGGTGGGCCGCCAGCGCGGCCCCGCCCGGCACCTCACAGCGCCCCTCGGCCGAGTCTCCGCCAAAAACAAGCCCCGTGCTGGGCCCCAGCACCGCGTACGGGCCCTCCGTCTGCGCTGCGCCAGGCGCGGCCGTGAGGCGGGCCGCAGGGTGGTTCCTTCCCTGTCCCCCTCCCTGCCCTCCCTCCCCGGTGCCAGCAGCACCTGCCCAGCGTGCGGCTCTGGGTGCTGCTGCCGGAGGCACTGAAGAAGGCTCACCGCCCAAAACCGGCGGCGATGTCTTTGCAGTCCTCCCGGGAAGCCGTGGCCGTTTGCTAAGTGTTTCAGAAACCTGAAAGAAGCAGCCGCCCGGTAGCAAGAGACCCCGGGAACAGCCTCGGCCAAGTTGTCCTCATCCACCCCCTTTCCCTTTCCTACTGGATGGTGGGGTTTGCTGTCTCTGTAAAGAATCTCTGTGGTTGGAATTTTGGGGGGAAGCATTCCCAGTCAAACAGCTCAACAATAACCATTTGGGAACGTTTCCTGGCGTGGAGGGATCCCTTCACCGTCTGACCTTAGTGGGACTAAGACAATGTGAACGCTAGCGCTATTTTTCTCCTCTCCCTCCCCTCTCTCTCTCTGCCAGGATGCGGTATGACTGATGTTATTTATTGACTGTCTTGATTCTTCTCCTAAAACCCAAATAAGGCGGCATTTATCCGAAGTTTTGCCCTGGTGCTATCACTTATGAACCAACACAAGACAGCCACCTGCCTAAACCCACACCAGCCTCCAGAGGTGAGCTGAGTTATACATCAGCCGTTTATCAGTATTTTATACTTCTAGCGGTCAAGCAACGCTCCTTTGCCCTGCAGCTTTGGCCCTCGTGGCACACCCTGAAGAGATTTCATCTCGTTGATCCCCAGGGATTACGAACCCCTCAAAGCACAGGTCCTCAGAGCAAGCTCAGCACCAGCAGGTCCCCTGAGCCCTTACTGAAGCGGCCGCATTTCTGTGGCAGCAGCACTGCCAAGGGAGGAGACAGCTGCTCTCGCAGAAAGGCAACCGCTCTGTACGCTTCTCAGTGTTTTAAAGGCCAAGGAAGCTATTTTTAGAGCTGAAATAACATTCTTCCTGCTCTGGTATTTCAAATTTTGCGTTATCCTGGACTAATAAATGGCTCCTCGCAGCATTTGCTTTTTGCAACCCCACAAAATCCAGAGATCTTGGACAGGTTTTCCCTCTACGTTCACCTGACACTGCCCCGTGGCACTGCCACACTAAGGAGCTGCAGGCCATGACAAGCAACTACCAGGCATGGCTTTCCTTGGGCAAGGAGGTGCTTTTGCCCCCCCATCACCAAGACAGACCCCAAAATCAGGAAAAAAGTGTGCTTGAAGTATCAGTGTTAACTACATCCCTGACTGCAAGGCTTCCTACGATAGCAAAAGTCAAGTAAGCTCACTTTAAAAGTAACAGAGGGAGGTCTTTGAGTTCGATAACCTCCGGCTTTCAGCAGCTGAGGCTGAAGAAAACCCTCTGCCAAACAGGCGAGAAGTGACAGTGCTCAGCCCCGCTGATTTTGGCCAGAAAGGAAAACGCAGCGACTAATCAGAAACTGCCTTAGTCACTTCACCTCTGCCATCAGCCAAAGCTTGAAGGAAAACAATGCAGCATATGGGATTTTAAAGCAATTTCATTTTTGGTAAACTGAGTGTCTGAGACATTTTGTTCGCAGCTCCTTTTTGAGCAGATGGTGTCCCTTCAAGTGCTGGAAAATGCGTGACGCTGACAGGCCCACCAAAGACCTCCCTCAAAGAATCAGGCTTAAAAAAAGGGCACAGCCTGGGTACAGCAAGCATGTGCTGAAGCCCACCTGGTGCAGGACACAGTAGAGGTGCCAGGAGGCACTAGCCGTCCAGGGGTGCTGTTACATGGGCTCACGGGGATATTTCCTGCAATCCCTTCTTCACAGGACACTAGTCCCATGGGAGGAGCAGCCCCTCTCCCATGAACCTCGTCCTGCAGCATCCCCCCACCAAGGGGTGTGGGGGTGCAAAGGCAGGTAGGGAGATAGGGCACATGGGTGTGTTGCTTTGAACTGCATCCCACAGTAACACATCACCCACCTCCCTCGCAGTAACACCGCGCGTCCCAAAGCCTGCTGCAAGCTCACCTTGACCTGTGGAAAGGGTCTTTCCTCCCACATCTCCACCAATACTGCCTTGGCGAAGATGAGTAGCCACAGGTACGTTCCCCCATCTCCTTTGGGGTTACACCTCGCTTTCCCAGGGGTGGGTAGATGACAGAGGCCGACACTGATGTCAGAGTCAGGTGTCAGAGTCACTGATGATCAGCGTCAGAGGCTGACACTGATGTCGCTCCCTGCTCAGCCCATGCCTTCCAAGACACAATTGCAATGACGCTGGTGCACAGATGTGACAATGCTTCTGGGACGCTGTGGGCAGCACGTGACTTTTCTTATCCCAGTCCTCACTAGGTTTTCCTGCTGAGCCACTGAGACCCACTAGGGATCTGTCTGGCAATCTGCCTGGCCCAGAAGGGGGACCTGCTTCCACACAAGCAAATGTTTGACATTCTGGCTTTGCATTGCTGTCTGTAAATTAATATTTCCTCCCACCGATGCCTTACAGCACGTGCATGTTACCTGTGCAAATTTTACCAGTTCTCTTCACGGGGACCGAACTGCCTGCCATCTTCACATCCACTTTTTTCCAGCAACAGAGAAGTGGGAAGGCCGAGCCCCCACATCCTGACACCAAGTAGCAGGATCAGGCATTGGAGGTATTTTATTTTTCATGTAAAAGACAGAGCTTCCACAGAGCTAACCCCTGCCCTTGCAGACCTCGCTCGCAGATCAGGATGAAACAAAGCAACCTCATTCCCCTCTAATTGCAGTCCTCCTCAGTTAATCTGAAGACTGGCTATGGTTTTACTGGGCTGGTTTTTTGTGGGGGAAAGGAACACAGAGGCAAGGAAAATGGAAAAGGAAATTGCTTTGAGTTTGGTTTCATTCCTGGGAAATAGATGTCTTCTGAAAATGGATTTACCACCTGGTTTTCCTGTCCTGCTCCTTTTCGCTCCAAAGCCGGAGCAAGGTCTGGCAAGAAACTTTGCCCACCCAGAAACAGGAGCAGCAGGGAAAAGGGGCCAGGGATCGCTCAGCAGCAGCCATCGGAGCCACTCTGTACCCTGATGCATGGGCTAAATACAGTGCCTAGGCAACTGTTTCTCAGTTTAAGTGTTAACTCTAATTTCATTAGCCAGATCATCTCTCATCAAAGCCATCTGTTCCTGTATCGGGCTTTTTAAATATTGTGATAGGCTTCATTTCTTCAAATGCCCTGCTGCTAAACAGACACCATCTGAGCATGTACACCCTTGGCTTGGCATTTACAGATGTGCTCGGGATTTGCTGGAGAGGCAGTCACCTGCAAAGGTGCAAGGGTGCTCTCACCCTGAGATATATCGCCAGATCCCAGCCCTCCAAGATGAAGTGTTCCCTCTTTCCAGCTCGCCCGCATGATCTCAACTGAGAAAAATTCACCTGAGTTTGGGACTGGAGCAGCAAATTGGAGTGACCCACCCCATCTCGCTGCAAGAAAGTGACACCGTATAAGTGGTAGGAAGGGAAGTGGAGAAAATGAATACAAAATTTCAGTGTCTTTTCCATAAAAAGAGAAGTCAAAACAATTATCGCTGTGATGGCAAACACATGGGATAAACAGGACTTGCCCGTGAGATGGTCAGGGGCTGAACGCTAGGGAGGAAACCTTGAAGGTGTGTGCAGATGGGAGCTGCCGACTGGCACACCCCGGCTCCAACCCGCACATGTTCTGGCCTGGCAGGAGGACAGTCCTATATGAAGCAGAGGAAACATTGAAAAAGAGAAAAATTATTTTTTAGGAATCCTGAGATTTAGTAAAATAACAATTTCCTACTATTATGCTATAAACACTAATGGAATTATGTCAGCCAGGAAAATTTAGTACCCCCAGTTAATATTGAGGTTGGGCATTACCGTGCAGAGATGGTACGCACCGTTTCACCTACAGTTTTTATCTCTGCTGCTCACTGGGGCTTTTCTCCTGAGCACCTTCCAAGGCCTGCAAAAGGGGATTTTTTATTTTTTTTTTTTCTGGCAGGAGGCTGCAAACCATTCACCTCCCTGGGACTTGCTATGGCTGTACCACAGCCAGCAAGATGGGATGGGTATGGTGGCAGCCGGGGCACAGAGCAGTGGGACAGGCCTGCCAGAGTCATCTGGCTGCAGAGTCCCAAAACCAGGGTGGGAATTCTGCTATCATTTTCTCCAAAAAAGCCTAAATCAGGGTTTAACTGTTCATGAAGTGGGATTAGCAGGAGATGCACTCAGCGAATGCACTGCGCCCCACGCGCGAGGGGTGATTAAAACAGCAAAAGCCTCCAAACCATCTGGTGGGCAGCCCTGCCCATGCAGGGTCACCCCTGGCTCCTCCACCATCTCAGCACTTTGCTAGGTTTCAGGGCTTTTGTTTCTCTTGCCTCTGTGCCCCTTGTCTAGCAGGGGCGGCATTGCTGGGTGTGTGCCCCTGGATGCCAGCTCCGGGGCTGGGCACCACTCCAGGGCCATTGCAGGAACTGAGACACGTGGGCACATGTTAGCAAATGCCTCCTTTCACACTGGGCTCTGCTTTCGGTTTTTCTTTTCATTCTTCTTTTAAAAGAAGATCTTAAGGGAAATTGTAACTTGATTCCCAGAAGCGTCCCAGAAGGCGGTGAAGAGGAGCCCTGTAACTCCCTGTGAGACCCTTTTTACATAAGGGTACAGCTACAAAACAGTCAAGGAGCAAAAATTTCAAGGTAATACAAGTCCAGCCTGGCCATGCCTTTGCGGACACAGTCTGGGAGCTGATACATCATCAACCATTAAAAATCTCTCCAAACTGAGAGCCCTCCCAGCTGCAAATACCCCAGACATCAGCTGACCAGAGCCCATAGGTCTGTCACCACGTTTCTAGGCATGGACTCCTGGGCTCACGTGGACACAGGAGATCTTTCAGAAGAAGTTTTTTTTCCTGTGAGCCTCCCAGCCCAACAGCTCGATGCGATACCTGAAGTCAGACCGCCTTTCCCGTCTCTTGGGCTTATTTCCAGGAAGCTGTGTTCTGGCTGCTGGTTTCTGGGTCTGAAAAATTATCAACGCCAGCCAGAGGACAGCAGTCGCCTTGCACTTGCAAGCTGTGGAGGGAGATAGGGATGCAGGCATCACCCAGGGTTACAAGGGAACAGCAGAGCCACTGGAGGGAGTGGGCAGAAATCCACCCCTGAAGCTCCAAGCAGCCACCTTTGCATCCCCTCCCAGCAATCCCCCCACTTTCACCACGTATTTTTAAACTGGCTCAGGGCTATTTCCCACCCCAGGCCGCCATGCTAAAGCTCTGCATCCAAGTGCCAAAGGGCTAAGTGAAGTTTTGGTGATGAGACACGTAGGACCCTGGCACAGCACCTGGTCCAACAGGAATGCCACCAACTTTCCCGAGTGCGGCAGTGGGGCTGCTGGGCAGGAGATGGCACACAGTCTGCTCCACTTGGCTGGTGACCTGCTGGGGTGTTTCTGCTGTGGACGGAGCACACTACTTCTGAGCCAACACTGCATTTCCTAAGGGCCCCACCAGTTCTGGGAAAAAAGGTAAAAATATCCGGTCCCAGCTGCATGCCAAAGCTGAGAGCCTGGAAACACTCAGCACAACAATGCATGGGGCAGTGTACAAATACCTCTTGGTCCCAGTCACACATGGTGTTACTACAGATGGTTCAACATGGCAAGAACAAAGTTAGAGACAAGAGAAGATCGGGCACTGTCAGACCATCAGATCTTAGAAAAGTTTGACAGTCACTGTATCCTTGGTTTATCATAGAATGGTTTGGGTTGGAAGGGACCTTAAAGATCATCTTGTTCCTACCCCCCCTGCCATGGGCAGGGACACCTCCCACTAGACCAGGTTGCTCAAAGCCCCATCCAACCCCTGTTCTTGAACACTTCCAGGGATGGGGCATCCACAACATCACTACAAGCCCCACAAAAAGCCCCTCTCCAACTTTCTTCTAGGCCCCCTTTAGGTACCAGAAGGCTGCTATAAGGTCTCTTCAGAGCCTTCTATTCTCCAGGCTGAACAACCCCAACTCCAAGCCCTTCCTGCCTCTCAGAGACCCTATATCTTCTTGAGGGAGACCACACTAGAGAACGCGGCCAAAATTATTTCCAAACCAAACCAAAATCAAAAAAACGAAGCAAAATATTCAAAACAAATGTGCAAAAAAATCAAAACAAATAAGCAAAAAAGGAAACATATGGAAGTATTCCTTGTTTTACCAAAATTCAAGGCATTCTCTTCAAAAATCTAGTTTTCCTGTAAAGGCTAACTGACGTTTTTCGCCAACTCCACCACACAGAGCAGCTCATCTACAGAAACATGAATTCAGGTAGTACAAGCTCCAAGATAAGACATTTGATGGAATCATAGAATGGTTCGGGGTGGAAGGGACCTTAAAGATCGTCTAGTTGCAGCCCCCCTGCCCTGGGCAGGGACACCTCCCACTAGACCAGGCTGCTCAAAGCCCCATCCAGCCTGGCCTTGAACACCTCCAGGGAAGGGGCATCCACAGCTTCTCTGGACAACCTGTTCCAGTGTCTCACTGCCCTCGCAGTAAAGAATTTCTTCCTAAAATCTAATCTAAATTTCCCCTCTTTCAGTTTAAAACTGTTACACCATGTCCTATCATAACACTCCCTGATAAAGAGTCCCTCCCCATCTCTCCTGTAGGCCCCCTTTAAGTATTAGAAAGCTGCTATAAGGTCTCCCTGGAGCCTTCTCTTCTCCAGGCTGAACAACCCCAACTCTCTCAGCCTGTCCTCATAGGAGAGGTGCTCCAGCCCTCTGATCATCTTTGTGGCCCTCCTCTGGACCCGTTCCAACACATCCATGTCCTCCTTATGCTGACAGGAGCTTTTTTTTTTGATGGAGGAGCTTTGACTTTTCTGAATGATGTTTCTTTATTTACTTTCAATTTTTCAAAACCATGATGTCACAATTTAGGCTGGGCTGGACAGTAAACCAATGACAGATGTTTTCTATTAACCCCTCTCCCTTCCCAGAAGGGAGAGAAAGACTTACGGTTTGAAAAAAAAAACCCCTAAAACCGCTTTAATGAAATACTAACAATAAAAAGATAATAGTATCAATAAGAAAATAATGAAATATATTCAAATATATACAAAACCAATATCGAGCTCCTAGGATGACGATCACATCACCAGCCAGCACTGGGAAAATCCCAGACTGGACTCGGCAGCAGACAGGAGCTGGATTCAGGAACACACAGACAGGTTTTGGGTCACCTGCCCTGTCCGCTCCTTCCTCTACGCTCTTCTGCTTCCAATCGTCCAACTTGGTTCATAACAAAGAGAGCTAACCTTGGTTGTTACAGCAGTAAGTATAAACAGGAGCCTCTCTGCATACCATTCCTTGGTATTAACTATAAACATCAGACATTATCACTGATAGAAGCAGACACTGTCTAAAAAAACATACCATTATAATTTCAGAGAGTGCAGTCAGTTAGGAGAGACTTAAGTGAAAAGTAAAATCACTGAAAAGAAAATTGGTTTTGTTCTATCTCAAACCGGGACACATGGGTAATTGCCAATGATTTCAAAATCTCAGATCCCTGAATCCCACTGGAACTGCTGTTGCTGCTGAAGTCTTACACTCACAGGGGAAAAAAAAAAAAAACAAACAAACCACCTTGTTGTAATTTCAGATAGAGAGGTTCAGAACAGCATGTACTTCTTTGCAGGGCCAGTTATTCTTCTTACACCACATGCTTGACAGGAATCAGCTTAAGGAAGTCCAAATACGAGCAATACAAAAGAAAAAAAAAAAAGTATGATAAAGCTCAACAGGAAGATGTGTATCTAAGTGCCTGAAAGTGCATTCACTGCAGTTTGCCAGCCAGCACTCTGCACAAACGAAATGATGGGAGCACCACTAAGATTAGGCATTTGCGCATGGTCCCAGCTTCACTCCTACACTCAAACATCAAGTCCAAACTCACCACCTGCATCATTTTGAAGGCGGGGTCCCAATGAATTTTGTCGTTCTCCAACTGCCCGTTGACCATGCTAAGAAGGAAGCAACAGCACTATCTTTCTCCCAGCTATGGGAGCCCGTTTCCACCCCCTCCTGCAGGCACCGTAAGGGCTGGTGGGAAGACAGCTCCTACTTGTGTGCGTGTAATTCCCGTGTCTGTCAAACAACCCTGAGTCCAGATGAATGCACATCAAGACATGACTTTTGACACACTCAGGTCTTCAGGCACATCTCAGCAGAAATCAAGGAGAATTTACAGCAAAATCTGAACACGATAATATTTTTGGTCAAAGCGTTGTCCTGCAGTCACATTGGGCTGATAAAGTGGGATTTTCACATGCAAGAACATGCCATAGTTTCCTTTCAAGCTTACGTCAGCTTGAATTTTCTTTTTCCCACCTCTATCAGCTTGGCCACTAAGCCTGAAGGAATCAAATCTCTTGATATGTTTCTGTTTGACAACACTCCTCTTCCACTGATGAGGAAACCAGAAATGCTGAGGGGGTAGGTATTTTGGAAATGCTGCACCAAGTGAATAGCTGGAAACACCAAGCAAAATACTGCTGTTATTCTGATGTGTGATGCACGAAGCCCTTCGCTTTGGCAGACATTTAAAAATAAAACACAGAGGCCAGTCTAACTCATAACTGTTTATTGTAAATCACTCAAGAGTTTACACATCATTAATGGCAAAGTAACACTGTTAAAACACCTGCTGGATGAAATACAGAATAAAGACAACTCTCTTATATTATATGGCATAATTTAAAAAACAAGAAACAGAACAAAAAAGAAACCATTTTAATTTTTTTTTTCCAGTTCTGCATCTTTCCTGAAAATATCTGGGCCTGAGCCTCAGTTATCTCGAGATCACCGCCTTGCCCAGGGCATGGGGCCGCGCAGCCGGGAAACGGGCACTCCCTCTCTGTGGGGCAAGGCAGTGACCTCCTTTATAAATGAAAATCATGCCCCCTATCTTCAAAAGTGCTCCAGTGCTGACAGTACAAAGCCTCTCTCCTGCACTGGCTAACATTTAACACAAAGGGCTATATGTCCCATTAATTCCACATGCCTTTTTTTTTTTAATCTTTTTTCTTTTTTTTTACCTTTTTTTTTTTTTAAACAAGGCAACTTAAAATTCAGAAGCTACATAACTGTCTTTATATTTTGCTCAGAAACCAATGGATGTTGCATGCAGCTGAAATATTAGTAGAGACTCTGACTTAGATAAAGGTCAGTTTTCTAAGACCCGCTACTCAAAGGCAGAAAAAGAAATTAAGAGGCCTCTTGTGCAAAAGGAGCTAAAATATGCATGCATCAATGGCCATGACTGTTTAGAATATAACTTAGGTCTCCAAACATTGAAACCGAAGCTTTATTTGGCTTAAGACATGTTTGAGCTCTATACCTTTACAAATTACAATGTATATGCAACAGTAAGGGAATCATCTCAACACAGCATCAGTTGGTATTTTGGCCTGTATAGAGACTAATCTTCAACACAAAAGCCTGCTCAGCAAGAAATGGTTTTCATATTTAACAAAGACAGCAGCACACTGGGCTGGCTAACAGGGCTAACAAAAAGAAGAAAGCAGGTTACCAAACTAACATCTAACTAACTTTAAGTCAATTTTTCCCCTTGGACATCCTGTTTTTCATCAGTGCTGTTACTGTCCTTTCCACTAGTCTGTAGCTGAAACAGCACATTGGGCCCTGCCCCATCCCCTCCGAGAGATGTGTCTCAAAAGTATATTTGATTAATAGTAGAAACAAAAATCTCCCCTAACTGCACTTGGAAAGGATAGTTAGTTCCTCCAACCTGCCAACATTTACCATGAACAAGCAAATTACAATGTATTTCAGACATGAACTACAGTGACTAAAATCAAATCTCTCTCCTGTTTAACTATAATATTAAATAATATATAACATTTTCACACTTAATAGTCTGAAGTTTGGACATAAGACAGCTAGTAAGGAAAAAAAGCTGGGACCAAATCTGTTCCCAGGGAATGAATTTGGCCCAACAGATCTGAAAAAACTAAGTTTAACAAGAGGAAGATAAATCCACCACAGGCACGGGGGTGCATGCACACCCACCCACGTGTACGACAGCGCTGGCACAGCAAAGCATTACTTTTCAAGCACTGCCATCTCCAGTCCTTTCCTTGCGAGCCTGGATCATCTCCTTCGGAGCCTGCTTGCGGTCAGTGACCAACCCCAACCAAAACATGAAGTCAATGAACCAGGTGGTGGGGTTGAACTTCAGGCCCAGCTCACTGGCTGAGTAGTCGAACGGGAAGGTGTGGTGGTAATTGTGGAAACCCTCACCTGAAAAACAGAGAGAGAGTTTAAAGACCACATGGCCGTTGCGTTTATGAATTTCAGAACGCTCTCGGGTGGGACATCCCAACGCCTGTTTCCCAAGTCCTGAATCTAGTGCAGGTTATGCCCCTGCCCGGCTGTGGGAGACCTCTGGGGCAGACCCACAACGGACTCCATTTCAGTGCTTTGGGCTTTCCTCCCCAGTAGGAAGGGGCATGTCCCAACCCTTACACTCAGGAAAGAAAACCATAAGAGTGGAGATGCACAACCAAGTAAGAAGCAGAGTTGCTTACTTCTGCTGTGCTGTCCCCAGCCGACTGCTGGGAAGAGAGGATTGCTAGTGTGAACATGTCTCCCCCCAGAGACTACATGGCATTCTTTCAATGTGGGCACCATCAGTAGAACAAGGGAGCCTTCCTCTAGGATGCACAAGCTCCAGCCTCCTGCAAGCCCTGGCTCCAAGTGGTGTCCAGCTGCAGGTGCCCAAAGCCCCGACCAGCGTGAAACAGCATGGGATGTCGCTCTGAGTTTGCAAAGCTGTACCCAGGGCTACAGCACTTACCAATGGCTCCCAGAGTGACAAAGGTGTTCTGCCTGGGGTTGATGTACTTGTCGTAAGGGCGATTGCCGTACATGTGAGCAGCACTGTTGACCAGCCACGTGACATTGAGGGAGATGGTGTACCGGAGGATGGAGGCAAGGAAGTAGGCATTCCACAGACTCTCACCCCAAAGGTACCACGGCACAAAAGTAGGGATCACAAAGCACATCAGCACAACCGAACTCTTGTAATACCTATGGGGAAAGAAAAGGACGCCATTACTGTGGTGGGAATGACAGCTGGGCTGAAGCGGCGTTGGATCTCTGGAGACAGGGCTCTGCCAGAAAGCCCTGGCATAACCTGGGCCAGACCCATAACTGAGGCAACAGGGAACATTTCAGACATCCACAATCACGACGTAACTTTTTCCAAGTGCAATTCGAAATGCCAAGACAAACCGAAACCCCAAAGCAGCAGGTAATACTGCAGCTGAACAGCTGTGACCCAGTCCCAAAGCAAACCTCCCAAGCTGAGCACCTTTACACCTGGGGACGCACAGAGTTGCCTGCACACCCTGCGCCTAGGGTCCAGCTCTGGGACTAGAAAAGCCCGGGGCTTGGCGTGGCATTGGTGGAGCTGTGTCAGAAACATGACTGATGCTACGAGCCGGCAAAGACTTCCCCTATGCTCAGAGCAGAGGGGAACCTGAAGCACGGGGCAGGAGCAGCTCCTTTCTATACCACTGCTGCTGCATGAGCTCCAACAGCAGCAGCAGACCTGAAGCAGCTGCTGAGAGAGCACGGGCACTCCACCAAGGGTGAGGAGAAAGACGCGTCTTGGCCTGGGGGCCAGGATTACTGCTGCTCTCTCAGCCCACTGCCTGGCACGAGCCCTGCCACTCCTCCACATATTGGACAAAATCAGCGTGCAGTGGAAAACACGGAGGGAGGAAGCCGAACAGTCTGAGAACAAACAGGAAAGCTTTATAGTACAGCCAAAGCCACATGCACAGGCAAGGCAGGGAAGAGAGCATAGGATGCAGAGAGCACAGAGGTGAAGAGCAGAGACCATAGTGGGAGGAACAAAGAGAAAAATCATGCTGGGGGAATTAATGCAAGGCAAGTGGAGAATGGGCTTGCAGCTCAGCAAAAAGTCTGGAGGCAAAGCCAAAAGCAAGACAGGAAATAAGTGACTCTAAATGGATAATGGGATAAGGGCACTCAGGAGCGGAGAGCAGCAAGACAGTGCAGCTTGGGAGCCATCAAAGGGGTGTCCCCAGCTTAAGAGGAAACAAGGTCCCGTCTTCCCCATTGAGCCCTTCCACCTCCCTGAAGCCCAGATTTACTACAGCGCACAGTGATCTCGGGGTATCATCATCAAAGCAAGCTGGCACATGAAACTGGAGCGATAGGCTGAGGTGACAGGATTTTGAAGGGTGCAGAAAGAAAAGAAACACAAAGTAAGACCCATCTTATTTGCACTCATATGACAGGTTTAAAATAGACCCCTGCTTTTGTTGAGTTTTCTGGAAGGGATGAGGAAGAACAGAGTTTAGATTTCAAACAGTTATTAAAACCTTCCACTTGATGAAAGTTTTTCAGATAGGAAAAACTGTCAATTTGGTTTGACAAAAACCATTGGAAAATTGAATGTTTGTTTAAAACCCACAGAGGATTGGAAAAACGTTAATATTAGCAGTATTTTTGGAAGGAAGAAAGTTTCCATTAACATAGTTCTCATCTATAACACACCAGGTAGTTTTGATCATCTTGTGTACGAAATAAATTAACCTCTTGCTCTGCAAGTTCTCCGTTTGATAATTTTTGTTGTTGCTTGGAGGTTGTGCCTCACATGCTGGGCTCCAGAAGGAGATCTGCAGCTCTCCAGCAACACCAACCATGGTGAAAAGAGAGTATGTCCTCAGCTCTGTCACAGAACTCTATCTTCACTTACCTGAGCCAAGGCTCTCCAAAGGAAACAGTCCGCATTCTTTGCTCCACCAAAGATAACAGATAATTTCCCACTCATCTGACTGACTTCTGAACCAGGCTGTGGATAAGGTTTGCAAACATCATCAATTCAAGGCCAGGATTTAAGTAGAGCTGGAGAAAAAAAGTATTTTCCAGTCCAGAAAACTCCTTCAAAGTTCAAAGCCTCTCCCACTCCAGGAAGATAAAATAAAATATGAAAACATCTTATCAGGCACCAATAAAACCTTCCTGTGAGACGCAAGAAGCCCAGACTGAAGTCTTTGGTGAAGACATAAGATCTCACATCCAAACAAACACCCAACTACATTTCCTCTGTCTCCCTTTGACTGAAACGTCCACCCTGGAATGAGAAATCTCCTTACCTGGAGTTCAGGTGAACCAACGCCTCAACAGATGCTTGTTGAGCACTGCTTTCACCACATGAAAACTTCATCATGAAGACACTTCACCTCTAAGCCTCTCCTTCACATCACATGCAGGATTATTGCTCCATTATTTGGAGAGGGTAAATTTTGCTGTCAGTCATGCCTGGAGCGGTACTGTGATTTCAGCTGAAGTGATATGGTTTAAAGCTCATTGAGTGCTACCGCATCCACAGCTCACCAGCACCACTGATTTCAGCAAAGCTAACCATCTGACCTTAAAATCAAAGAGTTTATCATGATCCTTACTGATCTGACCTACCAGGTTTTCCGTGCTGCCAAAAAAACCCCAGCACTTCGACCTTATAGAAAGGAGAAACCTGAATTTTTCTTCACAGATAAGGGAAGGTAAACTCCCAAGTCCTAAATTTAAATCCCGAGCAGAGACATTTGCTAAGACATAACTTCCCTGCAGAAGACACACTTCTTCACTACAAAATATTTTCAGCATAACCAAAGCAGTAGAGCCTGCTTCTTGTGGGATGCTGTTGTCTTGGAAAAGGTAATAACGCAACCAAGAGGAGCTGCAGCAAACTGCAAGGGAGCCTTTGCAAACAGGCACTGCTGACTGACGAACCAGTAAAAGCAACAATACATGAAGGGCAGGGAATTCCTCACTCCTGGAGATCTTCCAATGCAGAGGTGCCCTGGTTTGAGGTAAACCAGAGCCAATTTTCTATTCAGTAATTTTACTTTTCAACTAAGCCTCTTCTAACTAACTGAACTTTCTGAAAATTAACAGCATATTATTATGGAGACACTGTTCGTTCTCAGACTGATAAGACCTGATTATTTGTAATTTATGCCAAGGAATGGTATGCAGAGAGACTCTTGCTTATACTTATTGCTATAACAACCAAGGTCAGCTAACTTTGTTATGTACCAAGCTGGAGGGCCAGACGCAGAAAAGTGTAGAGGGGTTGCACCTGCGAGGAGAAGCAGCAGAGCAGGTGACCCAAAACTGACCAAGTGGGTACTCCATCCCATCAGCATCATGCTCAGTATAAGAGCTGAGGGATCAAAGGGTCCGCCCACTTTCTTCAATGGCCAGCATCCGAGGAGGACTCGGTCTGTTCGTCTGCCTTTGATGCCAATTCATGCATTCCTGAATCTAGATCTGGAATGCGGTTCCCGTCCGTCACCAAGTCCAGTCTGAGGCTTTCCCAGTGCCTCCCAGTGACACATCCTGGGAGGCTGATACTGGTTTTGTATATATTTAATTATTTTCTTATTGATATTATTATATTTCCTCTTATTATTAATATTTAATTAAACTAGTTTAGTTTCTTTTCAACTCATAAGCCTGTCTCTCATTTTCTCTCCTCGCCTCTGAAGGGAGAGAGGTAAAAAAGCATCTGTCGTTCATTTCAGTGGCCAGCCCAGTCCAAACCACAACAAGGGGTAATTCTGCTAGTGCATGGGTTTCTTTAATGCAAAAAATCCCCTGATTTCCGGACACAACTGATTGCTCCCCTCACCCACAAAACACTCGGAAATGAGCTTATGTGGTTTACTGAAGTACCTGGACCAAATGCTTGCAGGCAGAGACAGTCATCTTGTGCCTAAAATGTATTTTAGGTACAGGTACTCACATAGAGGACAAAGTACGTTGCTCAATTCCCACCTCTCGCACTGCGTGTAGCAAACTGAACTAGATCTGTGCTAATTCTCCAGGGAGATAATTAATTCTGTGAAGAATGACAGCCTTGTGAGAGGAAGCGCTTGGTCTGCGCTGGCCCAGAGGTGCCAAACATGATTTTGCAGAGGGAAATGTGCACTTCTGCATTAAGGCAGTTAGTGATTACAGCATTTGCTCCAACAATCAAAGAAGGCGGCTGAGATCCCAGCAACTTCTGCGGTGGCTGTTTTCACAGACAACCTTGGCTTTTTGGAAAAGCAGAGCGACAAGGACAGTGCTCCCTGCTTGTGCAGCAGAGCCTGCAAGGACAATCAGCAAGCGTCAGCCACATGGCAATAGCGGGGGCCAGAGGGACCGCAGCCCTAATGCCTGCAATCAAGGTGGCAGGGATACCTTGGGGGAGAAAAGGGAAAGATAAAAATAAAGAATGAGCCACAACTAAACAGGTGGAGGGACCTCTCCACCCCACCTCGCACAAGGGCCCAACACTCCCACTTACTTTCTTTGGAACCTGACGACAGGGTCATCCAGCAGGTCAGTGAAATCCAGTTTCCTCCCCTTCTCTATGACGTCCCGGTGCTTGCGCACGAACAGCCAGCCGATGTGGGAGAAGAAGAAGCCACGGCGGGCATTGTGCGGGTCCGCATCCGTCTCCGAGTACTTGTGGTGAACACGGTGGTCTCGACTCCACTCGTAGATGTCATTCTGCACAGAACGCACGGCGGGGTGAGAGGAGGCCAAGTACTGCTCCAGCAGTACCACCTCCAGCTCCTTCCCCACACAGTAACAAGCCCCTCTCTGATGCTCCTCAAAAAGGATTATCGACTAAAGACATCCTGAGGGACCCCAGCTTTGCAGGCAGACAGACCCCCCACTGCTCCTGTCAGTGCCCACACAGCATGGGGACGTGCTCTGGGAACCGGTGACACAGACCGCACAGGTCGCAGGGCTGGGTCTGCCCTGGTCCTGTGTCCTGCCTGGGGGGACACTGGGTTGGAGGGATGAGGTACGTACACGTTTACACTGTTACTTTATGACCCTGCCACAGGGGAGCTTGCATATTTATTTTCAGGGCACTGCTGTGCAGAGGCACTCAGTTCTGGCATCCTTTTTCTAAGCTGGCTGAGGTCAGTTACCACTGATGCCCTCCGGGCACAAATGCAGCACTGAAAATGGGGCAGAGCTTGTGGAACTCTACATACGCCTTCTCCTGACCTGAAGAGGAGCTGAACTTGTTTAGCCTTTCGGAGGGATGCATCTTCCACAGTAAAACCAGCACCTCCATTTAAATTACTGCTCTGCCAATACTTCTAATACTTAAAGGGGGCCTACAGGGAAAGATGGGGATGGACTGTTTATCAGGGAACAGAGTGATAGGACAAGGGGTAATGGTTTTAAACTGAAAGAGGGGAGATTTAAATTAGGTATTAGGAAGAAATTCTTTCCTGTGAGGGTGGTGAGACACTGGCACAGGTTGCCCAGAGAAGCTGTGGCTGCCCCATCCCTGGAGGTGTTCAAGACCGGGCTGGATGGGGCTTTGAGCAGCCTGGTCTGGTGGGAGGTGTCCCTGCCCAGGGCGGGGGGGTTGGAACTAGATGATCTTTAAGGTCCCTTCCAACCCGAACCGTTCTATGATTCTGTGACTAAGGTATCAAAGGCAATGTGCCGATCTTATGGGAAATCATTTGCAGCCAGGCTGGAATAAAAGTCTCAGACCCATAACATCAGCTCCGCATTGGATCCAGATCAGATACAAAAAAGTTCAGTCCTGTCTCTGCTCAAGCTGTCAGCAGATATGGGTCACTGAAATGCCTTATGGCTGTAAACGGGATTAGGTAGATTGCAGGGAGAAAGGGATGGAGTGCAATTTCAGACTTGGATCCATGAAGTGAGACTTTCCGAGTTCACTCAGCCAAAGGGATTTCAGCCTGCCAGTTTGCTCTGCAGGATGCACTGGCTATTGGACTAAACTGCCAATCTATTAGTGCAGGGCACTGTAAACATGTACAACACTTGCAAAACTCAGGCCACATGCTCACCTATGAACTGAATTGCCCAACACCAAAACATGGAAACGTTAGCTAGTGCCCAGATCCACAACAGTGTGAACTTTAATCAGAGAATGCTTAGGCGGAGTGTGCTTTCCTCCGCTATTTCCATCTTTGCACAGCCAGGGAGGTATGCAAGCAGTAATACCCAAAGGAAGGAAGGGCTTGGGTTACTTTTAGGAATGGCAACAGCACCCACAATCACCAACCACATCAGCTGTGTTCCCAGCAGAAGTGCAGCAGCCATCACGGTGCTGAATATACTGCAGGACACAATAAGCCCGGGCTAATGACAACTATGTATATCTGTATCTTGTTAGACAAAAGCCCTATGCTGAAATCATTGCTCTTTCTCTCAGCTGACAACATCTGAGAGAAAGCACTGAGGCTGCCCATGCTACTGAGGAAACTCCAGGAACAACTGCAAAAAGCAGCAAAAGACTCCAGCTCAAAAGCCTGCATGTCCGATTGCAGCCTTGCAAAGATGCTTTCTGTCTGCAAGAGCCCACAAGGGACAAGCGAAGAACAAAAGCCACGGAAAATCTCAGCTTCATTGCACTCCGTTGTGCTCAGCCCTGTACTGTTGTCACACGGTGGCCGTGGCCGCAGTGACGCTGGGAGTGGGCTGGGGCTGAGGGGAACATTTTTCTGCAGCCCTGACTCATCTAAGCCATTGAGAGGAGGCTGTAAAGACCAGCCCCTTACCAGCGCTCCAGTATGTCGCACCTTAACTATCCCATTGCACAAGTGAACAACGTAAACTGAGTGAAGCAAAGGAAGTCACCAAACTCCTCAGTGAGAACAAAGGGAGATCTTTACCTTGCTGCCATCTTATTTTTTTCCTGCAGAGAAATCAAAGGGAATGAAAGCCTCTACACTGCTTCAAGTGGCTTCAGCAGGAATATCCAGAAGACTGGAAAATGCCAAGATTAAGTCATTCAAAAATAAAACAGGGTTATGCAAGAAGCACACCTAGGAAAGGTCCTCTTTCTTAACCAGAAATCATTTTTAAAGTGAGACTATTGATCAGTTTGTCACAAGAGCACTTGATAAAATTATCTGTGGGACAGCAGATAACCAGGTCAAAGCAATGATACTGTGAGAAATTAATTTTTTTTTTTTTAGTACCCTAGGCCAGAGAAATAGAGGGCAGAGGCCAGAACTGTCATCAATAAATACACCAAGAACCGGAGCATAGCACATGTAAATATGCTCCAAGTGTATCAATAGCAACCATTTTTTCAGGAAGACATCACTCTTGATCAAGTTTCAGGTAAACACAGGAGTGAAATCCCTTCCAAAGCAGAGAGCAAGAGCATCATGCTGTGACAGTGATGCAGACATCCATTAGCAGGTCCCTTAGTAAACCTGCAGACCGAAACGTGACAACAGACTGGGCTATGTAACAACCTCAGTGTGCTGACATGAATTTCCATACAGCCACTGTTGCTGTGTGCAAATGCTCACAGCACAACCTCAGCTGACCAACACAGCTTGTTGCACGGAGCTGGACAGGAGCAACAGTACGACGCAGTTAGCGGAGGAGACGCCAGCAGGTCTCAACCGAGATGCTGAAACCTAAACACTAGGAGACCAAGTAGACATAAGCCAGGTATTACCTACTTCTGAAAGACATGTGACATATTTCTGAAACAGACATGTGACAGCAAGAAGTACAGTCTTCCAAAATTGTGAGCACTTCACTCTGGATGGAGAGAAAAAAACATGGCTTAGCACGCTCCAATCACAAAAAATGCACTAGGCAACAGGGCAAAAATGGCTGCATTTGATGGTATTTCAGCATTTCGCAGCCCGTTCAGCATCAAGTTAAAACTCTTCAGCAGAGTTTCCCCTGCCCTTCAAGAAGTTTGAATATTTCCTCAATATTCAGCATTCAGAGATGCTGTTAGGTATCTCCAATCATACCTCTTCCTCCCAAAGCCAACATGAGGGAGACAGACATGAAAACCCATTCACTGTCTGCTTGTGGTGTTGAAAACTGCCTGTAGCAGGCAATGGATGTCACGGTAATTAGAAGCAGGCTTCAGACTAGTTAAAACTTAGAATGGGTGATTTAGCCTTTCATTTTCTTTCTGACATGAAGGGCGCAAAGGTGTCTTGAAGATACTTTGAATTACTTCCCTTCCTCAGAATCACACCATGTCCTCAGCCAAAAGCAGTGATGAGGCCAACGCAGCTGAGAGCAAAATCCATAGCAACAGGGGAGGAGAACGCAATGAAAGCCCAACATGCAGGCTCACTGCAACCAGCTCGACACATTCATTTAAATTACTTATGAAAGATAAGATTAGCTGTAAAACAGGAGAACAGTACCAGGGGCTTCTCAAAACTCAAACCAGTTTTAACATGCTGAGCAAAGGGCTTGCAAAGCTCTGCAAGAAACCAAGCAGCACAAAGCAGCTGGAATATGGCTCAGAATAAGGGAAGGTTATAGCCAAAATGGACACATTCCCATATTCAGGCAAAAGCATTATGCTCTTTGTAACGTCTAGAGGGATTAACAAGGTTGATTCTTTCCACCTTAAAAAAAAAAAAAAAAAAAAAAGATAAATCAAAGCTGATAAGTGAACAGCACAGAAATGGATAAAGGGACTCTCTTCATCCTCTGTCAAGGTACTTGAACAAGAAGTTAACCAAACAGACTGAAGGGAAAAAAGCTGAAAACTCAAGGCACAACACACATGTGGTACTTGGTGCCACAAGGGGTTACAGCAGCCGGGCTCAATCCCTGTCCCAGCCAGTGCTAGGGATACCATTACTGGCCTGTTCTCCAAGAAACAGTCTCAGATACTAGAACAGACAAAATCAAAATGTATTGGACGTGGCTAAATCTCTAAATCCCTTTATATCAGTGCTGTGTGCACTAGTGCCTTCCACAGGGTAAAGGGAATACTGCTATTCTCTTCAAGAAGGGGAATACAACCAGTCTTTGCTTCTTGAACGGCAAAAGAGCCAAGCAGAAGGTGGAAAAGCCTAGATAGCACAAGTCTGGTATTTGCCAATGGGCATTTTCAGTACGGGTACTAGTCCTTTGTTTAACTGGTAAAAAATGCCGCATAAAATTAAGATCCTGAAAGGATGCCTGCTTTCCTTTCTGTGCACGTCAAAACCTCCAACTGCCTGGAAAGACGAAGAGATTTGATTACACAGACATACTTGCATCAAGTTGGCCCTTACAAAGGTTTCCATGTTGTCCTGTGAAGTGCGGGGCCTGAGCTGTATCACAGACAGGCTGCTGGGGTGCTGAGCCCCTGATCTGGGCACTTTCAAATTGGTCCTTAAGCAATTATTACTCCTGGACTGCCTAACGTATACTGTTCTGTGGGTGGTGAGAGGGGCTCTGCATCGCCTGAGCCAGAAGAGAGTGTGATCAGCAAATGTCTTTCTGCCAATATTTTTTTTTCTTTTTTTCTTTTGCCGTCTCTAAGCTGAGGGGATCCCTGCACAGGAGAGAAAGCTGCCTGGAGGCCAAGAATCTGGATGAGCAATCACAACCCCACCTGGAAAGCCATGGAGTTCGCTGCAGCCAGAAAGATCCGCAAAGGCAGCTTGGCTTTGTAGGAACGGTGGCTCCACAGGCGATGTGCACCAGCTGTCACACCCAGGGCTGTCATCAGGAAACAGAAGTATGCTGAAAGACACAAAAACAAAAACACAGGATGTTCCAGAGGCCAATTGTGATTATTTTTGCTTTCCTTGATGTAAAGGTGATCCTTGCCCCTGCCTGCCGACCGCTGCAGGGTCACTCAGAAGATGAGGCCGGGCAGACAGAAGGTGAGGTTCTCAGCCCATCTCTGCCCCGTGGCCCCAGGGATATGTCATTCCACTTCCTAGCCCTCCCCATTTAGAGGGTGTGTTGTTCAGGAGAGTTCGGCAGCACTGAAGCACCATGCTGTGAGATGTTTAGACAGTGTGCCTTCGCCAAGTACAGCGGAGTGAAAATTCATCACTCATGTCAGAAGAGTAGCAGCAACTCTTCTAAAAGGACACTGCCAGCCTCCTCCAGACAGGTCTTTGCTCGAGTCTGATCTGCCAGCTAGTTTAAGAGCATCACGTCCCACCCCCTGAGCTGTGTCAGAGTTTCCACAATAAAAACTTCTTTCATCATCGGGAACTCATGACTCGCTAACAAAAATGCACCAGGAAGGGGAGCATTCACCATCTCCTCCAGTTTCAGGAAGTGCTTTTCCTTCCCTTAATTAAAAAATTGTCCAAGTAAACTTGTTCTGAGCATTTTTTCAGATGGCCAACCCAGCACGGGAGCAGGTCTGTTCCTTACCACATTAGCTCCAGGCTACACAAATAGCCCAAGCGCACGCGTCCTGCAGTGTAGCCCCACCCGCCCCCCCCCCGGCTTGAAATAACTCCCACACCAACCACCATTGCAGTATTGGTACGTCCCTGGTTCTCCGTTCAGTGGGGACCATGCTCACACATGCTCCAGGTGGTTAACCTCACACTTCCAGGGGCAGGGGCCGCAGAATGAGACAGTGGACCCGGGCCTGTCTGCTCAAGCTGTGCATCTGTGCAATGATCGCATCTCCTTTGAGGTGCTCACTGTTTTTGTCTCTAGTGTCTTTGAATTTCTGTGTGATGGATGATCCATAGCCTGAGTTGTTTTGACTTGCAACAAAAGAGGAGACTATGGGAAAGGGTTGGAAGAACACCCCTGCTCCTCCTTTTGGAGAGAGATGGAAGGAAAAATGTGAACAGCTAGGATGAAAGTATTATATAAGTCCCAAATAAACTGGACCACTTAAAACTAGTCACATTCAAGCTGCCATGATACATAGACTTTTGTCTCCCTCCCATACGTGTTGATTTCTGATACCATGGCTAAAGAGTACAGGCTCATTTTACAAGTGTAAAATTAAAACAAGACTGGATTCAAACAGTAAGAGTATTACAGGACAACCTCAAATGAGTTTGCACCGTCTGAAGTGATGTGCTGTTTAGCCAGGGCTCCCTACCACCTTACACACACAGGCATGTTTTGGTTAAAACAGCCTATTCCAAATACCTAAACAGAATTACTGGAATAAAAAGGGAAAACCCTATCCCCAAAAGGGGGCTTTCTACTTTTGTCTGTGTCTGCACAACAGTCTGTCCAGCAGAGAACCCTGTTAGACGTGCAGTGACTAGAAAGGAATTCACAATCAGCTTTTGCCAGCATGTAATGTAAAGCATCTATCTTTGCAAAAAGAAAAAAAAATATGTATATGTAGGTGGGTGTCTACTGTGTCTCTCTATCAACTCACAGTGCTTGAAATTACAGCATCTAAGAGAAAACATAATATAAAGATATTCGGTAAAATAAAAGCAACCATATTTCATGTTGTTACCCCTACGGACTGAAGGAGTAAACGGACCTTATCCACTCCACTGACAGATTCATCAAAAACAGATTTACCCAAACTGTTTCACATAATGTACGTGGCCCAAATTCCTGTCATCTCCTGCACAGCAAACCAAAGCCTTTCTCACAAAACGCAACAAACAAGTGGAGCCAGGATGGCCCTAGTGAAGACGACACATCTCCGAAACCTTTTTTGGACACCATCACTGAAGAGACAATGCTCTTTTTCAGCAGGCTGCAGTGTTCAAGTTACTCCCAGAAAAGGCTCATTTGTGCAGTTAAGTCCAGTGCACTGAAGTCTATTGCCAAATTCAGACTCCTGCCTGCTTCCTGAAGGAACGTACAGAAATGAACTGAAAATCATACATTCTGCTCGCACATTATTTACAGGTTTTGTTGAACTTACAGATCACTCTCAGATCAATAAAAATGCCGACACCACAACAACTCACACTCCAGTCTCCGCTGCAGTCTTCCATCCCTTGTCAGTGTATGGACTTGGACTTCTATGAAATTAGGGAAAACCTATCCTGTCTTTTTCTGTACGTGATGTTGAGCTGCGCAGAAACATCACTAAATAAGGCCTTCCAAATTGCTCAAGTGACTGTAATTGTGGGAACAGATCTGTGACACACAGAATACTGACATTATCCAGCTAACATAAAATTATTAAGGTTATAGTCCTGAATCATTACGAGAACATATTGTCTGTGGGATTTACGACGGGTTAACCTCATGCTAGTCACAGGGGCTGAAACCTCCCGCCTTCAGCAGTCTCTTTGCTTCCTTAAAGCACAAAGAGGAGCTTTTCTCCCACTTCAACGCAACAGATCATTTAGTTGGCCAAGTGCTTCTCAAGGAATCCATCCATCTTAATCACGGTTGATTGCTTAAAACCGGAATTAAAACAAAAGACATATGCAACATTAAGGTTGATTTCACTTTCCTTCTCTGTCCAGTGCAAGAAGGAGGCTGAGTGGTAGGTAACATACAGACCGCATGAAATAGCTGCACCGAATACAAGGGATTTGTGCCGCTTGATGATTCAGCTCTTACAGAGCTCAGCTTAACAGAGCTGAGCCCACTCCACTCATTCAGCCCACTCCACACCACCAGCATTGCAGCAGAATGGACCAGTGTCTCGGGAGTCCAAGGGCTGCCCTAGGTTTATGTGCCAGCCTGTGTCCATACCTTTGAAGAGCACCTCCCAGCCCAGGCCCCATTCCCAGCATCATTCCCAATTCACACTTCCCAGGAAGCCCTGGGCTACCAATGGGAGGAGGATTTATCTGCAACATTTCTGCAGGAGCCCTGTTGCTGCACAGGCGGCCTCGCAGCCAGCATGTCTCCAGCCATCAGCCACCAGCAGGCAAGCACAGCTGTACTTCAGGATCGGGCCTGATGGGTGTCGTGCCCCAGCAAAAGGAGGGGGACACCTGTTTCACAGGGGGCGGCTGGCACACTGGGCTCTCCCAACAGCCACGGGAACAAGCGGGCTCTCGCCCGCGTGCCTTGCCAAGCAGAGAGGCAGAAAGGCCAACAAGAACGAGCGCCAGATTGAGGAAATACCCTCAGAGCCTCCCAGTAACACACTGCCCTGATCAGATGGGTTCTTTCCCAGGGCTTTCCTGAGCCGCGACCACAAGGTCCGTCCTCTTGCCCTCTCCAGACCTCCAGGGCCTTGCCAGCCCCCACCACTACTACAGCGATCAAACTAAAACGGCTGGGGCTTACACCCACGCATCGTGCCTATTTTTTAGCTTTGCGGAGGAGGAATCATAACAGCAGGAATTTTCCTAATATAAATCCCGAGGGCTGAAACATCCCCAGACACAGACAAAACTACTCAGGAATTTGGTGACCAGAGCAGAAGCAAATCCTGTCAGCCAAATGCACTGTACAGTGATACCAGATTTCTGTGGTTCTTACAGGAATTAGGGTGCCTGAAAATATTACTCAGCCACTAATTCCCAATGTATAAATAGCCAAGATGACAAATACCTGCTATGTAAAGACAGGTCTCAAGCTTTCCTGTGCAGAATAAATTATAAACTTAAACCAAAAATCAGACTACAACCCATTTGATTTTACATTAATTATGCACAGCTACAGTAACTACTGTAGCCACTACTTGAGAGAGAGTCACTACTTACCTACCTGGCTCATTTTTGGGGGGGGTGGGGAGTGAACATCTCCATGAAACACAAAAGGATTACACCGTGGAGCAAAGCAGCTCGGTTAATAGCAATTTCCCTTCATACTGAAAACTTTCTCTTCGACCGTAACTAAACAGGTCTCCTAAGTAATAAGGAGTGAAAAACACAGATTGCAGAAAAAGGGGAAAAAAAAAAAAAAAGAAAAACACAAGAGAAGTCTCAATAAACAACCTGGAATCCAAACAGTTAATGATACAGTTCTTTTTAATTTAATGAGGTACTTAATGTACAAAGAGGAAGCTGCTAGAATAGCCTGATTAGTTTTCTGCATGTTTTAGCGAGCTAACTCTGCAACTGGGTTGACTTACCAAAGCAAAATCACACTCGCAAGGAAACCACATTTCAAACTTAACCTACAGACTGAAGACTGAGCTGTGCTATCGGTATATCTTGGCTTCACACGCGAT
This sequence comes from Larus michahellis, assembly GCF_964199755.1. NCBI lineage: Eukaryota > Metazoa > Chordata > Aves > Charadriiformes > Laridae > Larus > Larus michahellis. Next base: position 24,426,166 of record NC_133900.1, on the reverse strand, counting down.
CACAGGCCACCACAAGTATCAGAGACTCTGGATTCAGAGCAGAAGTGACCATCTTGCTGAGGAGGAATAATATACTGCTTTTCCTCCCCTCAACCAGTGCTGCAGGGCTGGCAGGAGCGCAGCTTGGGAGAGGGCTGTGTTGAAGCGTGGCGGAGGAGGTTGTCAGCTGCCATTGATGATGGATGTGAAGGAGGAACAGCAAGCTGGCAGCATCCCCACCTCCCCAAGACGCCTAGCTTTGAGGTCAAGAGGCATTTCCACAGGGCTGTCCTCACCAGGAGGCCAAGCTGGCCCCAGCACTGACTGCACAGAGAGAGCTGCTTGTGAAACAAAAACGTCTTGAGAGATAAGGAAGATGGAGCTAGAAAAGGGCTGGGTGAGGACTCGCTAGCCACAAGCCTGGGGATGGAGCACACAGAGCTGCCAAGCAGGCAGGGCCAGCGTCTAAGAGAGCCAGGGCAAGAGAGTTCCACCAACAGTACTGCAGCCTCAGCAGGAGCTCTGAAGCCACCTGACAAAAGGTTGTATCACGCTAATACCAAATTAAAAGAAAGCGAGAAAACAGAAAAAAAGAAAATAGCGGAATGAGGACTTCAAGAGAAAAGAAATGAGAGAACAGAAGCTAACACAGCAGAAAAAACTGTCTGGAGAGACCTGGGATGAGAGGAAACAGAGCAGCCAATGAACTGATCTGTGAAAGAGAGCGGGTTTAAGCCTGGTTATTTCTGGTGTTGTGAAAAGCAAGCCAGAGCTGTGCAGCTCACAGTTTCATACTAAGCCCAGAGGGAGAGCAAGAAGATCCTTCAAGCCACTTTCTGATCATTTATTCAGTTTTGCTTCACTGATGGACTGAAGGCAGCACAGAACGCCGGTTTCACTGAGCCGCTGGCAGGGAGCCATCTGCCTGGCATGAAGCTGAAGTGTGCCACTGGGCTAGGAACACATCCCAGCGCTGACTCCACAGCCCTGCGCTCTGCCTTACGCCTGCAGTAGGGTTCTCCTGCCACACGTGAACCCTACAGCAGCTCCTTCTCAGCATCAGCTCCCAATTACCATGTTCAGTGTGAGAGTTCAGATCTACTCTGTTAATGCAGATACCCATGTTATTAGGCACGGGTCATCCTCACTTACCTCTGCGCCTCCTAGATACTGTGGCACTGCGTGGCAAGGGGCTCCACAGGTCTGCAGGGCCCTCTTGGGCCTTTACTCTTGCTTCTGCTACTGTAAAAATGTTTCTTCAGAGAATTTACTCAGAACAAGAGCTGAATTATCTTTCCTAACCCTTAGGATGGTGTGGGAATGCTGCGTGCCATGCCTGCTGCTCCCCCGAGCAATAACTAGCTTGGCCTGGACAGGTGGTAGAGCCCCTAGTTTACACAATTTTAGAGGATTTCAGCTGTCTGTGGTTTGCTTTGAATCACTGTCTGCTCAAAGCAATGATTACAGGAGCTTTAGCTGTGGTCAAGCCCACTTTTCTCCCATTTATCTGAACACGCTGGCTTCAGGACAATTCCCTAGAAATGTAGCCTCTGGATCTCCTTTTACAGTAATGGTCACGGACATGCCCACAGCCATCCTCAGCTCTGCCCATTGCAGCTGGAAGGGTGCCCACAGCTGTGCAGAAAGGCCCAGGAGGTAGTTCTGATCTCATTGCCCCAACAGCTGGGCCCTTGAGCACAGACAGCCGGGCTGCAGCACCGGCCAGAGGCCTCTGCCACGGCCAGAGCTCTACCCCCAACACATACAAATGTCCCCAGCCAACAGCTCTAACTGCCATCCCAATTACGACCCAAAACTCAGCTGCGAGATTTAGGGATTGCTGCAGGTCCGTGAGAAGTCCAAGACCTGGATGCAAGTACTTGAAACAGCAGAACCTGTGCCAAGAGCTCTGGGCTCCACAAAACTCAAACGCAAAGCCCAGAGCTGCCTCTGACTGGACAGTAAATCAGAATCTCGTTCAAAGAAGGATGATTTAATCCAGCAGAGTAAAGGTTTGAAGTGGGTTCCTCCTTGTTTCTCCTGACTCTTTCTGAAGACCTCGAGGGAGAATTACTCTCAAACAAAGGAATTTTACTTCCTTCTTCCATTGTCTCCGGCAAGCTCTGCAATACACAAACCATGGAGTAAATGGTGTGAAATGCCTCCATGGCGAGCGGAGCCCCAACACATCCCTCCCCGGACAGGTATTGCTCTCCCCCCGGGAGCCCTGCAGAAGCACAAGGTCTGACAGAAGCATTTCCAGCTGCGAGCTTACTTGGGAGAGCACAGCATAAGCAAAATGCTTCTGAACCGGAGCAGCGGAAGAAGCATTTAAGAGGGGGAACAAAGAGGAAAAGGGGGAAGAGAAAACAACAAGTAAGCCTGTGCAAAGGGACAAAAGAGAAAACCAGTGCATGGGGACAGGGAAAGGATGCAAGAGAGACGAGATAGACGAGGTTAAACTACCATGCAAACAGGGAGCTAGCGGGTTGCTAGGCTTCCAAGTATCCTGTGCCTGTGCACAGATGCTATTTATGGGAACATGCCAGAATCAATAGGCAGAAGATTTTTATTCAACATCCTTATTAATGACCTGAAACAAAGGCAAACAGCATATAAATTACAACTGCAGATGATGCTAAATTTGGAGCGCAGTGAGAGCGCTAACAAACACGAAGGATCCATGCAGAAACGGGGAAAGTAAGGCAGAAAATAAAGATCTGTCTGGATAGAAAAAGCAAAGTAATGTAGTTCAGGGGACGATAACTGCAGACACGGATCTGCATCGAGGGTGAGATGCTTGGGGAAGCAGGAGCCTGCAAGGAGGATCACCAACAGCTCATAAAATATTCTCAGCAGCAATACGATAAGGCAGCAAGACATCAGTGTGATTTTGAACAGCAGGCACAGAGATATCATCTCACTGTCGGAGAGAAGCAATGAAAACTATACTAGGCAAATCGTTTAAAAATGGATGGGATGGGAGATCAACAGCATAAAACATTTGAGCCGTCTTTTACAGAACGGCTCATTATCCCCATGGCTGGATTTCCAGAAAACCTTTACTAGTCCCAGTGCCAAACTCCTCTGAAAACCTGCGTGTCCAGGGGACTGACTTCTTATGAAGATATAGGGAGATTACTGCCAGAGTCTGAAACTACTTCACAGGCATCAGGAAATCATCCTCTGCTCTAAGTGGTTGCTTAAATCGGAGCAGATCTCTCCCCCCCCGCCCCTCCCCAATTTCAACTCTGTCTGCTGAATATAAAAATTAGAACGTCTTCTGATTCGGAAACCTGGGACTACATTAGAAACATGATATATATTTACTGTTTGTAAATCCAGCAGATTCCAGATTGCTTTTGAATTTTATATGGTTTAAAAAAAACAACAACAAATCAACCAAAACAAGAAGCTCAACAAGCACTAGGTTCGCTCTGCACATCTGAACAGACAATGCTGGCTCCTGAAAGAGATGAGATGACTGGACATTCTTCTTAGGCACAGATTACAAGGAGACACTGTGTCAGATAGCAACTATCTACACATTACCAATGTCAGACATAACCTAGTTACATGGAGGAAATCGCAATTATCTCTGACATAAAAATAGTAGTGGTAAAACAAAATCCACCGCACGTTCACAATGGTGCTACTGTCAATATATAAAACATCTTTAAAATACAGAATAATGTCACACGACTATTCCTGTGGGGCGGTGACACGCAGAGCCTGGCACTGACTCACACCCAGAGCCTGCAATCCCTGCCAGCACAAGGGTGGCGAGGAAGGCAGGGATAGCAGGGCCGGGAGCAGGGAAGGGAATCAGCCCTTGCCAGTCCCACTGCTGGCATCTTTCTCAGAAGTGGCTAAAAACCCCATGCTCCCTTGCAGAAGTAAGGGATTTGGACACTACATTCAACCATAGCAAAGTGACTACTTTGAACCTCACAAGAGCCTGGAGAGCCATCATCCTTGGTCTAGGTGAGTTGTACCAAACACAGACCCCACCACAGCCCCATTTTCGAAACAGACTTTGAGACTTGGCAAGTTCTGTGAACATTTGGGCTTTTTTGCATGTTACAAATGGTCCTGATGTAGCAAATCAGGTGCTTAAGCCAAGTGATTACAAATCTTAGGTCAGCCAGCATGGGGATGTACTGCAGCACGTGCCACGAAGCAGGGCAGGGACTCCCAGACCACCTGTGTCTCGCCAGTACCAACGATGGGGAAAAACACATTGGGGAAAGTGCTGGCAACGCCAAACAAAACAGATGACATACTTTACAAGATCAGAACAGTGGCTCACCTAGCTGAATACTTTTTCCCAACAGGGGTAAAAGGACTCGCTATTCAGAGGAGACACACACACACACACAAAATTTAAAAAGGGAAAAAAGACAACACAGCCCACTTGCACTAGCAGCGCCTGCACACTGGTGGACTTCAAGATGTGGCATTTTGCATAGAGTATGTGGAAATATTTACCAGGGCTGGAGGCTGTCCCAGAAATGTTATCACACTTGCTCTTACCAGGAGGGTAACAGATCTTGGATCAAGACAGCCACCAGGGGTCAAGGCCTTAGTTTCGTGTCTCGTTCTGAGGACGTCAGCCCCATTTACTCCTGGGCTGGTGCAAAGCTGAGTGCAGAGAGCTCAGAACAAGCTGCATAAGCATCACTCTCTCCTAGGACTGGCCACTATCACAGACAGCTATAGCCCTAACACAGATTTTGGCAGCTGCTATTCCCATGACAGATAGGGGGCCCCCAGCTGGGGCTGCCAGATCCCTCTTCAATGGCATCCCACTCAGCGGGGAGTCTGGCAGACAGAAAGATCACAGCCAGCAAAGAAAGCCAGGAGCACCACCAACAAAACAAGGACCAGAAAAACATCCAATGCGCTCACTGTAGTGAGAAACAGGGTAGAAGTCTGCATACTCCAGCCACAAAACCACACCCTGTTTGAACCTCTTGTGGGAGTCCATCTAATTTCTGGTTGCCTTTCTCACAAGCCGTGTGCCTCTGCCCACAGCCGCTTCCTGCCAGCCCCCTGATGCAAAGCCCCGCTCGCAACCGACCTGCAGCATTATTTTATATTTGCTCAGGGAGCTGTTCCTTGAGTGATGTCTTCGACTTTCAGTTGCTATCGTGGAAAAATCTTAACTCTCCTACTGCAATCATTTTGAGGACGGCTTCAGAAGCGTACAGCACCCTGGTTCTGCTGGAAGTCTCACTGCTGGGCAATGACACTCACAACATTGTTTAGCCTACAAGATCTGACACATCCCCACGTGGGAGTGCTTGAAGTTACATTCAGCAAAGGCTTACGCATTTTTGCACACACACTGTGTCTCTAGCAGGTCAAGGACCAGAAGGCAAGATCCCATGGATATAGGAGGGAGTAATTTCTTAAGAAGTTGTGAATGCTAGTAACACTAATGGCTGAGAAAGTTCATCTTTTGCTTGGGGAAGAAAAACTAACACGCACAAGGGCTGTGCTTCACCCGTAGACATCCATTACCTCTTCAACAATAGGGCAACTGAAAACAACTAACCTTAAAAATCCTCTTGCGTGGTGAAAACATCTTATGACATGACACCGTTTGGTGGAAATACTCTCTCCACAGCTGGAGTAGCCAGCAAAGTCTAAGGCAAACCTCTGCATGAAAGCCTGTCAAGAAATTTTCATCTCAGTGTATGCCATTTTTTTTCCATCTCTATATATAAAGGGATACAACAACTTGATTTATTTGTATAAATAACTATTTGAGAACTAAAAATAACAGGGATGGACATGCAACATTTGTTTGTTTCCACACCAGCATTTTACCTCTGCTTATTCAGCCAGATCAAAATTGCTTGCTAGAGAATTTTAATAACCAAATGCATAAAACCCAAGGTCTGCCATCAGGCTACAAGAACTGCATGAAATATACAAACAGCAAGATGCTCAAGCACGAAGTGAGCAGCGTAAACCTGGCTGCCGTAAATATGTAACACTTCTGTATCTTACAGTTGGGATTTTTTCCTTTCTAAAAATTAAGTTACATCTGCATATCCTGCATCTGCCTTCTCTTCCTCACTTGTGGGTTTTTGCTGCTATTCAGTGGCAGATTTAGGACTAATGAAGCACATTATGACCAAACCAGGGAGAGTATTTCCAGTGCTGTTGAATGGTGCCTAACTCCATTCCCACTGAAATTCAGGGCAGCACTGCCATCCATTTCAGTAGCTGCCACCATGCTTGGCCTCTTCCGAACACCTCAGAGATCCTCCACTACACACACAGACAGCGGCAGAAGATTCTCTCCCGATTCAACATCAGGGCTCAGACCAGAAATGCACCCAATAATTCCATGGTGCCTGGTACCACAACACTTTTTTGTGCTATCATTAGGTAACACCAAGTTTTGGGATGTATTTCCTTAAAATGTGGTGTCTGTCCTCAGAAAGGAAAGTTTTCCTATGCCAAATTAGACCAACACTTAGTCTATCCAGACATCTAATTTGTTCTAAAACACTGGTTGATGTCATACACTGCATTAGTGGGAGGGCGAGGGTCAACCTGCGGCATTATTAGATCTAGATTGGATATTAAGTCTCCAGTACACATCTCTACTTCTGTCACCCTTCTGTCACCCCAAGGCAACCTCGGAGATCTCTTCCTCCACAGCAGAGAGACACGAGGAGCAGTAACACAGCACTTAATTCACATCATCCTAACAAAAAAGCCTCGTTTCCTCACCTAGAACTACATTTACCGTGGAGGGAGAAATTTTCCACCTTAGTCCCTGAATTGCTGCCAAGAAGAAACGTTGAATTAGTGCTCTGGCCCTGGGGTCTCTGCGAAGGAAACACTTCTCTGCTGGCAGACAGAGTCAATTGGCCAAGCCGCTGTTCGCTGAGCCCTGCTAGCTATCAAAGGCTGGCATCAAGAGCACCTTGGGCTGTATTCAAACTAGCAACTGAGAACTAAAAAGCAGTGAGCAGCAGCACCAATTCCCTGAGCCGCCCACCACACAGTGCATGCCATCTCTCACGGAAAACCGTGCATTCCTGGGAAGACCAAACATGTGAAATCTCAGGCCAGAAGCGGGTTCATCTAAAATTAGATCTACACATTCTCTGAGATACTCTAAATTGAACCAAGAAAGAGATAAGAGGAAGCACATCAAAGGCAAAGGGGAAGCAGAGTTTGAGAGCTGCAGAGAAGACGAGTTCAAATGAGGCCCTTTTCCCGCCCCTTTGTACCACGGTGGAGGAGCCCCAGAAGAAGCCATCTGTCGCATCCTCTTGGCCCTGCCATCACCAGCTCATGAAATCCAGGCTGTCTCAGCCTGGATGCACATGCCTGCATATGCATTTTCAGGAACGTTCCCCAGAGCCAGCCCTTTTGGCTGAATATACAAAAGACTTTATTCCAGTTGGAATAACAGAAACGTTCACATTGACAACTGCTGCCAGTGTGACATAAATAAAGCCAACAGAGCAATGGAAATTGCGGCTGACAGCAAGTATTCCAGCGAATGCTAAAATTCCCCTAGGAAGCAAATACAGATTCCCTGAACTCACCAGCAACTGAAGATTGCCTTAAGATGCCAAACAGTTTATATATATTTTTGGATCAAAAGGGAAGGCTGGAAGAAGCTCTGATTTCTCTGAAATTTTTGATGGTTATGTGTAGTCTCTCTCAGCTCAGCTAAATCCTGCGTCATCACAAAAGCACGGGCAGATTTCACTTCTCTCCCAGTGACCTCACTGCTGTCCTCAATCCGCACACTGGCGAGGGCTCTGGTGGTTTTTAAGTGCTCTATAAATGCCAGTAAAGAATTAATGCCAATTTTGTCTCTTTTTTTCAAGGACAGAGCACAGAAAAAGTGCGGTTAAGCACGGCACTCAGAGCCCTGCATCAGCAGGCAGCTCTGCCTTAAGGAAGAAGGATTAGTTACTTAGCATCCTCGCCCACCACTGGCCAAAGCTTGCCCTGTATGCAGCTGGGTACCTGGCAGGAGAATGGCTTCATCCAGCCACTCATGCTGTGCATGCTGACAAGACCACCCAAAGCACAGAGCCAGGAAGAGCAGCTTCTCAGCTATTAGAAACAAAGACATAGCGTGCTACATACTTGTGATTTGGGCAAACTGAAAGCTTCTACCTTTTATGATTTCTAGGGATGTGGCACAGGAAAGGAGCAGGGCTCAGCAGGGAACAATCCCCTTCTGAACTGCTGGGCGTCCAAACACGATTCCCTAGGGAGGCAGCAGCACCTTTGTCCCAGTTCCGCACTGAACAGGATCCATTGCACAGGACAGACCCTGCTCTGACCTGGTGGCCTCCCGGGCCAGCCAGCAGCTGCCGAAGCAGAGCTCTAATGGTTTTGACTTCTCAGGAACTCAGATTCTGAATGATGTTGCCGTCCCTCTGGATTGTTGCATCTTGCCCAGATGCTTTGTGTCTGCTTCACTTGTATACTGTCAGCTCCTGCACCGTTTCCTCCCCTTTCCAAAATCAAACAGAGCGCAGAAAAAAAACTGTTGCAAAAAATGGCCTCTCCCAGTTTTCTCTGCTTCTGGCAGTTTGAGCCTCAGAGTTGGTCTGCAAGCACTACACCTCATGAAAATTAGAAGGCACAAGCCTCTTGCATCCAGCCAAACATGAGGCAGGCAGGTCAGTTACCCAGAGACGTCAGGTTAGAGAACAGTGCCAGAGGAGAGGAAGACACTTTTTAGTGATTGCTTTGTCAGTGTTAGGTTGATGGTTGGACTCAATGGACTGAAAGGTCCCTTCCCACCTAGACGATTCTATGACACCTTTGTCTCCAGCACAACAGGCAGTTGCTGTCCACTCCCCGTGGGCACTCACCTGATGATTGCTCACCACACTCCCTGACTGACTACTCACTGCACTTCTCCAGCCCAAACAGTCCTAGCCCAGTCCAGCCCTGCTCCTGCAGTGAGCTCAGCCACAAGGAGAAGGCCCACACACCAGGTCTCTGACTCCACCTACCCAGCAAGATGTTTTTCTTATTTTTTCCCCCCTCACTTTCCCACCACCACTTGCATATACACTGCATAAGGAGGCCAGCTTTCATCTGCCTGCTGAATAGTGGCCAGACAGTTTTCAGCCAACACAAGCACACAAGTCTATCCCTCTGCATCAAAGGTAGGAGCCAAAGCCAACGGAAAACAAGGAGAGCCTTGCTATGGAGGCCTCTTGCGAGGAGGTCTGGCCACACTTGAATACCTGCCTCACTGCAGCTGAGTCCAACTGACTGCAGCAGGAGGAAGGAGCAGCTCAGGATGAAAATGATTGTCTATGACCACCGTTACAACTAATTGTTTCAGTTGATTATAGAGGTCCTATTTTCCACACCTACAGCCAAATACACTCTGGAAAGAAGTTATAACCTTATGGTGCTGGCCAAAAAAATATAAAAGGCAGAACCCCTTTTTATACCCTCAATCCCCTATAAAATACAGAGTTTCTGACACTTTCATAAGACATGTTGCCATTTCCAACCTGTGCTGTTACCCAACACCCATCCTTCAGTGCCCTGGTAGGGGCCCTGCCTGAAGGATCACCCAAAGAGAGCAACAGGCACCAAGCAGGAGCCCAGAATTGCTCTCCCTCCACCCCACGTGCTGCCAAGGCGCAGAGAACCTACTTCCAGTCTTTCTCATCAGGACCCGCTTTTGCTGCTCTGCCCAAGCACTTCTCTACGTAAGCGGCAATCCTTCTGCATCCCACCTCCTCCCCCTCCATTTATGAAGAACACGAAATAAGCCTCACCATCACCTTGTCTCACCCTGGCCTCCAGCTTCTCTCCAAGCTTTTGGGTGGCCAGGAGGGCACAGCGAGCTCGTATGACCACCCCAGTGCCCTGGACAGCAGCAAGTGCTGGTTAGAGCAGTGCAAACCCCTTCCAGGTGTCGCCTTCTCAAATGCCACCTAAGGGCCTGGGCAGAAGTCCCTTCACAGATCCAGCTATGTGGCCATGATAGCAGACATCCTGTGAACTACTCCATATGCAGAGGGCAGGGTAGGAGCAGACAAACACTGCAACCCCTTCCAGTGACACAGTGGGATCCCACGGGCACAGACGGCATTACAGTGAGGCTGGGCTGGGGAGGATATGAAACGCTCGAAAATACAAAGTCAGCCAAAGAACAGAGCCAAACAGCCAGCCAAAGAAAGAGCCCAGTCAAAAAGAGCATCCCCCATTTGCCAATGCCAGGTTATTTTTTTTTCTGAGCCGCTCGGAACACCATCTGAAAAGCCAGTGGACAAAAATGGGTTGAGAAAGATCCTCATTTCAATCTCCCTTCATAAATCCCCATCCTCCTTGTACTGAGGTCCCTGCACAAGAGGGATGGCACACAGGATTCCCGATGCCAGCATCTGAGAAACAGCCCTCCCCTCCCTTTCATATCAGCTTTGCTTTACTTAGCACAATAATTGTTAATGTTTCAGCTCTCCAGTGGGGCAGCACATTTTATTGTTAGCCTACATGGTAAAAATAAAATCTGATTGCAAGAAATTGCTTGGCTTCAATTATAACATCGGTATTAATTACAAGTGCAACTGTAATTGCAGGGAGGGAAGGCAGAGTGGCAGTGATGAGGGTGCATACTAAGTTCTGGTGGGCGAGCCGACATTTTCCAGCCCAGCCCTCCCAGGGAAGAGGCTTTTGCCTCCTTGACAGCAGTGGCAGCAATCCCAGACCAGCAAGTCTGCAGGACTCACGCTGCTCAGCCTGGTGGCATCTCCCAGAGAAGAGGCATCTGATCTGCTCCCAGCCCCTGGAGACCTCCTGTCATGCTGGCACAACTCTGATTGATGCTTTCCCTCCACTTGGAGCATAGTCCCACCCGACTCATCCATGGAAACTCCTCAGAGCCTGTATACTGCCACCCCCAACTCCACATGTAACCAAAGACAAAAAGCTTGAGCCACAAATCTCTGTTGCCTCCCCAGAGCCTGCCTGCACCAGCGCAGGAGCTGGCAGGCCAGGGCTGGAGAAGGCATCTCACACTCCCATAGCCCTTGGCTGGGCTTCTGTGTGTTTGACACAGCCAGCTCTGGGGGTGCCAACAAACCTCCCCTGCTCTTTCCTTCATGGGATTGCTTGAGAGGGATTTTTCTCCCAATCCCCTGATGTCAGGGGGCAGCCTGGAAGCCAACAATCCCTGTCAAATTCAGTAGGAGCAGAGACAGGGATTTCCACCTTTGCTGGATTCAGCTCTCATCTCTGTCCTCATCACACAGGTCAAAGGGAAAAAGTATTTAAGGTTCTTCTGATTTGCCTGGAGCGTGGCTCAGAGCAGCCAAGGGGCCAGCAGCGCTTTGTGCTGGGTGAACACCCCAGTGTCTAAACAAGAACAGCTTCACTACTCATTCATCCTGCCCAACTGCAAGAACTCGTTGGGAATGCCTTACCACCTCCTGAGAACAACAGGACCAAAGGGCACCCAGAGCTCAGCATACATACACTCTGTGCCCACAGAGGCATTTTTTTTTTCCTCCATTCCTTTATCATGTTCACATGACATACAGCACACAAAACAGAGCACCATAATGCACTGGGGATGAAATCAAGATAGGGAACAAAAATATGTACTTACAGCTGAACATCGTGAAGTCCACAGACAAGACCTTAAAGAATCACCTCCAGTAGTAGTTAAGAGAGGAGTGAATGCTGGGGAAGGGAAAACATCTGAGAGGCAGGAGTGTCCTCTACAGTAGAACATCTCAGAGCAGGATCTGGAACAGGCCCAGGACCACTCATGGCTGTGCACTGCTAGGTGGAGGCCGTGTTTCCCAGCTCTACAGTGGGCATAGAGCTCAAACCATTCCCAGATGCAAAAGGCTAGGGAACAGCATGTTACAGCTACCCCCAGCTCCAGGGCACATCGTTTCTGATGAGAGAAGTACTGTTTGAGAAAAGACTCTGTTCCCATCAGAGATGACAGGTGTTCAGTTCTTGATACTAGGGAGGAAGGAACAAGCCAAGAACTTGACTATTAAGAGAGGCAGCTATAAAACAACACTTTCAAATGGGGCAGGAGAGGAAAAGACAGTCCAAACCTGATGTGGAGATAAGCAGCGCTATTCCCCGGTGCTGATGTGCACCTCAGACTTGCAATTTCAATTCTGAAGGTCCACCTCTTCTCTACTCATCTAGTGGAACAGCCACTGTCTTGAACAGCTGAAAGCACGGCAGAGCTAGGGGCTGAAGGACAAGGCTGGCCTCCTGTATGCCACATAAACCTCCCAGAGCTGCTCACAGCCAGGACTGTTCTGTGAGCTAGCAGATAGGAGATCTCTCCTGGGAGTAAGGCAAGGTAAGGTCCTTCTGTTCATTAAGCCGCTTCCACCAAGGTGGCTGCAGACACCTCTGCAGAGGTATCTAAGAGGAAAGCATTTGCTACCTGTTTCCTGAGCCAAAACCTTGCCTACAGAAATCATCTGAGCCTACCCACTTTGCAGGACTCGGAGGCTGCTCCTGCCAGAGTGGCAGCAGGAGTGACAGTAAGAGAAGTTGTTATGGTTTGAGAAAACCCATAACAATTTATTGTTGTTGAGACAATTATTCCATCACCCAATGGACCCCAACCCACCTGGGAAGGGGAATCGGGGAAAACAAGGAAACACAAGGGTTGAAATATAAATAGATTTAATAGGATAAGACTAAATAATTAACAATACTACTAAAGAACCAGTATTGTCCCCAATACTAATATAAAATATACGACTATACTCAGCCAATTCTATCAGTAGGAAGCTGTGTGCTCCCAGCAGCTGACAATGAATGTTGGACACTGCAGGCACAATGGCTTTGGGAGAAAGGGAAGGACACACACTCTGGCACTGGGACAAGGAGTTCTCTGGACCGCCACCATCAAGGGAGATAGAAACTACGCAGCAAACTTTCTACTTTATATTGAATGTAACATTCATGGTATGAAGTAATCCTCTTGGCCTGCCTGAGTCAAATATCCAGGCCTCACTCCTGATTCCTGCACCTGGCACGTCTCGAAAACACTGAAACCTTAAATCCCACATAGCCTATAACATAAATATTTTAATGAATTCAGACACTAGAATCTTCCAAAAGTGGAGTTTTCCCGGCATTAGGAATTAGTCCTGTGTTGCTCAACCGAGGACAGGAGTTTTTATCAAATGTCTTCATTTCATGTCTACGAAACAGAGACAGTATTTCCCCTGTCCTCCATTTGCAGAGGTTCAGAGTGGAACTTCCTTGGAGCTAGGATTTTTTATTTTCAGACATCTGTGCAGAGTTTCTAATATTGCATGTAGAAACGGTTAACGACTAAAACCAGTTAATAACCAAAAAGCCAGTAGATGGCACTCAAGAATATGCAAGACTTCTGAAATGTGCAAGACCAATAGAACTTGCATCTGCAGTGCAGGACAGCAACATAAGCCTGGTTACATAGACACACTACCAGAAAGGCGGAGAAAGAGGTGATGATCTCAGTAACCCAAAGTGCTAAGACCACAACTGCTTTAATCTCTCTTCTAGAAGGGATCCAGGCAGCAGGATTTGGATCCCGTGCCTGGGAACAGCTTGCATTTTGGCAGGGATGCAGCTGGGCAGCACCACCGCTCCATCTGCGCTCTCAGACAGCCAGCGCTCGAGCGCAGGGGAAAGCTGCGGGTAAGCATGGCAGGGAGCTCATCGCGGCTGAGCATGATCAATCTGGCATTCTCAAGAGCACTAAAACATCGCCTAAACACGGCTAAAACAACAGCAACAAGGCTCCCCTCCCACATGAGCACCATCAGAGCAAGGCCACCCTCCTCCCTGATCCCAGGCTCTGGCAGGGCATATCAGCGTGTGAACCGACATCCGCCCGGCTATCAGGCAGCTCGGCGAAACACATCCAGATGATTCAGGGCTTCTGGGTGGCAACGCCTGTGCTAGTTTTTAAAGTTGTTAGTACAACTTTACTCAGTAGCCTGAAAGAGAAGGTTTCAAAGCAGGTAAACAGTTTAATCTTTTGTGGGTTTTTCTATTTCCTATAATGCATTTGGCTACTTTAAGTGCTTCCTCACAAGCCCCCTGTGAAGGCTAAAAAGCACCTTTTTCCACACAAAATTTGAGACCCTTCCACATCACGTGATCCCCCAGAACGAAGTCTTTAAGAAAAAGAAGCTATCATGAGCCCATCAAAAAAACCTGTTAGTAGCAGAAACATGGGTCCCTGTAATGAAACATGCTGATAGTTTTCCCTGTACAGGGATTTCAGAGTTATTTTGCTTTGCTTTCCCAACCCAAAGAGATAACCTCGCTGGGACTGCAACAGGATGGAGCTGGCTGGAGCAAAGAGGTTCCAGGTTAAGAAGCATCATTTAATGGCACATTACAAACTTAGGGGATGAGCGGTGCAGAGTTTCCTACCAACTGGCCTGTGGAAGGAGGGGTAACATTTCCACCCCAAAAGCGGCTGTTGGCAAACCACAGCCACATCCATAGCCCCAGCTGGCCACAAGGATCCCTTTGCATGAGTTCATTCCTGGGGAACCTGCATGCCTGGTCTAGCCGGCAGATCCATCACACCATGGGGGGTTTCTGGCGCCACTGACAACAAGGTGCTCCCACCCTGCTTTGGGTGCCGATGCAAGTCTGCAGGGAATGGCGATCCCTCTCCTTCAGACCTCTCTATTGGGGGTGCTAAGCACCAGAAGCCCAAAGCCCTGCAAAAGCCAGTGGACAAAGAGACCTAAAGGGGAAGGTCCATGTGCCAGCTCCCTAGGGCCTGGGCTGCACCATGTTTTGAGCTTCACAGGATGGACAGTAAACCCTGGCAAACCTGCCGGCTGTGCCCAGTAAGCCTATTAGTGGGACTGGGGGCAGACAACACTCGAGGAATGTTTCCTCAACAGTTCCCACCCCTAATCCAAGGCTGGGCACCCAGAGTGCAGGGGTGCCCCAAAAGCAGCAGCTGTCAGCTATGAAACAGCACAGACACCGACAGCAAAGCACCAAAAAGGAGGAGGGAGCACGTATCGCAAGCTGCCCGTCTCCGGATCAGGAAGGAAAGGGGAAGGCAACAGGGTCTTCTCCACACACCCCTGCACCAAACCACATATCAAGCTGGAAAAGAGCAAGGTGAGAGGGCTCCCAGTGAGCGCAGTGGGGACGGCAGAGCCGGGGATATATCAAAGGCACAGTGCCGGCAGCATCTGCTGGGACAGCTAACATGACTGTTCCATGGGCACAGCCCAGGCCTGCTCGATGCCTCGCACAAATCATCTCCTGCCCCTCAGGTCAAGGCAGTTGCCAGCTCATGGAAAATTTTGAGAAGAGTAATTTTATTGGTTTTGTTTACTTTGGACTGAAACCAAATTCCATGGAGGCACCGGGATGGCCCCAAAAGCCTATGTTTTAACCAGTTTAGCTGTACGTCCCTTGAAAGATAACCCAATTCCCAGTACCCCCTGGTGAGGTGGCTGCAGCACCCAGAATGCTGTTTGGGATCCCTTGTGCAACTCCGGCTCCATGTGGGGTGCCGGAAGGTGTAACACTGGCCTCAAGTTGTTAGTTCGGGAGGTGATGAGAACAGGGAAGCACAGATAATCCTGAGTAAACAACCATCTGAGCCTTCACTTGGCAGCGTTTTTCCATTGTCTATTATGTACAGCTGGGTGAATGTCAATAAATTACCAATGGAAATGAGCCCTGCTGAGCAGGCAGTTTGGCTTGAACAGCTGTTTTCTAGGTGGCACAGTGGCATTTCAGCTCCGCTTAGCAAGCAGTGGTGAATCCGGGATTACCAACTGCCTTCGGGGATGGGAAGGAGGAAAGCAAACCCGGCACAGACGAAGGAAAGCACCCAGGCTGAGAGCCCACTGAGAGGTGGATGTCTCAGGGGAGGAGAAAGCAAAAAGCCAAGCAGGCAGCGGTGAGTCATGGGAAGCTGCCCGCTTCCTGCCAGGCACCACGGAGGTCACAGCCAGCACTGGCGAGCCACTCTGCGCACACTTGCTCCTGCAGCTTACCCACGGGAGAGCAGCGGTGGGGAGCACAGGACAGAGCAATGCAAGAGCTTGCATAAGATCACTGGGAAGCTTCCCAAGTCTCAGGCAAGCTTGGGAAGGAAAAGAAAACCGTGGATGGATGCAACGAGGGCTGCAGCTCCTCCATCCGCACCCTTCAGTGTACACACATCTCTCCATTACCCGACACTACAACCTTACCCGCCACCCAACTTCTGTACCGTGCCAGCCCTGCTCCAAAGGCTGGCTGGCAGCCACCACCTACAAAAAGGCAGTCTCGCAGCTGGTCTGCACATGGAAGGAGATGTGGAGAACTGTGGAGGCCAAGTGACACTTCCGATCAACACTTTTTCCTTTTGGCACAACTGTACCGGGTTGGCTCCTTCCAGAGTGAAGCAAGCTGGGCTTGTTAACTTAAGCAACAGCAACCATGCTTTTGTCTACCCTGAGACAGTCTCTCAGAGGGACCTTGGACACATGTCTCCAGCATGACAGCAAGCTACTTTTGTCTGACATATTCTGCAGGAGAAGGCAGGCCCTGCAGCCAGCTGCGAGAGCGGCACGCAGTGTCCAGCTGGCCAGGACAGCTGGAGCCAAGGCACTCACTCCCTGCTGCAGAGCCCCTGTAAAAGACACCCAGCAAACTCCCGTAAAAACTTTGTGGTCTGCTTTAGGGCGGCTGTTAAAAATAACGATGTCAAGAAACCGGAGGCTCTCGCTTTCAGAAAGAAAGGCATTACATTGCAAAGTCGTTGAGACTTGCTTATTATTTAGCATCTGTTTAATTTCAACTAGGAAAAAGTACCTTGGAGGATGGAGGGCTGAAATTGGTAATTCAATCCTTCAGCTCCACCCTTAGGGAGTTTTGTAATTAAGACACAGTGAAATCAGAGATGATTTCAAGTTGTCTCCTTGGAAAGGCAAAACAGACAAAAAGAAAGCCCACCTATCCACACACTACAGGACCTAAAAGGGTTGAAAGCAGACCACAGGCTACATGTTCTGGCCACGCAGCTCCCGCGGGGTCTCCTGGTCTCCCTGACCACCAAGCTATGGCCAAGGTAAACTATTAAATCAGCCTGAACACGACCAGGAACAGGGAGGGGAGAGGAGCAGCGCTCAGAGAAGGAAACTAAGCAAAACACAACCACCCCCTAAACCTTTTCTGGTCATGAGTGAGCCAGGTAATGGTTTGTGCAAGACAGGCAGCCAGTCAAATGCCAGGTCCCCACTGGGGACCCAGAAACAGTTTCCCAATTAAGAACTTGTCAGAGGATGGTAACTGACTGAAGGGTTCATTTCCCAACTGCCAACAGGAATGACGGCTATTTCTAGGGGTTCAAGACAGACTGAATATCAAAAGCTGAAGAACAGATTTAGGAATTCCTCGAGGAGAAGAAATAAACCTGATTTCTAAAGCATTTGGCTGGGTCTTTTTGAGAGTCACCTCAACACTACTGATAGCAGCCTAAGAACCCAAACCCCCTGTCTGTGAGTTCCTTGCAGCAGAGACCCTTCTTTCTTCTATTTATATAAAAGAGTCTGAGGCCATTACATTCTCCGTTCACTCAAAAGCTCCCCAAAGCAGGTCTTTTACCCAGGAAATTGCATCAGCTGTAAGCAGCATTCAAGTTTTTATCCTCTTGGCCACCCACATTTACATGACTCGATGCACAATTCTGCTCGGTGAAGGATGATGCTGACATCCACCATCTATTAGTCTCACAAACCCTGAGAAGCCTTGCACGATACTGCAGTGCTTCTATGTAGCTCTTCTCCCAGCATCATTCTTTTGTGGAGAAAAGAGGATCTCACTGCAGGATGGAAGTAAAAATGCTGTATTTCATATTTTCTTTCCCAAACTGAATCCTCAGCTTTTCACGGCCAGCAAGAAGACAGACGCAGCAAGCCACCTCACCTCGGAAAGCACAGCTGGGCTTATTTTCTCGCTGCCAGTGTCTTACAGCTCTTCCTTGACTTTTAAATCTTCCCTAAAGAGAAGGTGCATCACCTTCCCCAAGAGACAAAGGACAGGGTGATTTTCTACTGCCAACCGGAGCAGGAAGATGTGGGTGTTCACAAAGTAACAAGAGGAAGCAGCAAAGGGAAGACAAACGCATTCCCTATCAGACTTTCAAACCGATCTATCAGCTGCTTGACTCTTTTTTTCTTTTCAACTGAAAAAAACCCGATAAATGTAACCGGAGGGAGAGTGCCTCCTGTTTCTACAGCAACCGAGGGCCCGGCGCGGCGCCGGCAATGGCATCCCGGCAGCGGCCGGGGGGGCGGGGGGGCAGGGGAACAAAAGCGGCGGCGGCTGCGGGGCAGCGCGGGGTGTCCGCCCCCCGGCGCTCCGCGGGGCGCCCGGCCCACGCGCGACTCGCCACGCCAAACGCAACGACGCGGCTGCACGAATAAATAAACACGCAGAAAACAAGACGCCGCTTTTGCCTCCCACCCACCCACCTCCCCACCGCCGGGGAAACCCTCCGCCCCTCTGCGGGCGGGGGCCGCGCCGGGGCCCGGTCCGCCGGGAAGCCCTCCCCTAGTCCCCCGCCCCACCTGTGGCGTGGCGCGGCTCGGCGCAGCCCCGCACCGGCCCCGCACTCACCCCAGAGGAGAGTGAGGAGCTGCGCCCGCGGCACCAGGCTGAGCGCGTAGACGGCGCCCAGGTGCAGCAGCCCCATCAGCACCACGTTGCGCCAGACGATGGCCTGCCCGCCGCCCGCCGCGGCCGCCTCGCCGCTCGCCGCCCGCCGGGACCCGGCCATCTCGCCGGCGGGGCGCTAGGGGCGGCGGCGGCCCCCGTGCAGCGCGGCCGGGCAGCGGTTAGGGGCGGCCGGGCCGCGCCGCCGCATCTGTTGCTGCCGCCGCCTCCATGGAGCTCCCGCGCCGCCGGCTGCGCCCCGCACCGCGGCGGGGGACGAGCCGAGAAGGGGGGGCGGGGGGCGGCCGCCGGCCCTGCATAGCGACAGCCAATGGCGGCCGCGGTCCGCCCCGCCCCGCCCCCGGCACCGCCGAGCGGCCGCCCCTCCTCGGGGCGCCCCAACGGCCGCTCGCGGCGGCGTCCCCAACGGGCGCTGGACCGCGCGCGCCTGCGGCCCTCTCCGCGCGGCCCCGGCGAAGGGAGGGCGCGGAGGATGCGGAGGGGCTGCGCCCGGGGGTGCGGGCCCCCCGTCCGCCCTGCCCGCGCCGCCTCAGGCGGCTGCCCTTGAGGAACGGCGGGCAGCTGTCCCGCAGCTCCCCGGGGGCGTGAGGAGGGAAACGCTCCCCGGGGCAGACCGGTTTGAAAGGCGTTTAATTCTGGAAGCCCGTGAAGCCGGAGTGAAAGAGCCACTGGCGGTAGGGAGGAGCAGATACTCGACGGCAAGTTAATGAAGTTTAGCTGACTGGGAGTAACAAGGTGGGCAGTGAAAACGAAAAAAAAAAAAAAAAAGAAAAAAAGACAGCAAGCTTTTTCTCAGCAGGGCGTACCCAAATGAAGAGCCTGCCGCACTTGTTGTTTACTCCATCCCCCCACGGCTGGCACAGTGCCGTGTTCAGATGTGGTTTAGATGTGGTTTCCTGGGGATGCTGCTCCCCCCGTGCCGCCGCGGCCTCCCGCTGCAAGCCGCTGTGGGAGAGGAGGGACCCGGCATCGCTTGGGGTGCCGGAGTGGGGTGTGTTAATGGCGAGTTCACCCGTGTCAGGAGGGTGACCCAGATACACGGAGGAGCGCCGGCAGAAAGTAGTTCACTGTTACTGGCGAGGCGCTTCACCTGCTGCGGAGCAGGGAACGTCTTGCACAAGCAGCCTGTGGAGGGCTTAAGTCATTAGGTGATAAAATGTTTGTCTGGGATGCATTTTGTTTAGATTTGAATGCTCCTGGGAGGACAGGAGGGAAGGAGGCAGTGGCACCGGCGTGTTGGCAGCCCTCCGCCCTGGCTGGGGCCAGCTCCTCCGTGATTTACAGCCCGCGATGTCTTTGCATTGCTGCGCCAGGACCGCAGAAGGGGGTGATTTAACTTGCGCTGTGCTCTCCTCCTCCCACTCCCTCCTGGTGCCCAAGGGCAATTGTTAGGCTGAGGTCAAGAGTACCTGCTACCAATTTAATATGGGATACTCGCTTTCCTTTTAGGGCTCTGCCACGTGGTGTTGGGGACAGGCAGGAGGGAGGACTCCATCCTTGAATGACTTTTCCATCTCTCAGTGTCTGAGAGGGGAAAGAAGCCCCCATCCCTGACACACCGGCTGCTCCCCGGCTGCTGCTGGGCACACTGCGCTGCGGGTGACCCTCAGGCTTACAGGAGCAAACTGCACAGCTCAAGCTCACCCCCGCACACTGCGGCTCGCACAGGTACACTGCCCTGAGTGTCTGATGGAGGAAGGTAAGGTCTCAGGGTGAGTGAAACAGGAGTGCTACCAGGCAGCAAGGAAATATGGAGACCGGGGAGCATGACCCTTTGGAAAGGCAGGATGAAAGCACTCAGCCTGACCCGGCTTCTGCAGGCTATTAAAGCATGGCATAGGACAGATGTTAGTCTTGTCCATCCACACAGATGCCAGTGGTGCTGAAACCTAGCAGCTGCCTTCCACAAACATTCCTGCCACCCTGGCCAGAGGCAAACACGCAGGGAAACTGCTTCATGAGATTTCCGACTAATCTGCGACACTGATGAATGCATCTGTGAAGGCTCCCTCTGCCACCAGTGTGCCTTAGTGCGATGCTACCTGTGCACACAATGCTGTAAGTTTCATATCCTACTTTTATCCCCAGTCACAGCAGTTTGTTTACACAGAAACCAACACAGCATAGAAAGCAGCTGAACAAAGATGACATGACAACTGCTCTGTTGTGGCCGGATGTTCTCTGGGTGCGGGGACTGCTGATGCTTAGGGTGACACTGTTGGGTACCTTCTGTGAAGGAAAAGGCCTCAGGCCCCTGTCCTAGCAAAGCTGGTCGCAAAGTGCAGCAGCAAAACTGGAAAGGGGACATCGTCCTGTACCCAGCCCACCTGGGACCAGAGGGTTCCTTACTGCTCATGGGGTTGCTGGTCCTGGCGGAGGGGGAAGATGAAGATGAAGGCCAAGCCAGACCAAAGGCACCCCTTTGAGAGTGTCATTGCACAGCGTCATTCCTCACACGTGGAGCCCATCACTGTTCCTCTGAAATCGCCACTCAGGCAGCAGCACTTCAGTGGCAGCGTCAGCGTTTGTCCCAAGACCGCTGCAGTGGCTGTGGGCAGCAGCACATTTTGGGACGTGATGCTGTGAAAACATCTCCTCTCTTTTAAAAAGCTAACTGGCTGTGTAGGTCATGATGTCAGGACTACATGCCACAGACAGAGATCTGGACTGCTGGGCTAAGATCTTGCTAGTACCCAGAGATGCAAAGAAAAGACTTTGCAAATCTGACTCCTGTTTCCCTTGGTAAAAAATAATATTGGAAAACATTCAGTGAGCCAGAATCGCCTGGAGGATAAACCTGAGGAGCTGCAACCAAACCAGCAACAAATGCAAAAGGAGATTTTTCTCAGTAAACTCTCCAGGGTTCATATTTTTAAAAGCGAAGGATATGCAAGTCTCAAAAAACAAATGCCTGAGCGTAGTTTAGAAATCTGGAAACTGCTTGCTTTTGTCTTCTGCACTTAATGGCGAAGGCATAGTGACTGCAGACATGCTGGAAATGAGGACTCAAGGCAGTGTTTGGAGAGAAAGGTCACAGCCTCCCTCTCCTCTGCACATCTTGCCTTTGCTGGCAATCCCAGCTGGACTTTTCTGCTGTCGTGCGTGTCTGTCTGCTCGCCGGGTTTGGCCACCTCTGCTGCAATAATGCCTTTTCTGTGCAGGTGAAAAGAGGCACCTGACATTTAGCTGTGGTCCAGGAGACCCGTACGTAGCCCTCAGTGCTATCTTATGAGCTAACTAACCTCAAATGAGTCTCCCTCTGTTGTCCGTTTCAGCACAACTCTCGCTCGGATCTCCCTGATGGGCGAGAGGACCGGACGACGAGCTCAAATCTGCCCACAGGCAGCATGCAAGTGCGTGTTTCCCCCTGGGACAAGAGCGTACCTTTCTGAACCTGGCTGAAATGCTGCACCAGGTTGCTTAACAGATAGGCACAGGCTTCGAGTACTGCTTCAGCACACCCTGCAAGTGAACGCGACTCTCTGCAACACAACTGTGTGTCAGATAACTGACTCAAGAACAAAAGGCAAAGACCTAAATCTTGTGGTGATTCCTATTCCAGCCGAAAACATCGTGGACTTGCAGGGATCCAGCGCTGCTGCTGGAGCTAGGTACTGCCTCACAGAGAAAGCGTGCTTTTATTTCTGGCTTTGCAGAGGGTAGCACAGGGGGATCCACTTAAACCTACGGCCGGCCCCCGCCTGTTGTGCTGTGCTCTGCGTGGCAGCGCACGGGCAGGCAGCAGCAGCTGTCAGGGTGATGCCTATCTCACCAAAAAGCTTTACTGCCAAATAATATGAGACCTAGAAGCTCCTTGCCTTCCTGAGGTGAGTTAGGCTGGGACAGTATTCCCAAGCTGAGGCTGCAAAGTGCTCAAAAGGCTTTGTGGTATCTTAGACAAAGCGTTTTACAATTTTTTAATATCACAAAGGTTTAAGAAACATAGCTGAGCTCTAACGTTGCATAGCTCCAGAATTTTCTTGTCTTTCCATAGTTATTTGGCCTGAAAGCATTACCCCTTTCGGCCTTCAGAAAGCTGCGCAAAGCAGTGCAGGGGGAGGCTGCTGCCAGAGTCTGAGCGCAGCGCGGCAGGGGGAGGCAGGCAGACACCAGCTCACCTCCACCCGAAACGGCTCCTGGTGCAGCGCCGGCCCCGGCTCCTGATGGGTGATTTGCTGGGGACACGGGCCTGGACCCCGGGGGACAGGGGCTTTGTGAGTGATATTGGTGCAAAGCACATTAGTCTGCTGTGCTAATTAGTTACTAACTACACCTCCCGAGGCAAGTGAATCAGCAGAGAGTATATAATTAAACCCAAGATTGTTTTTGATACATTTTGAACATTCTTCTAGAATTCTCCACCTGGAAGAAAGAGGGCAGCGATGATGAAAGGTAGTGAACGGTTCATGAAAACACAGCGAGTACCATTTTAATGCTACTGCTGCCTGCTACCATCACATTTCAGCACAGGGCTATTTAAAATGTTGGCAAGAGTGGCCTTTTTTTTCTTTTCTCTTGCCATGAAAAATGAAGTAATGACCCCATAGCATTGTTCAGATAAAGGCTTTAAGTGGTAGAGAAGGAAACAAAGACTAAAACATCATAGGGACAAGAAATATGTGCTCACTGTTTATGTATTGAAGTGCTTGTCGTGTACGTGGCAAAGAAGGTGAGCCACGTTCCCAAGAACCTGTTACAAGAACCTGGATAGCCCTTGTGTTATCCAGGACTTACTGGTGAGGTCAGCTGCGGTTGCCTTTTTAGGGTGCTCCTTAATAAATCCTCTCTTAATTAGACTCTCTCCTGGCTATCTTGCAGCTCTAAAGCTCATAGGAATTTTCATCGGTTTAGCCGCTTTTGAGTGCGAGTTGCATTAAATGTACGCATACATCCTGCCTAGCCCTTTGGTGCTGTATCTGATCTGCAGGACCAGCAGAGGAAACATGGGAATGACTAACTCAGCATATAGTGAGTCAAGGCTGGGACGTTACCCTGAGCTTCCCCATTTAAGACTGGACACGTTGAAACTGTTCCTGGTATTAGTACATTATTTGTTACACTCCTCAGTATACTCTGACCGTGGCCTTGGCTCTTGTTCAAAGCTGAGAGACTCAGCTTGGCACCAGGCACCCCAGCGGGACGCCCAGCACCCCCTGCAGGGGAGGCAGGATCAGTCAGTGGCAGACGTTGGGCCGTGCAAGCCTGTTTTTCCCTTTAGCTTTGAGCCGTGCCGGGCTCTATACGTGCTGCCCTGTCTTTGCAATGCATGCTTAATGCGGCTCAGAGCAGTGAACCCTTATAGGTGCGGAGCCATGTGGGATCGCAGATATGGTGGGGGGGGACAGGGGAGGGAAGTATCTGACGCAGGGATTCTTTTTTTCCCCTCTCAGACAGAAGAGATCTCCAGCTGGGCTAATGGCACTGTGGAGTTTGTGCTACCGAAGCAGAGGACCAGCATGGTGGTGACGGTGAGAACAAAGCTGAGGGGAGCCTGCAGGACTTTGGGGAGTGGTGCCACTGCTCTGCATGCTGTCTCTGCCATGCTTCCCAAAACATGCCCCCTCCCCTCCATAGTTTTTTGGGGAAAGAGCTGTGGCAGCAATACCCCCCTCCCTTCTCTTTCAATAGCCCAGTCAGTCTAGCATACGCTCCCTTCTGGGCAGCAAAACCACAGTTACTAAACAGTAAACCCACATTCCCAATCTGTATGTTAGGGAACTATGTTATCCGAAAGGCACAACGGAGAACAAATCTGATGTAAACATTGCACAGGCTGGAAACGCTGCAGTGATTAAAAGACTATCTCCAACATTCATGTTAAATGTTGACCTTGGACTCCTGCCAGCAAAAACAGGGTAAATCCATTAGAGACCTTTACAGGCAGAAAAAGGTTTTCACGCAAGTATTTAACTTGGCCGTTCTGCCCGTAGTCAGCCTACTCCGCAGTACTGCCCCTCTTCCATCCCCACCTATTTGCCTTGGCAGCAGGAGAGAACTGCATTAGCTCCGTCTTTTCCCACAAACTCTCCTACTGGTGCTTTTGCCTGGATGGCGATAGCCGAAGTAGCAAGATACCTCCTCCTGTCAGCCGCTGTTGGACGACACCCACGCCGCTGCAGATTACAGCTTTGAATTTTCTTCCATCCCTTTTTCTTTTAGTTGTGCAGCCTTGGGGGGGGGGGGGGGGGCACAAAAAGGAGTAGCTTGGTTGGTGTTAATGCCATGGTGTAAATCTCTTCTCACTCAGTGCAATCAAAATTAAGCTATTTGGGGCTAAATTCTTTTACCAGCATAAATTGGCAGGGCTTCATGGCCTTCTGTAAGTGTAGATGGCCATTTGCATTTATAACATCAGATGCGTGGCTAATTGCTTGGCATTCCTTGAAGATATGAACAGACGGCAGCATAACTGATTAACTATTATTATTCATCTCAGCTGCTCTCAGGAGAGAAGTAGCAGATTTTTGCATCCACTCCTATTATGTACTTGGGCAGTTTTCTGGTCCTGAGCTCCTGAGGATGTCCGAGGTAGAAGACCGCTTTCCTTTCGGCAAGGAGAGCAAGACTACTCTGTTGCTGACATACAGTGTCCAGGCCGGTGGTGCAAGACTGCAGTACCCAACGATACTATCACCTCAAAAAAATCCTGTGTTTCTCTCTGATCCGGTGGTCTCATTTTTGACCACTTCAATTTCCAGACCAAGCTTACTCGTGGCCTGGTCGTATTGCATTTGTTCTCATGCTAGCACTGCTCTTTAGTTCCAATCAACCTGATTTCCTTGCGCTCTTCACTAGGTGAAGCAAAGTTTAGTCTTTCCCTGTTTAACACGCTCTTCAGTCCCTGACATCTGCATGCCCCGCTGAGTCCCTTCTCACTTGGCATCTTCTTTTACATGGATGGAAGTCTCACGAAGGCTTGTGCAACACCATTAAATGTTCCTCGGCTTTTACAAAGCCGTATCATGCTGAGGAGCTGTTCTCAGCTAATCCTCAGGTCCCGCTGCTCCTCTTGTTCCCAGTTTATGAGCTTCTAATTTACAGCAATGCTTTTGCCCACAACCCCGCACACTACACCTACTGGAGTGCATCCCACTTTTGCCACCACTGTCAGTCTCCCCAGTCGTTACTGCCAGAATCAGCCATCTTCACAAACTGTGGACCACCTGCGTGTCCCTCACAAGTGCCGCTTGCCACCATCCTGCTTCTTGTCTGAAAACACTCAGTGAGAACACATGCAACGACCAGCTTCTGAATTCCCCTTCTAGCCTTCTCACAGCACCTCCCATCCACCAGTTCGGTCCTGAGGTACTGAGATTCTCTTTTGCTTTCCTTTCCTTGCTGGGCAGTGTATCACAGAAATATCAGGCCCGCCGAGAAAACACGCTTTTCACTGTACTGGTTTTTTGTATTATTCCTGTTTTACCTTTGAATGTGTTCTTTCTTTTAAAATTTGTTCTTTCCCACCTTGAATCAAGACACAAGGGTCTGCGTTTCTCTGGCCAGACCATGCCCAGTTTGCTTTGAGAGGGGCATCAATACTGAAGTTCAGCGCAGCAGTTCTTGCCACACGTGCAGAGATCCTGGGTCCAAATTCTGCTTTTGCTGCAGATGGCAATGTTTCTGCTTCTGTGCCTGTGCCTTTCCTCCTCTCTTCCCTGCTACTGGGGCTCCAGCATTTCATTCCAAGCTTGCAAAAAGCATCCCCAAGGAGGAAAGGTGGAGCACACCACACTGTTACCATTCTCGGCAAGTAATGGTACCATTCTCCGTACCATTCATCGGGAGATGCTGTGAAAAATTTACTGGATAACGTGGTCCCAGCAATCAGGAGTGGGGCTGGTGACCTGAATGTTTTTCCCACTGAGGTAAACTGCCATTTCCTTATTACCAGTTTCTGGCAGCATCAACACGCTCCACATCTGAAAGGCTGAGGGAGCTGGGACTCTTTAGCCTGGAGAAGAGAAGGTTGAGGGGGGACCTGATTAATGTTTACAAGTATCTAAAGGGTGGGTTGAAGGAGGACGGAGCCAGGCTCTTTTCAATGGTTCCCAGTGACAGGACGAGGGGCAATGGGCACAAGTTAGAACATAGGAAGTTCTGATCAAATACACGGAAAAACTTCTTTACGGTGAGGGTGACAGAGCACTGGAACAGGCTGCCCAGGGAGGCTGTGGGGTCCCCTTCTCTGGAGACTTTCAAGACCTGTCTGGATGCAGTCCTGAGTGATGTGCTCTAGGCAATCCTGCTTTAGCAGGGGAGTTGGACTAGATGATCTCTAGAGGTCCCGTCCAACTCTGAAGATTCCGTGATTCCGTGATCTACGTGATTCAGTCAATACCAGAGCCTGCTGGGCAAGGAGTTCTTACTAAGGGCATGGGTGAATAAAGGATACCTGCACAAACCTTCCGATTGTCAGGAGCACAATACAATCTACTTATAACGCTACTTAGAAACCTGTAACCTAAATTGGAAATTATTCCAACTGTTTTTTAAACTCCTGAAACAAAGCAATTCCAAATTGATGCTTGATGTTCAGCTCATTATAAAAGCTTACAAAGTCAGAAAATGCTGTAAAGGAAATAAAATTGAACTCAATTTTGTCAGAGAAATGAAACTATTTTGCCTGACAAATCAGTTAACTCATGATCAGTTTAAATCACAGAAGTCAGCAATTATTTGCATTGTTATTTATAATATTTCTTGCAGTATATATTGCCCAATCTACATTCTACGGGCACTGATATTTTAATATTTTAGGTAGTTTTCAGGCAAAACTGCCTTTTTTTTTTTTTTTTTTTTTTTTAAACCCGGCCCTTTCTTGCAACTGCTGTTCTTCCTAGACGTACTTGCTATTTGTGGCACACTGTTTCAAATTTTTAAAACTTCAAGCCAACTCCCACTGTGCCACAGGAAAGGAGAGCACACTGTGAAACTTGCCAGACCCAGCTTGCTAATGGCCAGCAGAAGCATGCTTGCCGTTTCAGAGCACAGCATGGCCTGGCAGCGGTCAGCAGTGCAGCACAGGCAGCAGCCGCCAGGGTCGGGGGACTGCAAGAAACAATTTGCACCTTGTTTACACACTAAATATCTGTGTCTCTGTACGGGTAGCGTAGACCACTCTGCATTATTTCTGCTCTTAGCTTTTAAAAATACACAGATGTGTTCCAAACCCTTGGTAAACCTTTCCTTGGAGTGTAAATGTCTCTAAACATTAAACAGAGCTTTTAGTGATGAGCGTGGAGAAAAAAAAAAAAAAATATCCTCACACTTAGGACGCAACAGAAAGCCACCCCACTGTACTCTGGGTTCAAAAATCTCAAAGTTGCACTTCATAAAGACATGTTTTAATAAATTAACATTTATTGAAAATATCACATTAGCCTTTATTTTGCTCATTTGCCCCAGTGCAAAATTAAGCTATTTAACATGTAAATTGTAATAACAGAACAGCAAGCAGCTTCATAAAATGAAAGACCAAATACACTTATAATACGATCAGACTCTTTAATCTGGTGGATAAGAAACAGTGGGGTGGAAGGGAATAATCTGGTTTAGGGTCTGATACACAACCTATCCTGTTGTTTTAACACATATCTGTTATTAAAAGCCACCGTTTAGCAGTATAACATGCATCTAAAAATTGACAATACGGGGCATCATCCATTAAATATACTATTTGTAGACAAGAATCATTAAGGATGGGAAAAGGATTAAAATAAAAAGAAAAGCACCAGGGCTCTATGGCCCTCCTAGAAAGAAGTATTTTGCAGGGAGAATGTAATGCCATTTGTCAGCGCTCTACTGCGACATGCCGTAAGGACTAGCATTTGGTCCATTTCCTGCACGTTTGCTGTAGAAATGCGCTTCTTTGGAAAAGCAACCGTCAAGGCTTTGCAAATGCAAGGTTCCTTCAGACACCCAGTTTATTGGCCTGGGTGAGGACAACTTTCAGAACAGGCATGAAAGCAGAGGTCTCGCTGAAGTTGCTGGTGCTGACTATGTGTGTGTGGATGTTCAGTCCTTCCTGGTAGTTGCGGGTTTCAATACTCTTCACAATGTTGTGCAAACCGCTAATGATGGTTGGAGAGAGCTGAAAGGAAGCCAAGCAAGGCAGGTCAGCAGAAAATAAAAGCAGCACATACACTAAATGCCAGAAAAACAGAAATCTTGAGTGTAACATTTGGCCCTCAGGAAGGTGCAGCAATTAGTTCCTTTCTTTAAAGACAGCCACCGTCAGAGCTGTACCACGCTGGGAGCAGTCACTGGGAAGTCTAACAGCAGCCTTCGACCAGACCATTCCTTCTCTGCAGTACTGCAGCCTTCACTGCCAGCCCCTGGATGCAATTCCCCGAGGTGGGAGACCTGCTTGACAGACTGTGGCACATGAGAAACCTACTGAGCTTTTATGCCTTTGGGGTAAAGTTAATTGCTCAGCAAAGGTGGCCTGACAATGACAGAATCAGACCACTCTAATCCCAAGGTACGAAGAGATCTAAGCCCAGTCCTTTATTCTGTCACAGACCTCTTGGAAGGCTTTGGAAAAATTACCAGATCTCAGAAGTACTTGCACATCTGCCTTCCAGTGAAATTAGTGAGCCTCCAACGTCTAAATCTTCCGAGGTTTTTTTGACCCCAAGCTGCATGTCTCTCGCTTCCTGCTGGGAGTGGGGGAACTTGCTGTGTTGGCTCGTTCTGCCAGCAGCTGGGGACAGGGACCCTCCTGATGCATTCACCCAGTGCCTACTGCGAGTAGCTCTGCTCTCTGGCTCAGGTCAGTCCCCGCACACCTCCGCAAAACTCATGACATGACCCCAAAACACTGAAAGTCTACAGAGGCACGTAGGGCCAAGCACTCCACCTAGCTATTTCTGGGAAATGCATGGAAACATACAATAAAGGGATCTGAACCACGCTTTTAAAGACAGGACGAGCCCCTGCTACATACTGCAGAAGGGTCCACACCACCAATGAAGTTCTTGGCCATACCTGCAATATTTGGGGGGGGGGGGAGGGAAGAAAAAAGTAAACCAGAACTTACTGTCTGTTCCCTAAGTTTGTCATATAGAAGCTCCAGGCGTTTATTTGCATCATCTAGTTTCCTCTTGGTTTGCTGCAAGGGAAATAAATACATTAAACCAGTGATTTTAAGAACACCATACCGATCCGGTATCATTGCAGAGTCCACACAGAACACGAAATTCCTTTCTCAACAATATTTTCCTAATACATCATTTGAATTCTTTGCTCTGACTTTTCTCCCCTGATTTTGCTAGGAAAGACTGTGTGATATGACTGTAGTTCTCCACATGTAACCACTCTAGTTAGCTACAGAGGACAGTAAACTGTAGAGGGGCATCCCAAAAGCCACTGGTCATTTGCAACACCAACTGGTACAGCTGATATGGAAAGTGACAGAATCCCAAGTTGCAGCACAATTTTTATTCCTACGCTTCACTGGCAAAGCATAATGATAGCTGGAGAAAGCTATTACTGGAATCAGCAACGTCAATGAGAGCTTAAGGGCACATGCAGTCACTGAACGCTAAGCATGTACAACTCGGTCATCCTAATTATATTTTTCATTATGTGATTAGTAGAACCTGGAGTTCGTCTGTAAGTTTTTACTGTCAACAGAAAAGCTAACCCAAACTGTCCTTACAGGTCCTTTGTGCTTCTATGATTTTATATAGAGTAAACCACCCAGTGATGTGTCTGGAATTATTTTGCCACCGAAGGCTCTAAAAATGACCCCAGTATATTCCACCTGGAGTGCTACAGCAGCTGCTGGAGAAATGCATTTTTATCTGTTTTATTTTTTTAAGCAAACAGCTACAGAAATTGAAGATTTTAATCCAGAATATTAAACCAGTAAAAAAGTATCAAGGTTACAATTACAGAAGCACAAAAAAGAAGGTGGTCAACAGCAGTAGAAATGGCATCAGTGCACATTCCTCCTAAGTCATTCTGCACATCAATCCATCTTCACTCAGAATACTGCCATTTGCCCCTGCCAAATGGAAAAGTTTCCTTGGATTAAATAATTGCCCAGAGAGAAAATAACAAAGCCTATGGGAATGCTCTAGCTCGGGGTAAAGACAGACTGGTGGCTGCCTACTGTGCTAGAAATTAGGGAAAGCTGTTCGTATGGCAAAGGGTATAAAATGAGAACATAGCACAGAGATCTCAGGCCATATGTGGGAAACCCCACAGCAGTAGTTATGTTGTCAAGGAACTGAGACAAGTAAGGAAAAAGTACCCGGGAGGAGCAGATAAGAAACTGGCTAATTCTTTTGGACTTGCTAACTCTCTCAGATACATGACTTCAGAACATTTGTTTCAAAACGTGTGAAAAGGCATACATGCTATTTTCATTTTACATGGCCAACTAGGGCAAAGCGGAGTAAGTTGTGTTCAAGAAACAGCAAGGCATTTCTCCAGCCAAAAGAAATTGGGTAGAAGCGCAAACTGGTTGTTCTCCTCAGTCTTTGCTTCCTATTCCCATTTCCCCCTTTGGAGTGTAATAACTGAGTGCCTGCGTTTGTTCTGACAATAACTGATATACACAGTCAGGGTGGGTGTCTCAGTGCTATGTGCCAGAAATGCTTGCTGTGCCTAAGAAAATCAGTCTTAACAAGAAGCAAGCAAAGTATATTGGCAGAGCAGAAAAGCAATTCCTGGGGGCAGATGTGAACTGAATGCTTTTGACTTTTTTGTGCATCTGGGAGAGGGGGCACTCAGAGGTAGAAACGTCAAAGGGTCCATGCAGTCTACAGCTCCTATCCCTGCAGTCTACAGCCTAACTTTTAAAGAAAGCATTTTGAGCAACTGAATGCTACTGAACGAGATCTGTCCAAAGAAAGGTCTACGGCCTCAAAAAGCTTCTGTAAAGGAGTGCATGGGCAACTCCACCCTGAAACTGCCACGCTGAGACCCACAGGGTAAAGGAGTACATACATGCAAATGTCAAGTCTAAACTCCACCATCAGCTGAAATTGTACAGCAGACATAAGTGACATTGAACAACCAATATTCTCCCACAGCCACAGAGCCCTCAGACAGCTCAGCTCCCAGTCACCATAACAGGAGCGAGTCTGTGCTGCTGACCAAGCACATTTAGTGCACACAGCCTTCTGCACGCCACCAGCCTGTCTTTCCATCATCCACCTTTCCGCACGCGGCAGGCACGAGCTGAACAGTCAGCATCTGGGCTTTGGGCTAGCATGTTATTTACTGACCACTGGAAATAAGCGAGAAGCTTTGAGACAGATGGTTCATTTATAAAGTACTGACTGCCACAGGAAATGTTTTTCCTATCCAACTCCAGTGGTTGTGGTTAAAGGTCATAATCTTCCACTTCTCTGCTACCCATTGTTTCTTTTTTAAAATGAGTTTGTTATCAGAAATCACAAACAACAGATCAAAATCTGACGCATGTACTCACATATATGAGCCTCAGCTCAGACCTGCCATAATACCAACTGCTTCCTGCTCTGAATTACAAGAAGCAATTAAGCAAACGTAAAGGGCACGCTTTCACAGTGATCACCTGACAGAAGGAAGGACAGCCCTTCCTGAAGGTTTTAGAATTTTTAATTTTTTTTTTTTTCAAACCATCAACATCAAAACCTCAACTGTAACCAATTCCAACCTTCCTTCTTAGGAGAGAAGAGCAGAGGGGACCGCGATGGGTTAGTTCGCTGCCCATAAACGGCACCATCATGCTCTGCCCATGCTGAGGGCTGTAAGGACCAGAGTCAAAGTGCTAGGGCAGCTGGGCTGTGGTCTGGCCCCAGACTGCTACATCCTATGTGCATATGGCTTTTCTACGCATTGCTTGTGGCTGCTCAAAGCAGCCTTTAGAAGGAAAAAGCTATCTCAGGAGAGGCTGTGAGGGCTAGCTGGGCTGCAGGCACCAGCACGTTCAACCAAACACAGGGGTAACTCTGGGAACACCTCAGAGACCTACCGGATCAGAAGCAGACAGCAGGCACCTCTGGATAAGAGCTTCAAACGTAGTCTTCAGAATAAGGTGCTCCTCAGGGATGGGCTTCTTGGTAATCTTCTCTGTTGGCAGTGCCTGCACATGCTGAGAAACAGAGAGCAGGTGAGGCTTTTCCAGGCCACTGTGACCACATGTTGTTTCCAATTAAACCAAGTGGCATTATTAGCCAGCTTGGCACAACTCCTGTTTCTTCCCTGTGGGTGTGTGGAGGTGACATTATCAGCATCTGCCATTGCTACCTCTAGAGAGCTGTCAAGTTGCAGAAGGAAGCAGGTTGTTGGTCCATACTGACTAGAGTATTAACTGCAAAGAGGTAGTGTCTAGGTGGAGATTACGGTAGCAAAATACCAGCCTGGTGCAAAGCTAGCGACTAGAAACTCTGCAGTACACTTTGGAAGTACAAGAAATACCTGGCCAGTAGGATCCCAGCCTGCAAGTCTCTGCTGATGTAACAAACCAAAACCGTGCAATGCTGGGGCTACGTTACCTGGATGGCATTGCCGATTGGGGCCCCAGGGGCCCCCTCCGTGCTGGGTTTGGAAGCAGCAGGTGGCACGATGCATGGCCCCAGGGTCTGGGGAGCAGGCGGGTAGCCACCCTGCAGCACCGGCTGCCCTGCAGGGAGGTGTGGAGCCTGGAAGCTGGGTGCGCCCGTGGGTGCTGCCGGAGCCGGCTGCATCTGAGACTGCGGATCTGCCAGCGGGCTCATGATGGGGGAGGTGATGGGAACCGGGGGAAGGAAGTTATCAGGAACCTGGGGAAAAAGCAAATAGCACATTTACACTGTCATGGCTGCTGCAGGCAGAGCACAACACCCAGCTCTTGCAGACTTCCCAAACTGCAGCCAAGCAGAGCACTGAGCCCCCAGGATATAGAAATAACAACGGCAGGCAATGCAGGTAAACAAACCCATTCCTCTGGCTGCAGCTGCACACTAAGAAGTGCCCTGGGGCAGTAATATCCTCCAGCATTTCCAGGCTGTGCGCTCTGCCTGTCCTCCTGCCCACAGGCAGCAGGAGCAGTCTGCCCAACCTGCCCCTGGCCACAAGAGCTGACTACAGCTGCACCAAATCAGAGCCACCCTCCTGCTCCTAAAGGTACAAAACAGAGGTCTGGCAGACCAGGACTAACAGAAGAGTTGCACTAACGAAAACTAACCAACACCCACATCTGTTCTTACTATTGGGTCATTATATTTAGAATTTTGTGTCTCGCTTTCAATGGTACGTTTTTGTCCATGCAGTACATAGGTCACAGCTAGCAACACACACCAATAAAGCTTCTGAAAGCCTTTCAAGCTTCTGGCAAACAGGTTTGAGCTAAGTCAGATTATGAGTGCGTTTCAGATTCATCCCTAAGCATCTGCCAGCCTTTACACAGGGGCTTTTTGGAAATATTTGGTAGAGGGAAGAAACAACAAAATGAGCTGTGCATCATACAGGAATCCAAAGAAAAGAAAGAGTTCCCATGAGAATACACAAATTTTGTTGGGTGTGCATGGAAAAAAAGATTACAGAACCCTGAATGCTATGCTGAATGAATGATGCCAGAATTAAACTAGTGGTTTGGGACAGCAAGAGAAATATTCCCAATCCAGCAAAGTCAGTTATAAAAGCAATGAATCACAGCAATAAACCTTTGAGTGGTAGATAAATTCTTGGTTAGGTAGAAAACAGTTGCAAATTATGCTGTGGCTTGAAATGCCAGACAGTTCTTCTATTTTACAATAGCCCACGTGTGAGTCATTTTATAATAACCTAAACCACTGCCTCATACAGTGGACATACAAGGAAAAAAATACAGAAACATTTCTGACAGAGGTTTGTTGAATACCCAACAGGGAATGCAACAAACATGACTCCTCATTTAGAAGGGAGCCAACCCTCATGCTCTGGCTATGATGGAAATTCTGGCTGACACCCACACACAGTGGTAGCAAAAAAACCCAAAACACTTGTTTGCAGAAGGCTGCTTCTTGAGCTCTCAGGTCCAGCAATTATTCTCACTGACAACTTTTCTCCTTCTACTTAAGAGCCTGAAGCACTGAAAGGCAACAAACCGGCTGCTGTGCCACAAACCTCCCAGCACTGGGGCAGTCAGGAACACACAAGGTATCCCGTATCAACCCTCCAAAAGCTTCTTAATCTTGTAACTGCAGAGACCAAAACCCAAAGGGTAAGAGAAACTTCTGCCTTCACCTTTACCCAGACCTTATCTTGCCTGCTCCAACTTTTTTTTTCCCTCCCCACACTTTACACACCCCAGACTGACTCTTGCTTCCCAAATGCACCAGGCTCAGAGAGCAGCAGATGACACTGACTGCCGTGGAGATACACAAGACTACAGCAGCACCAGGAGATGAAAAGGGTCGCTCTGCTCTGTGCCAAGTGTCCCCAGCTATTCTGTCCTGCTGCAATCTAAATCCGTTGTACAAAACTACATTGTCTCCATCACAAAAATTGTCTTACTCTCAGCAGATCTCTCAGGGTCAGACCCTTAATCAGGATAAATTGCTTTCAGCTCCAGTAAAGTCAGTAATCTGTAACAATTTGCACAGCCTCGTCATTTCACGTAAGTATCATCTCCTGCAAAACTCATCTGCTCTACTGCAGATGAAAACAATCTGAGGTATTTTCTTCCCTCAAACCAGGATCAGTGTTGTTATTAACAACCACAACTTTAGCAAAAAGCCACCATCTCTTTAGAGGCTTAAGTATTTTGAGAGAGAATGCATGTTGGAGAGGCATAATGGCCATTTCTCCTCATAAGGCGCAGCTTTTGTTTGCTGCTAACCCTTTTTTTATCCTTTTCCTGCCAACAAGTTTCCCAGGAGCAGCTTAAGTTACTGCTTTTCAAGTGGTGAGCGCTCAATTGTGTCAAGACAGGATTTCCTAGAGTACCTTCTTCTTCTTGGCAGCTCTGTTTAGGGCGGGAGGGTCGTTCCAGCCGTTCTGAGGCCCTGGGACAGAGAAAAAAACAGAGATTGTCAGTACCTCAGAGGAGAGCAGTGATGTCTTCTTGAGCTCAGCTGGGCCCGCTCCCCACCACAGCTCGACTGGCTACATCCCGCCCTCACCTGCCTGCTCCTCTGCCCTTCACTAGGGGCCAGAACAGCTCCTGAGCCAGCCAGAGCCCCCCAACACCCCAGCCATCAGACCCTTTGGGCTCTGCGCCCACTGTGCAGGTTTGCATCTTGACTAACTCTTCTCAGGTTTGACAGAAGTTGATTCTTTTTTTTATTTATTTATAATTAACTTTTTCTTCTGTTGCAGGGAAAAAAACTTTGAGCAGGCACGCCCTTTGAAAAGGCAGGCAGTTGCCTACCATGCCCAAAACACAGCTCTGCTACACAGACTTCAGTTACTGGTGAAAGTTTCTCCCCTCTGTATCACATGAGAAGAAACGAGAACCAGTTTTGAACTTTTTTTTTTCCCATGATCACCATAACATCATTATAAACATTAATCAGCAGCAGAGATGTCAGAAATCACGGGTGAATAAGAACATTAAGCTGCATCTATTTCCCAAGAGCTGCTGCTGTGATTGCGTCCCATGATGGATTTATACGTGACAGTTAAGATGTGTTCCCCAGCAGCACAACACAGAAAGAAGAGGCGTAAGAGGCAACAGCAGCCTTAAACACGTCAGGCCAGATCCAGCCAACTGCCCTGGAGACACAAAAGAGCAATAAAACCAGGCTTCCCCTGCCAGCTACAGCATGTTTATGATGCTTTGTGTCCCAAAAGCAGAGCAGAGTTGCTGGAGCAAGGTGGCAAAATCTAGAGTTTTGCACCAAGGGGAATTTCTTTGAAACCGGAAGAAGCACAGAGGATGTCTGAGCAGATTCCCTCTGTGTCCGGGGTGTTGTTCTGTACCAAACCTTCTGCTCTTCCGAGAAAGCACGCTCCGTGCAGCTGCAAGATTTGTACACCAAAGCTCACATTAGTGCATTAGAAATAGTTCTCCATCTCATCATGGAGCACACGTAATTGGGACCACAGCATTATATTTCAGCATTACCGTGGCCTCACTGAGTAATCAGGATTTATTGCACAAAGCCACAAAAAGCCAACAAAACCAAATCCCTGCTCAATGGACTTTTTCACCACAGTGTTTTTCATTTAGCAGATGATGAAGTCACCTTTGACAGCAGAGCTTAACATCACTGCAGAATTTGCTCAATTTATCTGAAATTTCATATGCTCCTGAGCTTTTTGTAAACAAGTTCCACATCCAAAGCATGTTAAAGGGGCAAATGAAAAACAATTTTAAACCCCTTTCATATCTGCTTTCTCTTTAACCAAAGGCAGTGCCATCTCCTGACAGCCATGCGCCCCAGGGGCTCCTCTATTCCTCCCTATACAGAAAATCCCAGAGTATTTCTGATACAGGAAGTCTAACTTCTGCAGTACTGGCAGTGGTGACATGTTAAGAAAATCTCCCAGATTTTACTGCTGTTAACTTCCTGGAACATTGTGCTTTAAAAAGGGAAAATCAGCATTTGTTTCTGTGGTTAAAAACTCCAGATATGTTGTTATTGGTTTTAATTAAGGAATTAAAAATTGATTTGATTAAAGTCAAATTGGCAAACAGCATCGCACTTAATGTTCTCTGAAGAACATATGCATTACTGATGTCTGTTCAATTAATTTCAGGTAGTGGCTGTAATTATTTTCAGGTTAGGTGGTACCTAGTTCACCTGCGAAGGGAGAGGCCTGGTCTTGAGTTGGTAGGCTTTCTGCAGATAAAATGCAAAGAGAACTAAAAAAAGATTTTCTTCGAAAATAATAAAACAAATGATCTTTAGTTTTGGATTAGCAATTTAGTTTCAATAATCACGAGAAGTCAGGAGAAAAAACACCAAAACTAATTACAATGCCAGTTCAGAGACAAGTCATTTGTCCAAACCACCCTGTGGAATTGCTTTTATATGCCTTCCCTGAATAGAAGTCTGTTGCTCTTTCCATGCAGTAAATCAGTGTTTCTAGTTGTTTCTAACAAACGTTGCAGAGTCCTGTTCCACTTTCTTATCTCTTCTGCTGTTCTCATTTTCTATTCCTAACAGCCAGCGCAGCCAACAGACCACTACTCTCAGCAACAATCTTCTCACCATCATTTTACCATTCCCAAAAGCTTTTCAGGAGATGCTTAAAGTACTTGACTTCAAGGTGGATGTTAAGTATCTTCCCAAATCAAGGTGTGCTCTCAACTGCATGCAGCCCAGCAAATGCTCACACAGCAGCTTTACACCATGCGAAAAGACATGTTGCCTGCTCAGACTGAGCAACAAATCCAAAAGGCAAAACACAGTAACAAAGCCTTTGCCATTTCAAAGAGAAGAGGAATATTGGGGTGAGATAACTCCTATCTCTGGGGCTGGTCTGATGCACTTAATAGTTCTGGTGTAAACCCTTCCCTTAGCTCAGAATTGCTCTATCACAATTTCAAGTAAGATGCAAGACTGAAAATTAAAACTCCCTTGAAAGCAGGTTCAAAGATCTATCACCAAAAAAAAGCGATAGGTTGAAAAAGAAATTAAATGTGGGCTTTTCTGGCTTAATGGAACTGCAAGCACAGCTTAACTTACTAATGTTCTATGCATTTTCAAAACCCAGAAGATATTTGTAGAACTGCTTCTTTTTAAAGTGCATCTTTAAATCCAAGGCAGTTCAAAGGTCAGGTGATTTTCAAGACTTCAAATTTGAGATCTTTTTTCCTTCCTCCCTTATCCCTGCTTTTAGATGAATCACATTTGCAAAGTGAAACATGATTTTCCCAGATTAGATCATCACCACACACAAAAGCACACCACTTCAAAGCCAAGATCAGCATCACTATATGCTCTGCACTGGAACATTCAGAGTTACAGG
Organism: Larus michahellis; assembly: GCF_964199755.1. Lineage (NCBI taxonomy): Eukaryota > Metazoa > Chordata > Aves > Charadriiformes > Laridae > Larus > Larus michahellis. The sequence continues at coordinate 24,387,625 of NC_133900.1, read as the reverse complement.
TGAGATCTACATCTGGCTGCGGATTTCTGTGGTTCTTTAGGATCTCAAGCCAAGGCGTCCTTTGCTAAGCAATGCGGCTACTCTGGAAAATATGTTGGTGGTTGAGCATATTAAGCATGTACGCTGTCATTTCTGCATTTACAAAGAAAGGGTTTTTTCCTTCTTGTTCATATGCTTTTTTGAAAGGCATAATACAAAAATTGGAAGAGGACAGAGTGTGTTCCTCAGATACCTCTTATCTTTTTTTTTTTCCATAGTTCTCCAGCTGGAGGCAGCCGTTGCGTGCCAGCAGCCCACACATGAGCCACCTGGCCTTGGCAACTCACCGTGCCCTGGAGTCCACCTCTGCATAGGTGACATTGGCAAGATGTATTACACTACTGTCTATGTCGATTACTCAATGATCGGTATTGTCATTAATGTTGCTAATTTCTATTATCCAGAGTACAGAACTTCACCCACCCTAAGCGCACCACAAGGACTATGTCACTTCACTGTTAATTCAAGAAACTTAGCAAGTGACAGATCTGAAGTGCCTGCCAGCAACGCGACTAGTAAAACGGATAATAAGGAACAATGTCCTTGTTCCTTTCATTTATTTGGAGGTGCAGAAGCTATGCTGTCTGCATGCTATGCTGCTGTTTCACATCCCAGGCCTAGAATCCTATCCAACACCTCTTCCTCGGTCCAATTCAATAATTCCTCTCTCTTAGAGATACAAGTTTGACATGCCCTGTAACATAGGGTCAGGAGACGTCACAGTACAACATCTCCAAGAACAGAGAGGACACTGAATCTGGCTGCAGGACAGAGGGAAAAGGCCTCTTCTCCCCTTGTAGCCCTAGCAGCTGCCCTACATCAGTCCTCTCTATTATTTGATAGAGCAAAAGACCATTTCTCCCCAAAACACGAGTGTGAGTGTGTGTGTGTGTGTGTGCGTGTGAAGGCAATGCCAGAGGTGTGGGCTCCCAGCCTCACAGACGCCAGGAGTATCTACTCATAAGCAATATGCCTTTTCTGCACCACATCATCCCTAACTCTTAAGAGAGTCACAGTGGGGTCCTTAGGGTCTGTCAGCAGAGTCAGGATCCCTGGAACATCCCTCAAATTCTGCCTAACGTTCCCTCTACTCCCAGCTTATGAGATCTGGTCCTTGACTCTCCAGCCAGACCACCTGGATGTGAAGTATGTTTATGGCCAGGTTTAGAAAAGGACCGCTCATACTTCCTGCACAGTCTGACGTATGCAAAGCTGTTGTTTCACAGGCTGCTAAGTGAAGAGACAGCTTTGTTATCACAAGCGAGGTCACTGTCCCACAGCAAACAGTTACATCCAGGCAGTCACAGGGAGACACTGCGCCCCACCTCAGTGCGTGCTCTCTCACCATGCATGCTCAAACATGCTCTTATGTGTCAGCCACACACACATGCTTTTTATTAACATTCAGGAAAGAGACACGTAAAAGCATTTCTAAATCACTTCTGATTCTCTTTTAAGGCATTCACAGCTACAGTAAATCCCACCACATTAAGTGGTTAGGAAAAAAATAATGGAAGTGAGCCACAGGAAAAGCTGTTTGAGTATGCTGCCAATCTGGGGCTTGAAATGCTGCACACAAACCAGGCACACTGAGAAAAATTACATTTGCAAAATTGTTCCGTGAGGAGAATTGGGATCGTCTTCTCTGCAGCAATTAAGAAAACTTGCTCATTTTTGTATTTTGCTCTCCAGTTACCTATCAGGTTCTGACGCCAGCCTCACAAGGTTAAAACTGAGCCACCATACATCCAGAGTATACGACAGCCTCATAACAGGTCAATGCTGTAGAACACCCTGTCTGGGGCAAGACAAAAGCCGAGTTTGTGGCAAGGTCTGACTTGCAAAAGAGACTGCCCTCACTGCTCAGCAAGTGCTCACTGCAGCACCATAGCTGTATCACTGCCAGATGCACAGGGAAGATGATGTGTTTTAGAAATGCTTTGAATTGACCTCTAAGCACAAGCAAACTTTGTACAGAGCATTCTCAAGGAAAAGGTGCACATTTAACGGAGTGAGTAATAAAGCAAAACCCTCCCCCTCCCTGCCTGCCCCCCCGTCCAAGCGCAGACCTGTTCTCTGGGATGCAGGAAGGTCACTGGTTGCAGGCAGAGTACCTGTTGGTCCAGTAGGTAATGCATAAGCCACAGAAGTTGCTGGAGGTCCTGGCCTGCCATGCTGAAAAGATGTGCCAGAAGGAGGAAGAGGGAAGGAAGAGACAGGATTCAGGCTTGTTGGGGAGGGTTGAGGCTGCCCAGGGTACAGTGGGGAGGGCATGGAATGGGCAGGGGCAGAGGGCAGGTAGGGAGGGGTGGTGTTAGGGGCAGGGGTCGGGTAGGAGGCTGAAGCAGGGACAGCGATAGGCTGCTGAGGCTGATAGAGAGCTGGTCCCCCTGTTCCACAAGAGTACTGCTGTGTGGCCTGATATGCTACAAACAGGGAGAAAAAACATTGTCAGTGAGTTCATAACAGAGGAGCAGGTTTCATCTGCCTCCGCTTCCTTCTCCACCTCCTCTCTTCCTGCCCCTTCCCCCTCAAACCACTTACCTGCCCAGCCAACTCCTGGCTCCCACAACTCTGCCTGCACCTGCAGGACTGCTTCACATCTCAGCCCGCCATTGGGAGCGGGGAGCCAGAGAAAGGACCACCTTGGCTGTAAGAGCTCCCATTGTTCCCCAGCCTCTCCTGCCCAGAGCCACCATGACACCTGCGGTGGGGCCGCAGCATATGGACGTTGCTGTGGCTGTTTTCCGGACCACTGCAATCCTCACGGTGCCTCTCAGGGAAGGGAAAACCCTGTCCCAGGTTTGCAAAAAGGGAAAGTCTTGGCCAAGGAAGTGAACAGCAGTCTCTGGAAGTGAATGCAAGCTCACAGCCTTTCACTACAGGCTCTGCAGCTTAACTTCACTGCCTCTTCTCTGACCATCTATGCCCATATTTTCCTCCCTAGTGCCTGTACTTTCAGTCCCTTGCTTTGAGTGTATCAGTGCTCTGCCCCCCTCCCTCCTCACTCACCTCTACTACTGCCCTTGTCTCCTCATCCCCTTTCCCATCTTCATGGAGTCCCAACGAGAACTGGATGGCCCAGCTGCACACAGATGAGTTGGGTCCCTCTTTGCCAGGCCCGTGCCACTTCTCCAGGAATCACACTGGAGGGTTTCTGACCCCTTGGGAAGGGCCAGCTGAGGAATGAGTTTAGGAGCTGTGGCAGACACCTTCTCAGCAGAGGAAACAGTGTCTGACAGAGGGTGCCTGATGTCTGGACCCCACCAAGAAATGGCAATCCTCATATGTCATCTCAGGAGTTTTTCTTCCACCCCCCAAGAAATGTGAGACTGCCTTGGTCTGAACTCTCCCAACACCAAGGAGGGGACTGGCTATCCCCAAGTAAATGTGGCCTCATCGCTTGGCTAGCCCACCCAGGTGGGAGGGAGAAGGGAGCTGCTGCTACTCACTCTGCGGGTACGTTGGCCGGGTCCCTGCTTGTGAGTACATGCTGTAATTGGGAGGTGTGGCTTGCTGCGGTGGCATGTTGGGGTTAACAGCACCTGGCATGATAAACCCTGGAGGAGGTGGGTTGTCTCCCTGTAAAAAGATTGCAGGAAAAAGGGTAGGGGGAGATAGGATTTAGTCACCAACGGTAATGCAGTGCTGAAGCAGAACTGTAACAAAATGATCAGTTCACAGTTCAAGGCCTGAAACCACATTCCCTGGAAGAGCCACCAGCACAGGGACAAATGTCTCCAGCCACCCCAGTGCCTTAGGGTGCCCAGCGTAACACCAAATGCACAGCCTGTATATGTGCAGCGACTTCAGCAGCAGCACATACCTTCCCGCACAAGGAAGAGGTCCTTGCCAGCACTGCCTGTTATTCAGGCAGTCCAAGAGCACCTTGCCATCCACAGCTTTCAACTAAACAACGTGTTAACTCTGAAGCTTCTAATTTCCATGGGAAAGAGGGAAAGGAAAAAGTATCATCACACTTTAAACATTCCAGTGGGAAGCAAGGGCTGGGGGAGGGGGCTCGGGTTCCCAGGCTCTTGAGCTCCCAACTCAAGGCTTTCCAGAGCCACTCATCTGAGCATTGGTAAAAAAAAAAAAAGTAACATGAGACACAGAGGAGCAAAACCAGAGCACATGTGGAAGCTGCTCCTTCCGCCTATCCATACCAGGCTGTGTCGAGCACACAGACTATACCAGGGCACATACTGGGGTGGAGCAGGGGCTCAGATAGGAATAATGAAGGTTATACCTGTGTGTCAGAGGGACAGCCTGCAGGAGGATGACTGGGAAGGGCAGTAGGAGTTTTGTTACTCCAGGTAGTGACAGTAGGGGCAATTCTAACCTGAATCGAACAAAGAAATACCAATCATGGAAAACAAAACAATAAAAAAGTCTAAAGGGTTTCACAAAACGAGATGCAAAGAAGTGAACACAAAACGTTTGCATGCTGGCACTTTTAACACAGCCATAAATCTCGGAGGAAGAAGGAAAAGTGCATTCAAGATAGACAAAATCACTGTGCACTGGAGCTGAAGTGAATTGCAGAGTGAAGATGAAGCACAGCAGAGACGCAGCTACAACGGACGGTGGCGCAAGTGCAGTGTTACACGTGCCAGTGAGCCAGGTCTGCCTCTTTCATCACATTTTCCTATTGCAGAAGCTCCCCCCAGCCTATTGCATGACATTGAGCATCACTAACCACAGCTGGAAGTCCCAAGTTCCATGTTAAATTCAAACACACTGCCTCACACAAAAGCAGTCCGTTTAAATCGAGCTTAAGAGGAATTAAAAAAGGTTAAAATCTGATATTCAGCTCTTGCACATGCACAAACGTACATCTTAATTCTAATTGCTTCCCAGCCAGTCTTCCACAGTTACTTTCCTTTATCTTCCTTCTTTGCCACTCCAAAGTCCTTCAGTTTCACACAACCACTACTACCTTTCTGATGGCACAGAAACCAAGAACCTCCTATGCCTGCGACATCCCTGAGCAAGGAGAGGGTGTGCTGCCCAGGAGTGGGATGGACAGGCAGAGTCAGGAGCCCAGCACCACACACGAGCACAGGCAGAGGGAAAGCTGCAGCCCTGAAGTTCTGGCTGTCTCAGCTGGCTTCAGTCAAGTCTATTGGTCTCTAACTCTGTGCAGCGCAGGGCTAATGGTGCAGTCAGCTGTACAACAACCCATGTTAACCTCTGCATAACTCACCACTGGAGTCATCTAAAAGACTTCTCCATCCCCTGTTCATCTGTTTGGTTTTTTTTCAGATGAAAAAGAGGGTTCAAAAACCTATGCTGACAGGAAACCAAGTTTTCAGTACATGTTCCTATTTGGGACAGCAAATAGGCTTGAAGAAGCCCTGTTGTAATGGTTTCAAATGGGACAGAGTTGACTTTCTTACTAGCAGCTGGTGTAGCGCTATGTTTTGGATTTGGAATGAAAATGGTGTTGATAGCACACTGGTGTTTCTTATTGTTGCTAAGCAGTCAAGGGCTTTTCTGTTCTTCACACGGCCCCACCAGCGAGTAGGCCAGGAGTGCACAAGAAGTTGGGTGGAGACACAGCCAGGACAGCTGACCCCAACTGACCAAAGGAATATTCTGTGCCATATGACATCATGCTCAGTATAGAAAGCTGGGGGAAGAAGGAAGTAGGAGATGTTAGGAGTGATGGTGTTTTGTCTTCCCAAGTAACTATTACACATGATGGAGCCCTGCTTTCATGGAGATGGCTGAACACCTGCCCGCTGATGGGAAACAGTGAATGAAATTCTTGTTTTGCTTTGCTTGTGTGCACAGCTTTTTCTTTACCAATTAAACTGTCTTTATCTCAGCCCATGAGTTTTCTCACATTTACTCTTGTGATTCTCTCCCCTGTCCCACCGGGGGCTGGGATTGTGAGTGGGCAGCTTCGTGGTGCTTAGTTGCTGTCTGGGGTTAAACCACAGCACCTATGTACACACTTTCTTATCAGGAAGTCAGGAAGTCCAACAAAACAAGTATCCTAAGACTCAAGTATGCAATTTCTTTCCATTCTGGTTCATCAGCATACCGTTGGGCACCTTTCTGACATGGCACCTGTCCCCTTCAAGCCCTTCCTACTGAGCCTGAGCTCCCTGGAAAGCCAAGAACACAGGGGGTAACTCATTCGCAGTGTGCTTGTGGGGTTGTGGGACACCCAGCCTTTTATTAATGACCAGGGCTCACTTAAATAATAGCTTGAGGCATTCCTGAAACCGTAAGAGGGAACTGTGGTTTAAAAAGCATTGCTAAGATTGCGCCATCTAGAGGAGCGCTGCTATTTTCCACAGCCAAACGGGAAATAACGCAGCATTGCTTCTCAACGCAATTCATTGGTTACAAGAAGGAAGGTCAAAGACACGGGAAAGAATAGTAGAGTTAATTAGTGGCAATGATGCATTTAAAATCATATACAATGGCGTTAGCAAGGTAATCTTGTACAAACAGGATGAAGGCTGTGTCCCTTCTGAAATCTACCTTGTTAACACCCTGGAGAGATGGTGAAGGCATGCACAATTGTTGCCATCAAGAAGGAGAGAACAAAGCCCAGCTCCCCCCCAGTTTTCAGCCCTTCTTCCTTCCTGCCCCCATTTTTCTGTCCGGTCATGCTTGAAGGGCAGCACTGAGACATGCCTCTGCCTGTGCCAACCTCCTCTGTGTAAGGAGAACACCCACAGCACTAACATAGACCCACTCTCAGAAAAGCTCACCCAGAGCCCCTGTGCAGAGCAGGGCCAGATGAGCCAGAGCAGTGCTGTGTGGATTAGGGACTTGGCAAGGCTCTTTAAGCATGCACACAGCCAGGGCTGCCCACTGCACCGCACTCCAGTGGTGGCAAACACAGTCTGATGCAGTCAGTGTCATCCTCAGGCTAGAGATAAAACCAGGGCATCTGCCTCCCACATTTCTCTTCTTCCTCCCTGCACAGTCACCAGCTCCCGTGTTAGTCCCATACTCACCGTGTCTTTCTTCTTGCACAGCTCACTCTCAGCCCAGGCCTCTCTCACCCCCTACCCATGCTGCCTATGCCCCCTTACGCCTGGCCGGGAAGGTGTTTTCATAGTGGGCTGTACCCACAACTGCAGAAACACGCCCTCGGTTTGCTATTGCCACTGCTCAGCAACTTCTGCAGCCAACATCAGAGCTGGGAGTAGGGGGAGATAATCAGCCCCAGATGAGGCTGGTGAGCAGCATGAGCAAGCCCCAAGGCCTGCTGGGATGGGACAACATCAGGGGCACACAGAAAAATCCTGCAGTGCTCTCCCACACGGTCATTCTTGGCACCGAAGCACATTTTCTAAGGGGGAATATATCTACTCTTCAGAAGCGGGCTATTTGACAAAGTGTTTAACAGATGTTTCCAGACAAGGAGTAAAGGAGGCATCTGTACTGACTGAAAAGCAGCATCAATGACTTTTACGACAAGAGCCTTGGTAGAGGTATGTCATAAAGCCCCAGCTCAGATCAAGAGAAAGGAAAAAAAATCCTCTACCTATCACTCTCCAGATGTCAAGTACCATGTCCCTCCCTGACTGCCAAAACCATTTACCTGTTGGTAATACTGCTGGGCTGGAGCCGGGTGCCCTTGCATCTGTCCAGCCACAGGGCCAGCTCGTCCTTTGGGCATGGGCTGTCTCTCATACGGTGTCTTGAAGGCCTCCTGCCCCACTGGGAGCTCCCCTTGGGCTCTGCAAAGCCTGTCCCGTAACAGCACGATGTTTGGCTGCAATCAGAAAAGGACAGCAAAGGAAGGTTAGCTGCACTGCCTGTCACCCAATGCATCACACCCAGAGGCTGACTGGCCACACACTGATGAGTGCTCTCTCAGAAGCCTGCTCTCCTTTATTTGATTGGAGTAAGTCTTTTTTGCATGAGACGTGGGGTCAATGGAACTGCCTTAACGCATGCATGCCTCCCATCTTGGGTTGCACCATTCCCAAGCCAGCCTGTCTACAAATACCAGTTGATGGAAGGATGAGAAATCACAAGAAAACAACCAACCAAGTATAAAGGTACGTGTTTCACTGTGACTGGCTTGCAGGAGGGACAGTTGCCCCTTTGGCAGCCGCTGGCTGCAAGGACAACTGTGTGAAATGGAGAAAAGGACAAGGCTGTGTACTTCTGGCAAGCTCAGCAAGGCCAGTGCTGGGGAAACAGCCTATCACATCCTGAGGTGCATTTCAAACGGCAGTCCTGCTGGTTAACTGCACCACGCAGAGACCTTTGCTTAAAGTACACCTCTTCTCACAGAGACAAGGGAGTAAAAAACCTGAAGGCCCCGTACCTGGTTGGTGTTTGCCGGGAGGAAGGTCAAAGCTGCAGCAATGCTGCCCTGGGCAGCCAGGAGGTTGGCATACTGGCTCATCTTCTCAGCCAAAAGAGCCCCCACAGCATTAGGGTCCACAGCCTGGGTGAGCTGCACAGCTTTGCGCAGGATTACGACTTTCTCTATTAAATCCTGGAAGATCAGTTAAAAAACAACCACAAATGAGAACAGGGTGAAGTAGGCCCTGGCTAGTGACTGCCACAAAGGGCTGTTCCTCAAGGCAGCTCTGCAGAACCACTCTCACCCGACGAAAAGCCCAAGGCAAGTGCAGGTTTCCTGGACCGCTGCACCAAAGGTACAACTTTTCTAGCACGTGAGACAATAAAACAGCAACCGGCAATTGCGCACCAAGTAGCTTCTAACAGCAAAGCCAGCAGTGCATTGGGGAGAGTTCAGCTTTTATTAAACAGGATTTCAGAGCCCTATCAGCACTGAGCATGTCCACCAAGAGAGTATGCTTTCATAAAAGTATCTGGCAAGAGCCATGAGAGTGAACGGAAAACATCATGCCTATCACCAATATTAGTGCTGGGGTGCCCCACAATTGTTTGCAGCATTTTAGTAAGTCAGTTCTTAACCATCTTAACCAAAAGGATCTAACAACTCCTTTGGAAGAGTTGTCCATGGTTTTCTGGTTGTTACTGCAAAGACAGTTTTCCTGATATTCACCAGGAATACTCCGTATCTTGCCTTCCTTGCACATCTCCAAACACCAGAGCTGGTCTTGCTTGGGTTTCCTCCTAGTGATAACTTACAGGAACGTTTTCTGGTCAGTTTTCTCATGTGTTTCTTACTCTTACTGTATTATATTGGAAGGTACTACAAATACTCAATTTGACAATATTAACTTGCAATCCTCTTTAAAAATCTTGTAATAGATTTAATGAGAACGTACCACGCAGGATTTCAACCATATATCACTAATAAGGACTGTTTACTGACTGTTCAATAATAGATTTTTGTTTTTCCCAACAAATCAGCACTTCAAAAAAGGCAATTAAAAAAAAAGATAACCGAGAGCTTCTAAGAGTTTCAGTAATTCCCCGTCATAGTAAACAAGCAGACTAATTATTACCCCAACAATAATTCCCAATTTTAGTCTCCAAGAGAGCAAAGCAATGCAATGAAAATGCACATTCAACCCGAAGGTAAATCTGTAAACAAAGCCCTCACAATCAAGACACTGGAGAGTCATTTTGATAATTCAGAACTGGAGAGTTAATAATGCAAAGCAAAACTCCGATATACTCCAGTTCCTTCAATTAACTGAACTGAGACTCACAGCACTGCCACGTAACATTCAAGTTCTTTCTAAAATTGGTCCTTCAAAGGCCCTGAACAGATGGAAGAAACTAAGATTATATTATAAAATAAATTATTTCATAATTGCTTCATTTCACTGTCATCAATTCTATTACCTCAAAATATTTGCTATATGCCATATATTTCACTGCTGGAAACCAAACCCTGTATATGCAACCCCCGAGAGAAAACTCTCGTGAGAACCATCTTACAGTTTTCTTTCCAGATTTAACTCTAATTTATTAAATTTCTTCCCTTGAACATCTAAGCCATCTCTTCCAAAACCAAAAACGTCCCAAGTATTCACCCTACTGCAAAAGATGCAAGCACTCAAAGACCCTTCTTTACCAAAACACTCTAATCCCTACAACTACCTTTTTACACAAGAAGTGTATTAATGCGACTACCCAAAGAACACAGCAGACACGAGGGCCACTGTGCTTCACAACACATTTTCCAATATCCTATTTATATGTTATTTCTACAAAAGCCACCCATTCCAGAGGGAAAAGGCTTGCATCTTGAGATACATGCAGCTATCAGACAGCATCAAAGCGCGACACTAGATCATTTGATTTAAGCACCAAACGACTGCAGTGTGCTACTTCCAACATTTTTCTTAACAGAATTACCAACCTGAAGGGACAAGGGGTTGTTTCCATCCTGAGCTTTGGTCCAACAAGCAACGAGTTTTTCCACATTGCCAGCACAAATGTAACAGAGACAAGCCTGTGTCTGCAGAAGGCTGTCCCCCTCGCTCTCCAGCCTGTTACCCAGGAGATCTAGGAAAAACATGAACAAAGATGCTGGTGAATCACTTCGGTGATCCCTCTGTCCCTGCTGAGGATGTGGAAGCCTGCAACGTCTGTTGTGTCTCTGCTCAGCACAGCGAGAAGGGATATTGCCTCTGGGCTCCATCAGTAAAGGCATTTTCCGGTGTCCAGCACAGATTATCTCACGGGATCCCAGGGCACTTCAGAAGCAGTTAATATCATGGCAGCAAGGACTTGTCAAATGCCTGCAAATCTCAGACACATCACAGGGCACAGACCATCTGCCGACATGACAAAGGACAAGAGGCCAGGGTTGGATTCTCCCCTCCACCACCCACTTTTTGCAGTCCCTCATTTCAGGAGTGCGACCCAAGCATGCACCCAGCCAAGGAACTGTGAGCAACAAAGTCGTGATGCTGCTCTGGGCCAACATGTGCTGAAGTGGGTCATACAGCTCCCTAGACATCGTGGCTGGCATCTGAGGGGCACAGGGGTGTCAGGCACACAGCTATGGGTGATACAACTTCCTTAGGAGTTAAACCCAGACAGCTGTCTGCTGTGTAGCATACATGAGGGCAGGCATGCTCACTGCCTGTGAAAGAGGACTCCTTCCAAGAAGTCAAAATTAGGAAAGAAGAGTGAAAGCGCTTCTCTGAAACGTTTCCACTTGTGTCCCATACACAAACACTCCAAGACACTGGTCCCTTGGCTGAGACACCTGTCACATCAACATCACCCATTTGAAAACAGTAAGAGACCAGCAGCTGTGCACTACACAGGTGACACCAGGACACAAAGATGTGGGTTCTGCGCCCAGAAAAATCAGGGAACCTACTGGGAATGCACAGAACCCCAGAGGTTCCTCTCCTCCTCTGACACAGAACTGAAGAACCATATAATCCATCAAAGAAACTAGTGAGGCATTACAGTAATCTATTGGAAGGAAAACAGTCATGGCAAAGTGTAGTTTTGCTGTAAGCGGAATAAATGACATCCAGTCTGTAAAGTGTCCTTACCACAAAGGGCCGCAAATTCATCTGGCCTGGCGTAAGTGAGCACAGCAGCCAAAGCCTCTCTCCAATTCTGCAGATCACAAGACTGCACAATCTCTTTCCAGTTCTTCGTTACCACTGCAGTGATGAGCTAAACCAGAAGGAGAGAGACTACAGTTAAGATCTTGGTAGGATTTCCGTTATTTTTTGGGATAACAGTATAATTTGTATCTATTCAAGTGTACTCATCCCCACTGTATCCAGGGTCACAGCAGATACTGCACTGCAATTCAACAGCTGCACAAGAGCACATTTTACTTCAAAAGGAGTTCAGTGAAAATCACAAAACAAGCTTAGATAACACAGACTGATCAATTATTCTTGCTACAAAATGTGCAAGAAAAGAATGCACGTATCTGCACGAGCTGGGATTGCTGCAGATGGTTTTCAGCACTGTTTTTGCAGACAATGATAACAAACTAAGTATTTAGCTACAAATCTTCTACACAATGCCTAGCAAGGGGTATGAATTTTGTTTGTGAAGCTGTTTCTTATCGGCTTCAAGCTCTTGGCCTCAGGCTGACCAGTGAGGGACAGTTGATAAGGCTGCCTGAAGGAAGAAGCTGGCACCAGTATCAACGTGAGCTGGCTGCAGTATCCCTACCCTGCACCCATGCACACGGGCTGCCTGTCCCCAAGCCCTCAGAACAAAATTCCAGTTTCTTCCATCTCAAACTCTGCCTCTGGTTATTTTGCTTCAGAAAAAAGACAGACTTGGCAGCTGTGCTGCTATTTAGCGAACAGAGCCCTTGTAATGCCAAGACTTCAAGCTTAGAAACAGCTGAATAACCAGTAAGTGTGCAGTTTGGGACGAGAAAAGAAAAAAACACACCTGAACCTGAAATGCAAGGTCCTAACTACAAGGTCAACACTCACTTGTTAGCACAGGCACAGATAACTGGTCAGTTCTCCATAAAAATACCTTTTCCCAAAGGATGAACTACAGTGAAGAAAATTCTCACGCACTACAACATTCTCCTTCCACTGATTAGGCCAGAGACAGGAAAGGAGCTGGGGGCGGGGGAAGAAATCCCGCAGTCTTAATACTTGAGATTGTTTTTCTCTTTTCAGTTGTTCACTAGTAGAAATGCAAATTGTTCCTATCTCAAACTGGATCGCAGGCAACGACCAGCAAAATCTCACTTACAAACCCTAACCTGTGGTGCTGCATGCTCTAACTCCCCCAAGTGACTGTGCTTTGTGGCCTTCAGCGCTACCCCAGGACAGCATTTAAGCACATGCCCATTTCATAGGCTGCCTCCTGCGGCTGTATAAAACAGCGTTCTTTTACAATGGACAGCTAAAAAGTGACCATGAGCAACTTTGTCCCCTCCTCTAAAAGTGGTGATCCTTGCCAAACCAATTGTCCTGTGCTCTTTTAAGGCCACTTCTCCTGTTGCTACTTCCTCATGTCAGTAGTAAAGAAGAAAGATTTGAACGAGCAGCACCAGTAATCCCTGGCATTGCAAAAAACTAAAAAGAATAAAAACCAGCTGGCCATAACACACTGTCTCCTAGACAAAGGGTGATTGATCTACCCTGGGCACATTTAGTTGTCTTCTGTGCACACAGTGAAACGAAGCATAGGCAAAAATCTGTTAAGACTGATCACATGCAGAAATCAACATAACGCTGCTGGGACTGACCGTGGGTCACGTACAACTCTTGAAAAACACGACAAGATAACAGACTGAAATGCACGCTGCTTAAGATATTTATCTTTATCACTGAGAGTCTACTAGTGTATATGCAACTCAGACACTGCAGACAAGACAAAGAATACTCTTTTTATGTATTGATATCCAGATAATGTGCCTCTTCCCTCCTTATCAATGCATTAAAAAATGAACAGAAATCCTTCTGCTCTGAGAACTTGTGGATGACTTGAACAGTTATTAGCTTCTCACATAAATAAACCTATGAAATGGCAAGAAAACTTTAAAGGTGAAAAAGGGAGTTGCCAAAGGCCTACATGCATCTTGTTTCTTAACTGAAAAAACATACCCTGGTAATTTTGCTCTGCATCTTAGCAAAGTACTTTTCCTGTGTCCTAGAAAGCAGCTCTTGTCCGCCTGCGATGGCCAAGATAATGGCGTCAGCCATCCGGTTATCGTGCAAGCAAAGATCTACTGCGCTCTCAAAGTTACCCGTCAGCAAAGCCTGGGTAATCAAACCGTCCACATCTGCAAAAAGAGAGGAGCGTGTTTTCAAATGATGGCACAAAAGTCACTTAAATATGCAACAGCAAGCGATTCTGTCCAACTGTACAACACTGCACAAAGCTCTCTGCAAACCAGCCTGCTCCAGGCAGGTGCTTACAGCGATGCTCAAGTTCATCTCCAGTCTGAAACACACTATGGCCACAGTCACATCAGGCAGGGCACTTTAAGTATCACTTACCTTGCTGCAGAGCAAGATGCTAGCAAATGCTAGCAAGATGCTAAAGGTCCAAAGGACCTCTGAAACAACTACTCTGCATACAGTGCCAGAAACAAAGTCAAACCTAGACAGGAGGCAATGGCTTCTGTGTTATTCAAGATCCCCTGGGAGTTTCTGTACAAACAGTAATGTTAGCACACCATGCCTGATCAAGTATGTGTTCTTTTATATCAGAAATCATCCAGAGTAGCTGCATCTCAGTGATGGGGGTATGAGTGCTGTATACTTCCTTTCCTTCCCTTCCCTAAAGAAGCTGTATTTTCAAGTGTCTTGGAACTGCTGTGAAATGAATGAGTTAGAGGCAAGTCATGATAGTCCTTCACAATCTGTGCAGAAATTGCCTTCTCACTGGAACACCAGTATCAACATCAGTATTTATAAATATCAGTATATACAATGAAATCAATATCAAGGGTTTAGGTTTTTTTTACCTCCACTAACAGAGATGTTAAATGTCGTCTTTGCAGATCCCAAATCTTCAGTTTCTTGTTTATGGTCCTTCACCCTCTAAGAGAAAGGAAAAGCATAATTTTTGAGATTATGTAAGCACCTGGAATATACACACCCATTTTAAAAAAACACAGCTCTTGCCGTTAAAGACAGACCTTCAGACTACCACTCACCCAAGAGATCATTGACTTAGAGGGAAAAGAATGCCTGTCATTTGTTAGAACGCTGCTTCAGCACAGGATAATCAACTTGCCCTGGTGCCTGCACAAAGTCAACCCCTAAGCAAACTGAGAAAAGCCTGGGCTTATCAAAGGACCTCCACTGCATGTAAACACACCATTATAAAATCATTGTTCTGAGAGATCAGAGTAGACCATTTTTTAAAATGGATACCAAAGGAAAAAGGCACCGGAAGCCCCAGATTTCTCATCACAAGGGAAGGCTTATGCAAGCAACAAACGTGCATACCTAGAGATCACAAGTACCAGCAACTGGACAGCTGGATCCTGGGTACTGACTTGCATACGTGCACCTGTGCCCATATACACAAAACCTCCTTAAAGCAAAACAGCCACAACCACAAAATCAGAAACCCTCTCCCTTCCCTCCTCTTTTACCTTCAACCCCTACCAAGAACAGCCTCTGTAACGCTACCTAGGTTTCACTTTGCTCCACTTAGACTTTCAGCTCATCCTCAAAACACTCTGCACTAGGCACACACCCTAGTTTAATTACGCAAAACACATGAACACATGCTTAATTTTCAACACAAGGCCAATGTTGTCCACACAGACTTAAGCATTTTGCACTCGGTACAGGAGTCCTGAGCGGACAGAAGTTGCTTTTTTATAAAATTCCCCCCAAGAATTACACAGCATTTCCTGCAAGTACTTGGATTTTGGGATTTCAAACAAAACTTTTCAATAATAATAATAATAAAAAAAAGATATCAAGAGAGGAGTCTTTCTCCACCATCAATTTTCAAAACACAGCCTACGAAGAATGCAGGAATTGTCCCACGGATTGCCTCCTCTATCATAAGCCAGTGTGCTAGTACATGCAGTGAGAGTTCAAGAGTCTGAGTCTACCGGGCTTATATGCTGATCAGTGAAATTGTACTTCAGAGGATGAAGAACAAGTAGACAGTCGACCAAGAACATGCATTTGGGATGGGGAGGTAAGTCTGAAACAGGCTTTATGTTTGGCTTACGAAAGGAGGCAGCGCCTAAAACGTGTTTTGCTGTCAGATAATGTGTGATGTGCGTTCGGTATCAGTTGAGAATGTGCTGTGACTGTCACAGGAATAATGTGCCCATCCAGTTACTTTATGTAACTGCAACATCAGGTCAATCTCACAAATATCTACCACCCATGCTGACAGGCTAAGGTCATGTTTGGCTGTGAATTCTCTCCTAGAAGAGACATTTGTTACGAGACATCTAATATCTTCATGATTGCATACAGCAAAATCCTTACATCTGCCACTACAGCACCTAATGAATTAACAAGCAATCAAGAACCTAACCTAAAGAAAGCACTCTGATTTGGTGTCCTTAACAGGCTGTTATATAGAGTCAACAAGTGCACCACTCCAGCATGCCTGAGCCATAAACCACCATTCTCATCTTCACCGACAACTGCAGACAGGCACCAAGCACAGGTTTGAGCACAGGCTGCATAGGTAGTTTTGGACTAACAGCTCAAATTCTAACTTAAAAGGGAGACTGAAGGAATGGGGGAGAATGAAGCTGGCCTGTTCATGCAGCAATACTAGTATTTTCAGTGCTATTAACCTCACATGGCAGAGGCTGGGTCCTTAGTTCTAATTACAGACCTGTCCCCATACTTGAAACACAGGGCTGAAAACAATGCTGCTCAAATGGACAAAACCGAACAAAAGCTGTAGGATCCCAAGGGCAGATGCAGTGCAGCACAAACTGCCTGTGATAAACCTGGCTGAACCATTGCAACAGGTGTTCAGAAGTCAGCTAGCTACCAAAGCCCTGATACTGGCTGTTCAGGTGCAACGGAGATGGATGGCACTGTAACATCAGTGGGACCAATGCAGAGGATGAATATTCCTGCTCTCCTCCACTACCACAGCTGCATCTCTGCACAGGGTTGTACCTAGAAACAGGGCAGTAATAAGCTGTCAGCTCGGCAATAATCAACCAGAGGGAGGGAAGAAAGGAATGAGGAAAGTGGTGGTGGGGGGGGAGAAAGGAATGCATTAGAGTTGTAGCAGCATATCATTTATTACGTGTTAGGGAAGCGTCAGTGAAAATTATGGCAAAATAAAGTCCTTCAGTCTGGTGCCAGCTGGATTGTTACAAAACGTGTTTGTTCTTCATTGCCACCAAAATCTATTCACATGATGTCTGAGGCTGATGAGAAAATCTCAAGCAACTTAACAAGAGCCCACATTTTACTCATTCTAATAACTTCTTGTATTTCCATATGTCCTCAGCACTGGGAAAACCCAACAAAATAAAATGCTCTTAACAGTAACAAAGTAAATACACAGGAGGTCAACAGGCTTAGTCTAGAGGGCCACAGATACCTCTCTAGAGAGCTGCTCCTCTGTAGCCTGGCCTTCTTCCCCCTCGTTTGGTAGAGATTCATCAGATTCTGCAGGAGCCTTCAGCAGAGAGAAGATGCCATTAACAAAAAAAAAAAAAAAAAAGCCAGTGAAACAGGAAGAAATACTTTGCACTGCAGCCACTTTCCAACCACCAATAGCCAGAACCAGACTGCAAATCACAGAAATGCATTGATAATATATGCTTGAGTATGACAAACATGATAGAGACACTCCATTTCTTTGCTCTTTGTTATTACACAGTACCTTGTGCCATTTTCATCTTAACTGCCTAAAATCATGCAGTAAAACTTTTCTTCCCCATTAAGTAACTACAGATGACATTCTGAATATCTACAGCACAGAAGCAATGCAGTCCTCCCATTTAGACTCAGGCTATCATAATTACAACGGGCAACGTCTGAACTGTATTTATCACTCTTGCAGGGAAGTGTTATGGACCACACTCACAGTCCTGTTTTTAAAGCCTGGGGAAGTTGCTGCTCTTGAAACCAGCTGCCAGGCAGCAAGGCTCTGCCCTGTCCCACGGGCAGCACAAGGTATCACAGTGGGCAAAACACAAGCAGCAAAAAGGAAAGGTGGAGGGACGTCACTGAGACCTTGAACTAAAACCTGTGACTGAGAGCCTTTCGTTGGGAAAACAGGGGGGACAACACTGGAGTGCAAAAAGTGTCATTGGTTGGTTTTTTTTTTTTTAAGTACCTTCATCCTACTGAATGTAAGAACTTGTCATATGCTGGGTTATTTCTCACTTACTTTGGGACAGCTACCAAGCAGAAAGAAAAATTATTCTTACTTCGCACTTACCACGGCATTACGAAACTGAACAGAGAGTTGGACACATGTGTTTGCTTACCTCTCCCAAGTCACCATCTGCAAGACCCTCTTTATTCAGAGTGGATGCAATCTAGAAAGCAAACAAGATTTAAGTCCCATTTTATTTTAGAGAGGCAGACCTCTCACTGATGTCTCCGACTCCAAAATTGGCACATGTAGCTAATATGTTGCTTGCAGAACAGTTAACATGATACTAAAGCTATTTCCTTTCCCAGCCTGGCGCTGGATTTACTTGCTAAGTCTCTTGGCACCCCAAGCTCTGATGGCATCAGAGGCATAGCTGCTCTATGCCTTTAACCTTTCAATTGTTAACTCAAAGGCCTCAAACCTCACTAGAGCTACTGGAAACCACAGTAATAAAAACAGTATCAGAGCACGCAGGAAAAAACCCTCTGTCTGCTCTGGTTAGGGAAAATGAAGGAGTGACAATCCTTGTGGAGAAGGGAGCCTGTCAGGGAGCTGTGGTTTCAAGCACAGCCGGCATATGGCTGCGGGCTAGGTATGGAAGGTATCTTCCAAGGTATGGAAGAGTTAAAATGCCTGGCTTTTTTTTTTTGCTTTGCAAAGCAAATCATGACTCCAGATTCAATCAGGGCCTTTAAAAATGCCAATTTAATGTATAGTTTAGAATACATGCAGAAAGTATTTTAGTTCAGCACCTGGGAGCCTGAGGTCCCTAATGCTGCTAACATTATGCATTGCTTTTAGTATTGCAGGCTTTATTTTACCCTTGTAGGCTGGTTTTCACAAAAAGCTGAGCTCAAATTACTAGAGGTAGTTTTCTCTTTCATTTTTAATCATTAGTTTACAATAGAAAGAATAAATCCAGGACTCGAATGGCATATGAGAATCACAAGTTTTAAGAAGACAAAAACCAAAACACCATGTTCTTAACAGCTTATTCCAAGAAGCTGAAGTCTCTGACCCTTTTTTGCTTTCCTTACCCTACCAGTAAGATGAAAAACAAGTTGTGGTTTAGTAAGTTTATCATCTGGGTATCACATATTTTCAGACGAGCTGTCCTGTATTGCTTCTCGACACTAAAATACATGGATTCAACTTCAACATAGAATGCTTTGTTGAGAAACAGCTACCTGAAAACATGGCCTTGCAACTCCCCACATCTGTTCCTCAAATACTGAAATAATGCGGTAGGCCCAGCATTTCAGGTCACTCAACTCAGCTACGCCTGTTTTCCCAGCTTCTCCCCATGCCCGGAGCGTACCAAACCCAGAGAAACAGCAGCAGTGGGCTGCAGTCTGCATGAGGCCACTCCACAGGACCCCTGCTAAATTTCAACCGGATTTTCTAATTGAGATCTGCTTTACAAAAACAGGATTCCCCTTGCTGTGCTTGCCTTTGATTCAAGCAATAAAAATTTAGAAGCTGAGGACAGACTGCTAGCAAAACCATTATTTTTTTCTGTAATCATAATAAGTTTGCCATGGAGGCCATTTCATTCGTAACCATAATGACGTTTTTATGGAGCCACTCTTTGAAATTAAAAATTAGTTTGATACAATGAAAATGAGTCAAATGTTCACATCGATTGAATCAGAACTGAAGAAATACTAGACAGTTCCTGGGTACAGCACTGAAAGCAACAAAGAGCCAAAATGCACAGCAGGTACCCCCTATAACACTAAAATAAGAATCTTCTTCCAACTTGGAAAAAAACTCTATACTTCAGATGTGCAAGTTGCTTCCTGGTAATAGAAATTTTGCTTTCCAAACGTAACCAGGTTTGATCTTTGTTTTGGGGGGTTTTTGTGCAGCGGTGTTTTTTTGTTAGTTTTTGGGTTTTTTTGGTTGGTTGGTTGGTTTGGTTTTTTTAAAATGAATGGTGTCCCCACAAAAAAACCCCATATTTAAACAGAGGCTCTGGCACCATGGGTAACAGCTATATTATGGCTATTAGGAGAGCTGCAGCACTGACAAATACTATCTGCTGGGAAACACAGCAAAAATAACGTTGTATAAAATTGTTTATTGTATTGTATAGCCTGTGGATACTGGTAATTGCTCTTCCAGTCCCACAGGTAAATGAGTACTTCAACCATCCACGGCGTCGTCAGCATCTTAGCCTGTGCTCTGTGGATACATCCACCAGTAAAGCATTTAACACAAGCACAGCTTCCAGGCACATTTACCTTCTTCCTCAGATCATCTTTCCTGTATCCCAAGAGCTCAAGGTACTTAACGCGTGAATCTTCTTCAAAGTTCACCTTTAAAAAACAAAAGTTAAGAATACATCGCAATTCACAATTTTTCATTTTCTCTCTCACTGGCTTTTTACTTGACTGGCACAAATTACCCAGTGAGAGCTACTGACTCTTCTTTACCAGACTGAGTAATAAAGAGAACTGGAAAGGCATTCAGTCACTTGGGCATCTGAGCAGGTAGGCAAGGCTTCAGTCTGCTTCCTGTAAGTGAACAATCTACTTATCTGCTTCACTTGGAAACCTCTAAATGTTCATGGTCAGTAGTGAAATGCACATCTAAAACTGTCCAAAAGCTTTATCCCTTCTCACCAGCTCCCTGTACAAAGATGTACTGATGGGGGATGTCAAAAAATACAAGATACCTGCCCTCAAGCCTTGGCTTCTGCCACAATTTCACATGAATCCCGCAAACATCCCTGGCCCTGAGGACCCTCTCTCTTCTGGTGGACCACCTCCAACAACAGGGCTTATGGGCACTATTTCCACAGCTTACACTTTTGGTTCCCAGAAACTCTTCTGCTAAAACACCATAATGTGCACCATTGTGCAACCATTTCTGCACTGGCTTTCCAAGTCAGTGGGGAACTCCTAAATTACTGTTATCCTGTTACCTTTAAGAAAGCCCACACATTTTTCTCAAAGTCAGCCTGGGCCATGTCGATTTTCTTCTGGCAGTAGCTGACAAAGCCTTCGGACTGCACAGCCTCCTGCAGCTGGTTCGAGCGGGCAAGGAACTCCTTCTCCGTAACAACCTGGCTTACGTAGACATAGTGACACTGCTGCTGCTGCTCGATGCCTGGCTGCTGCTGAGACTTGGCATTCTCAAATGTAACCAGCTTGCCTCCAAACTGGAATTGAAGCACACATGCAGTATGTAAATATACAAGGATACACTGGAGCGTATGTGAAAAAGTATGCACAGACACATATGTATGCATATGATTTTATAGAGTGTATACATGCTTATTGCCCAATAGACAAACATTCCTGACATCAACTCATTGATTTTTTTTTTCCACCACTCCATATTTCTTTGCATGTAAGGAGCTTGCTGGATAAGCAGGTGCACATTTATTAAGATTTATGAACACAAGTACTCCTGTGCCTGTTCTTCCTCAGGCAAAAGACTGATGAGAAACTGAGAACTGGAGCTGTGGGTCTGTACAGTGCCCAGCATAAACAGAGTACCTCATAATATTGCAACGTAATTACCAAAAAAACCTATGCATCATTAAATAAATGCTCAAGCACGGTGTCTACCCTGCTCTTGACAGGCTGTTTACCAGTTAAAAAACCTACAGAGAGGTGGGCAGTAAGTTGTGTAATCACTTGGAGAGCAGCAAAAGCAACAGAAGAAAAAAAAAATTAGAGGGGGCTTATAATATTATTTCATTGTATAGCTCAAATTTAATTTACACAGACCAGTCCAATAAGTGACAAAGTCAGCATTACAAAAAGCAAAAAGCTTAGCCAAGAAAAAGACTGACAGCTGACTCCTGGAAAACCAGGATGAATAAGGGAATAAACACCATTACAAAATGACACATCGATCAGCGTCTAGGGAAAAGTCGCTTCTCTTTTATGGGAGAAAATGGCATTTAATTTGTGCATCAGATCATGAATAAGCATGCATACAATCCTAAAAACCAAGCAGTATTTTGGCAAAGAAATCCATTTCAAGCGGACAGGCTTCAGCAGATCTGTAAGAAATGGTCCATGGGTCTAGAAAAATAAACCAAAGGTGGAGCCAAAGAGCAGACAACTCCACTCTCACAAAAAGCAAGGCTTTGCCACCCTCTCACCTGGCTCCTCTGCAAATCAACCAGCCATGGAGGAGCCTAGCTGTGTGCTGCTACAGCAACTCCTGCTACCTTGATCTAACCTGAGTATTCTCCACCATACTGGCTCACATAATAGCTTCAAACTGCACTCAAGTCTCAGATATACGCCCAGTTTGGTCCCATCCCCCCCTCCCAATGTATATTTGTTTACTCCAAAGCAAGCACTGCACATAAATAAAAGCAAAGCCCTAGCCCTAAACCAGAGAGAAGTAAATGCATGTTTCTCCTTTTTTTCTTTTTCCCCAAGCATTTTTGTCACTTTTGCTTGCTTGCTGTCCTAAGCGCCCAGTCTGGAAGCTGCTGCAAGCATCTCCCACCACGACTACAAACAGGGGAAGTTCTCCCAAGGTGGAGCATAATGTCGAAATCCCCTCTTCCTAAAGCGTTTTGCAGGTGCCACCACACTATGTCCCTTCCCTGGCTGGCCAACTGTCTTGCCTCCTGCTTACCGAGAACGATGCTCCCACAGGTCTCCGGATCCATTTGGGTGGTTTCTTTAGGGGCAAAACGACACACTGGGGGGTGGTCTGCTGGGGAAGCTGCAGGGGCGGGAGGGGCTGTCCCATACCAAATGGATCGAGGTTCCCAAAAGACGATGAAAGCTTCAATAACAAAAGGGAAAACCCAAAAGTCACATATTTATATCACATATAAAGTCACATATAAATCAGATATAAAGTAAACAGTAGCATTTATTTGCACCAGATTGGCACTCCTGCAAGCAGGGCTGCAGACAGCCACTGAAGACTTCACATGAGCTCGTGTTTCCCCTCCTCCCACTTTCTGTCCATATTCTTAGCTGAACATTTCTCAATACCTGGTCAACTTGCTTCTGCCTCAAGCCATCCGTGCTGCCTCCCATGATGGAGTAAACACTGATCCGCCCATCGAATGAAGCTGCAGACAAGACAGCAGGATTCCTGGGACACCACTGGATATCAAAGCACCACTGTGTGTTTGTGGGCAACTCGTACAGCACCTGGGAAGCAAAAACAAGTCCAACAAATTAGGGCTTTTATGAAGCACCAGGTCCAACAGCAAACAATTTTCCTGCCTGCCCTGAGACTGGTCTGCTCTTCTTGCTCCCCTGCAGCGTCCATGTCACCCACCAACAGTGGGCAAACCCTGACAATTGGCAAACAGGAGATTATCACACACCACGGCTTAATGTCTTTCTCCTGCCATTAAATCTTCTGTTTAATCCACACAGGACAAACTATGCAGGCAGGGTATTGTCTGTGCTTTCCCACTGCAAGTTGTGAGCTGCTGCTGATATTCATGCCTGCTCATTCAGAGCTAATCTGGGTATCTCCACGCACTACATAGAGACATGTCCAGGCTCCAAAGTAAGTCTGTTTTGCAAGAAAACTGCAACAGTTAAAACCTGCACTCTGGGTATACATCCTCTCCTGCCCTGGAACAGACAAGCCCACTACCACAGCAGACATTTAACCATGGACTAGGAGAAACTCAAAGAGCAAAATGTGAACTGCCTCGTTGTCTCCCAGAAAACTGGTTTTTATTTTTAATAAAAACAGGTAGTATAATTTATCCCCATGTAAAGCCTTCCTAACAGCACAGAATCCAGCTCAGGCAATTCATTTACCACCCCACAGCTTTTGCACTTTTGGTCCAATGCCTGAATTTTAGAAACACTTCTCTGTCCTCCAGGATTATTGCCCATTGCAGGCAAGGAGCCCTCCAGTGTGCCTGAAGCCATTCTCCTGGTCTAGGGGCAAACACTCAAGTTGGCTCAAAAAAGGATCTGCAATCCCCGCAGGCCCAAAAGAGCACAGTGGGAACACATTCAAGTGGCTCTCTCTGATCTGCTGTTGTAGTAACTTACAAAATCCCTCTGGTCTGGATAAAAGTTCTTACGCTTACAGAAGGAAAAAGGCAATTGCAACAGCAATCCAACCACATCGGGCCCAAACCAAAAGAGCAGGAAGCAAATACTTAGTTTAAGTGGGGCCATTTCTATCCCTTATAATGAGCAGGGACCTTACCACTTAACAGGAGGGAAGCTGTAAGGACAAACATGTAATATCAGCAATACCAGGAAGGAATTCTGCACCAGCAGAACAAGCTCAGAAGGCACATATACCAAACACAAGTACCCAGGACAGGGAGAAACATCCCACAGAAGTACCATTCCTAGGAATGCAAGCACACCAACACCTGCTTTGCATATGCCACTGTGCCACCTCCGAACAGAGAGCTTTTTTTAAGTGATGTGCGTACAATACCTCGCCCGTGTTAGGGTTGGAGCAGAGAATTTTAGCATCCTTCCCACAGCTAAGGAGCAGCTCCGAATCCGCCATACTCCAAGCAATGGCCAATATACCCCTGCATGAAAAGTCACAACCAAAAAAAGTTTAACGTAAATGCAAAATTGTGATAAATAAAGCGTATTTGTAAGTTGAGTTTCTACGTTAGCTGAGCGTTCCACCTCAAAATACCCTCCCCACTCCTTTGTCTTACAAGAGGAGAAAATTTTCAATCGGCACTGTATTTATTGAAATACATGCTTTCTATTTTCTGCATGAAGAGGTATAAAGGTGCAGCCACTGTATCTGAAAATTGAATACAACGGTCATGTGGGAGAATGTGGACACCAATGTAACAAAATGGTTTGCTTGCCTGCAGTATCAGTAACATACAGTGTGCAAACCTGTAGGTAAGGTCAGTGACTACAAAGTTTGTCAGCTTCTTTTTATTAGGAGGAGATTCAAGTCAGCAGAACCACTTGCAGCAGTTTTGGTAGAAGCTGCAACACAGACTTAATGCTGTTCTCTTTCCTTAAATCAAGCGCTGGTTTTGGGCAATAAGGAAAGTTTCACTAACAACTGAGGAGGGATGAAAATTTAACAAAAGCTTTCATTGTACCCAAATTTAAGGCATTTAGGGGACTGAGGGGCAGAGAGACTGTGCACATCCACATGTGAGGATGTGCCTAGGTATGCCTTCAGTCCATTATTCAGGCAAAATCAACTATTAACTCTTTGCACCTCAGCTTCCTCTTCTTGAAAAGCATAGAAACAAAGCAGCAACTTCAGTGTTTCAACAGGATGGTGGTTTTTTTATTCTGGAGCCTGTTCCCTTCAAACCAGGGCCCCCCAAAAGGCAAGCCTTTCAGGACACACGATTGGCTAGTCATCAAGCCAGCATATAATGCTGCCTACTGCTGGAATCACCACCTCCAACTAAGTGAGCCTTCACAGGGAACTGCGCAAGAAATGGGATGTACAAACTGGTACACGGTCACCAACAGTGCAAACACCATGGAGCAGCAGGCTACGTAATACTCGTACCTTGTATGACTTTCTAGAACACGAAGCGGTGAGGAGGCAAATCTTAGGTCCCACATCTGAATCACAGGCAACCTGTCATCCTCCGAGGCCAAAACCATCTGGGTAGCAACATCAGGGTGCCATGCCAGGCCTGAGCAGTGCATCTGAGGGACAACAGTGAGCCACAGCATAAAATAACTAAGCAGCACTAAAGGACAAAAGACAACTAGCCTAAATATGTCTACATGCATGGCAAAACACTGTTGTGAGGGAATTTGCAGCTGTGTTTCTGGGCATTATTTCTGACTGCATTCAGATCACGATACTCTCCTCATTTCTGAGTGAGGAAATGAGTTAGTTTGCAGCTAGTTTCACAAGGTCGTCTTAAAGACATGACACTGTGCTGTCCTGTTCACAATCCTACGTTTTAAAGTAAGAAAACTGTGAAGTCCTCAGCACAAATCTTTTTCTCTAATATTTTTATTGATATTTAATAAAAGGCAATTTTAGGCAGAGGTTATTGTCATGTGAACATTTTATCACTACACTACAGTCACATGATGAAGACAGTCTACCCTGCTGCTGTTATGTTGGTCAACAAACACAAAGCATTGAGAGTTACAGTTTACCAGAATAAGAGTGCAGACCAAGCAGCTACTTCAGGAGAACCCATTTGTAAATTTTATTTTGAACTCTTGCTACATCTTCAAAGTTTGTTATAGCAACATTCCATTTTGCCTTTCCCAAGCTTGCCTTTCCCAAGCTCAGCTGCAGCCTGCTCCCATTTCCACATCCAGACCAGCAGAAGCGCAGGCCCCAGCTCCATCAGTCATCAGTGTCCTGCCAGGGCTCAGCCCTTATGCTCATCCCACCTGTGATGCCAAGGAGGAAGCCCTCTCTGCCTGAGCACTAAGTCATGACATCACCTTCTCTGTGAGATTAAATGTGCTCACCCAGAGCATATCAGCTGCAGCCTCATCTCTCCAGCAGGCCAAACATGTCATTTCTGAGTAGCTGAATAAAAACCTTTCTGTGGCAGCCCCAAACAGATCAGTAATGGCTTTCTCCAAATTAACTTAACACTCTGATAGGAAATCTGAGTGCCTTGCCTTGCGTCAATCTGCATCTGCGTATTTTTGTTCAGGCAAACAAAACACACAATGGACAATCCCTCTGCATACACACAGCCTTTTAAGAGAAAGCACTAGATATTTAGCATGTTGTACAAAACTAGGCCAGCCACCAGTATCCTTAAGTCATATAAGAAGGGGTGCTATGACCTGTTCCCACATGCCAAGAGGCACCCCACAAGCACCCATGCAAGAGCTAACTCACCCGGTTATTGTGGTCACTGACTTTGATGATGGGTTCGTTCTTCCTGAGATCCCACACAGTAGCTCGGCCGCTAGGGCTGGCAGATGCCAGGATGTGCTGGACTTGCCTGTTCCATGCGATACAGCTGATGTCCTCGAGAGGCTGTCACACATACGGGGATCTTTAACCAAGGTAAGCACCCTCCAAAACGCCCACATGATAATAAACAACTCAGACTAAACAAAGTATCCAAACCTGGAGTTTAAACTAAAAGTCCTTAAACTGAAGATTATTTCTCATCCCATTTCTCCCTTTGTTGTCACCAAATTACCATGCAGTAATAAATCCATTTTCCAGTAACCACAAACTTCTTGTGCAACAGCTACAGAAACATACATGCATTCAAACAACTTCCTACCATTCTTCTCGCTCCTTCACAAGGCACAAAGTACAAACAGCTATTGTTTTTCCTTGTAGATCTTCCTTAAGAGACATAGGCTAAATGCTGGCCCTTAAGTATAGCAATTAAGCATTCCCTGAAACCCATGAGGGTAACTGACAAACCTACTGCCTCATCTTCTGACTTCTCAGTAGATGCTTTTTATCTTCCTCATGAACATGGACAACTTGTCTACCAGGATTTCCAGGTCCCTCTCTGCAGAGCTGCTCTCCAGCAGGTCAGTCCCTAACCTGTACTGGTGTGTGGGGTTACTCCTCCCTAAGTGCAGGACCCTAAACTTGCCCCTGTTGAACTTCATTAGGTTTCCCTTTGCCCAACTCTCCGGCCTGTCCAGGTCTCACTGACTGGCAGCACAAGCCTCCTGGTGTGTCAGTCACTCCTCCCAGTTTTGTGTCATCAGCAAACTTGCTGAGGGTACACTCTGTCCTTTCATCCAGGTCATTGATGAATATATTGAACAGAACTGGACCCAGTACTGGGAAACACCCCTAGTTACAGGCCTCCAACTACACCCTGTGCTACAACCGTCTGAGCTCTGTCATTCAGCCAGCTCTCAATCCACCTCACTGTCCGCTCATCTAACCCACACTTCCTAAGCTTACCTATGAGGATCTCAACTTAAGTGACATGCATATTTTTCATTAGTCTGATCAGCAGTATTTAACAAATACAAATCTGGTACCTGCGTCTTCACTCCTGGTGTCATTGGTGTAGCAAAATTGTTCAAGTCCCAGATATAGATTTCAGATTCATTAGCACCAGAAGCCACCAGATTGGTCTGTAAGACACATTAATAGATGTTAAGAGTATTTTCAGCATCAGCTTTCAGACTTAGCTGCTGGGAGGCATCAAATCTATAGGACTGTGCAAATTTCTCCTATCAGCTCCCTGCGGATGGCAGGGGGGTTGGAACTAGATGATCTTTAAGGTCCCTTCCAACCCTAACGATTCTATATGATTCTATAATATAGCCTTTGGTTCACACAGAGCAGTTTAGGGAAAAAAGCAAGGTTTTTTGAGATTGTAGGTAAGACTGAGTTAATGAAAAAAATAAAATCAATACACTGCACTAGACTGGCATGCCAAGACCAATATTCCCGTTTTGTGGAGTGCTCCTCCACTGCATGACAAACACCTGTGAGGAGGCTGCAGGGGCGCAGCCATGGACAGGTAAGCGTAAAGCAGTGACGCTTCTGGGAGGGGGCAGACAAGGAAGCAGCGCTGCCACAGAGCTTTGCTCTGGACAGACCGCCATGAAGTGTGGCATGTGTGCCTCCAGCAGTGGACAGCAGCCCGCCCACAGCGAGTGCAATGATCCAGAGGAATCCCGCGTCT
This sequence comes from Larus michahellis, assembly GCF_964199755.1. Classification (NCBI taxonomy): domain Eukaryota; kingdom Metazoa; phylum Chordata; class Aves; order Charadriiformes; family Laridae; genus Larus; species Larus michahellis. Next base: position 24,359,328 of record NC_133900.1, on the reverse strand, counting down.
GGGATGCAAAAGTCCAGGCAGGGCAACACGAGCCGAGGGCACTGAGCACCCTTTGATCACATTCCGTGGCTGGTGACAAGCAAGTCCCGACTTCATAACAGGCAGAAAGGGAAAGGAAGCGATTCAGAGAGGACACAATGAACACAGGGCAGCCTTGCTGAAGGCAAGTGTTCAGGCACAGAACTGCTATTTAGGAAACAAATTAAACTGAATTCTCGCACAGCTGGTGGGGACAAGGAAAAGCCAACACACTGTATCTAGAAGGAAGCAAACGCTCATTAGTGATGGGGGAAAGCTTGTTGGTTTTGAGAGCTCTTCTGCTAAAGAGGCTACATTGCCACGTTTCCTGTTCCGTCTCCTCTTTTCAAGTAACAATACTTATACCCAACCCCCAAAGGAGATACCTAAAATCTGATGTCACCGGAAACATGAGTGAGAGCATGTAAATACTCCCCACGTGATGAGAACAATATCGGCACCGTACGTGGGTGCTTAAAAAGGAGACTGTCTAAAAACACCACAGAAGACGGCCTCTACTTTACGTGTAAGCTGAGCTAAAAAAGACCCGCTAATTGACAACTGACAAGGGGAAGGAATGAACGAGACACCTTAACTCTTTTCCTCCCCATCCTGAAATGCCAGTAACAGGACAGGTTTTTCCTACAAACAGACACTCAAACACCAAATTTAGTTCATACTTTTCAGGGGAGAGGAAAGGGATCGAAATATTTAAGGTTACAAGTTAAGACAGGCCACTCATCTATGATGGTATGTGATGAAGAACAGAAAACTAACCTGGAACATGTTGACATCAAGTGCTCTTACTGGTCCCGTATGCTTGTCTTTCTGGGCAATTATTACTTCAGTGTCTCCAGCTATGATTTTGGCTGGATCGTACAGAATGACATTTCCGTTTTCACCCCCAGCAATCAGGACTCCAGAGACTCTCTCACCCGAGGTCATGCTGTGAGGCCCCCAGATCAGCTTGTGGTACCTGTAAGACACAGAGGTCCCCAAAGTCTACAACCATCCACCACATACACCGATGCACCCCATTTTGCTCACCCCAGGTAAAGCCTCCAGGCTGATGCTAAAAGGCAGAGCAGACACACTACAGAAAAACACTGCCTGCATTTCTCCTTAAGGATGAGTCTCTGTACTTACAACCCCTTATGTGTCCCAATTCGGCTTGTTATTAAGATGCAGGATCATGACATGGACAACCAATAACCTGGTAATCAATAACATCTCTCATCACCTGGCTGCAAAATCAGGTTAAGTGCTCCCAAATGCACACGATTTTGAGCTCACCTTTGCAAAACAACAGGAGTCAGAGTAAAGGCTCTAAGACCATCCAGCCACAGCCTGGAGGTAAATTTCTGCTATTTATGAGCAATGTCATGTAAGAGAGGAAAAAAGCGTTAACTAGAAGAATTCCAAATCCTTTTCCCTATCTGTGCTTCTGGATGAGCAAGCATTTCATCTGCTGTACTGGGGGCTCACCAACTAGTTTATTCACATCACAGACAGGTGTGTCTTGGACCACGACCTATTTTCCAGGCTAAATCAAGAGGAATTAACCATACTTCCAGAAGTGAAGTATTTTCACACCACTGTGTCCATCTGCAAATACTCAAATTTCCTTCAATTCAATGAACTTGCTGCATAAGCAAAACAGCATTCCTGTGTATTCAGCCATGCAAAGAATTAATTTCTTCTACATAAAATGACACACTGTCACAAATCATGTCTTATGCAAACAGAAAGCAAACCCACATTGACTCGAAAGTGGCAAGGAGTTACTTTAGCATTCACAGTGTTATTATTAATGTGTTATCTCTGGACAACCTTCAAGTAATTTCTTTAAACCACAGAAACTTCAGCATAATACTGCAGAAAGCTAAACAAAGAGCATATGCTGGGTGAGAAATACTGTTAACAGCCAAGCGCTCAGTCTCCTAATGTAGTGTTCAGGTTACAAAGCAGGTTCAAAGAACGATGCTACAAAAGGAAGTTAGTCTGTGATATCAGACAGACCCTTTCCATGGGTACAATTTTTATACTTACATACCTAACTGTGCAAGGTTATGATAAATGGAGTGCCCAATAGCATTGTTTGGGCATTAGCATTACACCACCAGCAAGATTCAACAGGACTTTGGATAATCCAAAATGAAGGCAGAAAAGAGTGAGGAATAAAAACCAGAGCTAACTGCGCAAATTACTTTTCTTTTGCCCTTTGCTCTTTCCAAGATAAAGTATGTCTCTATAAAAGCAGTGCAAAACTTTCCTTGGAGGACAATTAACAAAGCTTGTTGCAGGATTTATCTTTTGTGGCTTTTATCACCTGGACAATTCCATTTACTGCAAACCAAAATAAAGCCTGACGTATACATTGCTATCTGTGACACTTTCTGTTATCTTTAGTTATAAAAAAAATAAAAAAATCAACCTCCTTTGTAATGCATTTTCTGGGGTAAAGTCAAATTCTTGTGCTGCTCACCAAGGGAAGTACTTTCAAAGGAGCGCTGCACCCTGGCTATAAGGAGTGGTTTTTGAAATTCAGTAAGCAAATGTCACTTGGCAAGCCTTGAAAAATCTCAATCATAGTTAAAACAAGGTAAAACAGGGAAATTTTAAAAGATTAAACACCTCAACCTGCTCTCAGCGGGTCAGTAGAACACATTAACATCAGCTTTTCACACAGTGCAGGATATAAAACAGAGACTGTGGCTGTTTCTCACAAGCCTTACATACTAAAATGCAGGCAACTGCAGGGCACAAATTGTAAGCCACCTGCCAGCACAACAGCCAACCCCACAAATCATTACAACAAAACTGATATGGCACAAAGTCAGCAGCCCAACACCCTGTGCTCCCTCCTGCAAAAGGTACCACAACTGTTATTTACTCAAATCAGAAGAACATCCCTAAGCAGGACCACAATCTTATTGTTTGCAAACGCACACAATTTCAACCCCTCTCTAGTTGTTTGTAGGCGACACTTAACCCCTAGGAACCCAGCAAACCATATTTGGTCAAGAACTTTAGGAAACGGTTGTAGGTCCCTAGGTCTTGAAGTTACAGCTTTAGAACAGATAACGAAGACTCAAGTCCAATTAATTTCTGCTCATGTCAGAGGTGGGGGACATGTCAACTGCTCCTCTAGAAGCGTCAAATTCTCACTTGAACATACTGGCAAAATGCTGGAATTGCCTGCACCTCCAGTCACATCATTTCGGGTCACCAGGGGGAAAGAGTGGTTATGTTGACACTGTAGCTAGTATGAAAAAGTCATGGATCCGATCCAATACAACGGCAATGAAAATTTTCATCTCCTCTACCCACAGAAACACCCTACGCTTCCATCTATGTTGTTTCAGCTCACCCATGAGTGGAAGCCACTGGACCAGCCACCAGAGAGCCACTACAAGTGCTGCCAAGATGGAAATTGGACCGTCTGATGCTAATAATATTTCTTTGGACAAGCACACGGTAAGGAACTAAGAGCTAAGCGGAGTTGTATAGTTCGGAACTTGACTTCCCAGCTGCGGCATGAGGTATGATACTACACACAGAACACAATCCTGTTTAGTTATGTTACAGGATTCTCCCCAAAATACCTAAATGCAAACAGGATGGGGCAATGTGAAAAGTTGTGACTGTATTTTCATAATTTCACGTTTCTTTCTGTTCCCTGGAGAATCTTAGAAGGTCCCCAAAATAAAGGGCGTGCATACATATTCAAACCTACCAGACAATGTCAGATTTTTTAGGTTTACAGCAGAGCATGAGCTGCCTGCAACTCCTCCAAGTCCAAGCTCACTGCCTTCACAATGACACCTCACTGTCCCACATCAATGGCACTCACATGCCTTCATCCTTCAGCACTGAACTTCTGCTCTTCTCCTAACAACTGCAGATAAAGCTCATGAAGTGGCCTTTCCACAGGCACCACGCATAACAGTTCCACAGCCATTACTTTTCCCTTACAACCCCACTGCTTACCTGTGAGAGGAGGAAAAGGTGGCACATGACTTCATATCCAGAGAAGGGTCTGATAAGTCCAACTCAAATATTTCTAGAGAAGCACTTGTACTGAAGGTTGCATCCAGCTGCTGAGCTGATGTACCTGCAAAGAAGCATGCTTGGCAGTGAGAAAGCCATGATACACGAAAGAGCAACAGCAGCACAAGGAGGGGCATAAAAACATCCTTGCAAAAAGGACCCTGAGATGGGGTCACGTTCCTGTTATTTAGATGTAGTTCTACATAACTCTCCCCCCCATGGTTCCCCCTTTGGGGGTTTCTCAACCAGTATGAACAAGAAAAGCTTTGGGCAAGTGCCTCTCTCTCCCTGACAATGCACAGAAAACAATCCAAATTACAAATGAGCAGCAAGGGACAGTAAACTAGCGGTTAGGATTGCTGTCACCTAACCCTGGCAGAAAGAAGAGGACGCTTGCTGTCACTTGCAGAACGGAAAGCATGTTCACGGCACAACTGGTGAACTCCACTAAAGGCACCCTGCACCAGCCTTCAGGACAAGAAATAACTCCTAAAACTTTCAATTATGACCATGGCCAATCACTTCATGGCTGCCACAACATGTAGCCCGAGGCCTGCTAGCACACGCTTCTCAGAAACTCACCTGTGGCCAGGTAAATGGGGTGCTGCTGGGCAGGGCTCCATGCCTGCATGGCAGTACGATCAATTTCCTTCAGCTTCATTTCACTAAAAAAATAAAACCAAGAAAAATAATACTTAAATGGAGCATGGGGGAGACTGCGCTGCCACGGATTCAGCCGCTCCCTTAGGACTTGGCAGAAGCAGCCAAGGTGATCGTTTCCCTAAAGATATCCCACAGGCAGCGAGACACCTAAGCCATCTTCTCCAGCGGACACCAAGGGGGAAGGGGAGGAATAACCCTTCGCCGGCAGAATAACATTGACACGTAGAGGAAACCGACGGCTGCCGAACAGACGCACAACACAGGAAAACGTGGGCAAAGCTTCAACTGCTGCGAAAAACCCTCTTCTAACAGCATCAAGGCACACAGCGGGCATCCTTACAGCCACTTGCAGCCTTAACCCACCCAACGAACCCACCCCTCACTAGACCCTCGCCGCCAAACCCCCTCAGCAGCCGGCCGCAAAAAAGGTTTAAAAGCCTCCACCGCCTCATTTTTTCTTTTTTTTTTTTTTGGAGGGGGGGGGGGGGTCTTCTTTCAACGCCCTGGGGGCTCCTCCTCGCCTCGGAAACACCGTCCGCGGCCAGCGGGCGCCGGCGGGCGGCCAACCGTTCCCAACGGACCGCTAGCGGTCCGTTGGGAACGGTTGGCCGCCCGCCGGCGCCCGCTGGCCGCCTCGTCGACCGGCACCTACGGCCCGTTTCCGACAGGAACGGAAAGGATTTTTTAAAAAAAAAAAAAAAAGTAGAAAACGAGGGTTTCGCTCCCCCTCACCTCGGCGTCCCCGGCGCTCACCCGTCCCCGGCCCGCTCCAACGTGGCAGCCGCGGCACCGCCTCCCGCCCGCCGGCGGTTTCCGGGCGCGCCCCGCGCCTTCCGGGCGGCGGAGAACGGGGCTCCACCTTTCCCTGCGCGGGAAGCGAGCGTCTGTGCTACGTGTGGGGTGCGTGTGTGCAGCCGCCTCCTTCTGCGGGGTCTTCTCCGGGTTTCTCGGGGCAGGAGCGGCGATCGGCCCTGGGGAAGAGGGAGACAGGCGTTAGGGGCGGACGCCCCGCTGGGGCTCGGGGGAACCGGGGAAAAGGGCCCGCAACGCGGGGGCTTCGGTGCCGCCTGTCCTCCTCAGCTCAACAGCAGTAATCACGGCGCTGTCATGATGTGAACAGCAGTGAGGCTCATCATCGGACAGGGCCCACACACATGGCGGGGGTTCCCTCGCCTTTTGCGGCTGGGGAATAGCACCAGCACGCGTGACTTGGCTGACCCTGCCGCCGCACCCGGCGACCCACCGGCTTTCACAGCCCGGGGGCGCGCGGCTTGTGGCTGTGGCCTCTGACCCACCTCTCACGGTAGCCAGAGCACAGCTCCGCTGCCGCCTCCCGCCGCCGGATTCCGCGGCCGCTCAGCGGGCAGATGCCGTGCCCGCTGCGGGCGCTGCCCAGGCCCCATAGCGCGGCTGCGGCCTCTGTGAGGCTGAGCGCCCGCGGACGGCGGCCCTGCCGTCGGGCATCTCTCAGCCACGCATCGCCACCTCGCAACCACCACCGCGCGGCGGGAAAGACTGGTGAGCTTCCCGGCCCCGCTATATATAGGGACTGGAAGCGCTGCTCCCATTGGCTGCGAGGATCACCGTTTGCCATTGGCTGCTTCTTCCCCCACCGCCGCTACGGGTTGGCTCGGTTCCCTTGCCATTCCTGCCGTCTGCTTCCCTGCGGACGTCGCACCGAGGCGGAACTGCAGCACCGCCGCACGGAGGGCAGCGACAGCCGCCGCGCCCAATGGAGAAGCAGCTTCCGGCGGGGAGGCCGGGGGTCGTGGCTCGCGAGCCAATGGGAAGGAGGAAGGTGGGAGGGCGGGCGACGGCAGCCAATGGGCGGGCGCGTTCCGTGCCGGGGCGTGGCGCGGCGGCGGCCCGCGGCGCTGCCTGCGCGGCGGCCATGACGCGGAGCTGCTCGGCGCTGGGCTGTACCGCGCGCGACAACGGGCGGAGCCGTGAGCGCGGCATCTCCTTCCACCAGTGAGTGCGGCCCTCCCCCGCGGCGGCACCGCGCACGCCGCCCGGCCGGGGCGGGCAGCCCCCGCCCGCACTCGCCTCCCTCTCTCCGTCTAACCGCAGGTTCCCGGTGGACGCCACGCAGCGCCGCGAGTGGATCCGCGCCGTGAACCGCGTGGACCCGCGGAGCCGCCAGGCCTGGCGGCCCGGCCCCGGCGCCATCCTCTGCTCGCGGCATTTCGCCGAGGCCGACTTCGAGCGCTACGGCCTGCGACGGAAGCTGCGGCGGGGGGCCGTGCCCTCCCGCTTCCCCCAGCCGGTGCGTGCGGGCGGCGGCCGCGGTCCCCTCTCCCCCCTGAGCCGGGCCGCGTCGCGTCGGTGTGCCGTGACCTGCCCTCCCCTTTCCCTGCTAGGAGCCGCCGGGCGCCGCCCGGAGAACCGGGCCCCACGTCCGAGGTCTGAAGCAGCCTCTACCCAGCCCCCCTACCGGGGTCACCGCCGGCGACCACAACTACAGCCTGAAGGGGCAGCAGGCGGGCGGCGGGGGGGCACGGCCGCCGCCGGAGACCCCGCAGCAGCAGCTCCCCGAGGCCGGGAGATGCTCCCCCGAGCACCAGCCCAGAACGGTGTCCAGCATCCTCTGGGAGCTGGCGGAGAAGCAGCAGCTTTCTGAGGAAACCGTGAGTTTGCTGCAGGCCCAGTTTTCAGGTACTGCTGGTGTTTGCTAGGGCAGAGGGCCTCAGGCTCTGTACTCCCTCCCCAGTTTTATGTATTTGACTTTACCGGTAATCCCCGATTGTTAGACTCCTAGGTCCAATGCCATAGCGCAAAGGCTTTGCGATTTGTAGGTCTGGAATGCAACAACCAATGCTGCAAAGAGTTAAAATTCAATTACTTGAGGCTGGCTACACTGCTTAGGTCAGACCTGTAACCAAGGCTGTTAAATCAAATCGTGCCACCATTCAGCTGACAGATGACTCAAGAATAGAGTATATTTAACTAGGAAAACATTGTCTTTTGTGCTGTCCGGCAGTGAGCTCTGTTAACAATAATAATATAACCTGAAGAAGCCATTTCAAATCGCAGAGTCAACTGTAAGTTCATGGCTTCTCTCCTGTTATGTCAGTTTTTAAGGAGCACCCACATGTACCACAGCCTTTACTCAAAACTGTGGAATGACGCTAGGTAGGAAAAGAGGGGAAAGACGTGTGAGGGACTTGGCCTCAGACAGCGTGGTAGGGCACACGCTCCCTGGCCACTGCCTGTCCCTAGGAAGAAGTGAGGCACGGTGATAGTATTGCTGAGCTATACATACTAGACTTCATCATTGAGTGGTGCCAGAGGCTGTCCTGTTGCCTTCTATTCTGCAAGGTGTTTGTATTACACATCCCTCTGTTAAGTTATCAGCTATTTATTTGCTTCACTAAAGCTGACCTCTTGTGTTTTTTGTTGGTTTTTTTAAGCAGATTTGCCTTGTGAGTTGCACAGCTGGAGGCAGATGGCAGAATACTCACCAGAAATGAGGCAGTTTGCTTGTATTCTCCACCTCTACCATATTAAGGCCTATGATTATCTACGGAAAATTTTTCCTCTCCCTCATCCTTACAGCCTGACAAAGCAAGTATTCATTCATTCATTCCGTATTTCCAAGTACTCTTGTAGAAATAGGTGTAACAGGTCTGTCCTAAAAACATTCAGCGGTGCTTTGTATTAGTAACAGAAGGAGAGTGGGAAGCAAATGTCAAGAAATACTGATACCCCTCATCTCATCTCACCTCACCTTAACAATTTTAGAGTAAGCGTGGAGTTTGCTAAGTATTTCCAGACAATTAGGGGTGTGAAAAAAAGCTACATTTCAGGGCCTCGGCTGCTGTAGGGTCTATATATGTTTTACTGTTCACTGGGAAGGAAGGAGGAATACAGAAAAGCAGAGGTGCTTTACCACATTGGCGCATGCTTTTGCCCTGTGATGTGCGATGTAGACTTGTAAGAGGGGAGGGATGAGCCAAAGAGTGGAAGGAAGGGCAAATACAAGTAAGCTCATCTGAAAAGAGGCAGCAGGAGGCAGTGTCAAGGGAGGTGCTGCAGAGCTTCACCAACAGCCAAAAGTGAGTGAGGAGAGATGGGCAGGAATAAGTGTCAGTAGAGGAAAACAACCGAGAGGACTATACGTGAAGAACTTTGGAACTGTTTTCTGGAAAAGGGAGAAGAGAACATGAGAAAGTGAAGGACTGCATACAGTGGTTAGACTAGAGCTTTGCATTTTCTCACCTTGCCCCACAGGGGCTCTGGGAAGTTAGTGAATCTTGACAAGTGTCTGTTTCAAAGTTATAGAAGGGAGATTTTTCAATATCACATAACTCGGTTGTGCAACCCATTGCAAGTAGTCATGTAGGCTCAGAATTTACTACCTGAAGTGCTGTCAGACCCATTAAGAAGAAGTGGAAGTTGTAACAGCACACAAAACAAAAGCTGAAGAAACTCTCCCCCTACAGGTTTTCAGTCTCAAACTCCTGTAGTGCAGGATACATAACAGATACGAACATTGTCCATGCCAGCCTTGGGGGGGGTTTACACTGCTTCTCCAAAGAATCTGCTCAAAGGGGCACCAGGAGGTAGTGGGTGAAGAGTGTGTGGAGGAGAGTAACGTTCCACATGGGCTGCTGAGGCTTTCACATCTTCCAGGCTGGATTAAGATGTACAGTGGGGAGAAAGCCACTTGGGAAGGAGAGAAGCCTGGTATTGCTGGCCTCTGCATAGCCTGATGGGCACTCCTGTGTTTGTTTTAATCTTTTTTTCCTGTTCTGATCTATACATTGGAGAGGGGAGAGGCAGGAAGCTGCTTTGTTACTTCCCTCTATGGTCAGTACTTTTGCTTGGCTTCCCATCACTAGGGTGTGAGAAAAGAAACTCAGACTATGCATTAAGAAGGGCAGGGCTGCTTGCCTTATACTCTGTGTCTTAGTCTATTCTACAGCTCTGAGCATGGCTGACCATCTCCTAAGTGGTAAAAGGTGCTGACTGGTGCTTCAGTTTTCTCAGAATCACATCTAATCGCATCCTCCCTTTTTTTCCAGTTGGCTGTCTAATAATGAAGCTGCTGCAGGCTTCAGCAACAACATTTTTCTCCGCCTTCAGGAAAAAGTGGAGAGAGGGGAACAGGCCTACCGCTACTGTGCCCTGATGGTACAAGACATGTCCCTGCAGAAGCAGCAGGAGTGGGACCCACAGACCCAGCGCCTGACGGGCTTTGTTGACTTTGGAGCAGGCGCCCTTGACGCTGACGAAGCTCCGCTGGCCTCAGAAGCGATAATCCTCATGGCAGTCGGCATCTCAAGTCCCTGGACGGCTCCACTTGGCTACTTCTTCGTGAACAGCACGACTGGCCACTTACTTGCTCAGCTGCTTCGTCAGACCATTAATAAGCTGAACAACATTGGCATCATGGTGCTGGCTGTGACATCAGGCGCCACTGCTCGTGGTGCCGAGACCGCCAGAGCTCTGGGGATCAGGATGGATCCTGAAAGGATTCAGTGTACTTTCCAGCATCCGCCTGGCTCTGCTCACAGCATCACATACTTTTTCGACATTTGCCATGCGCTCCAGCTCATAAGGAATGCTCTGCAGTGCTTCCAGAAGATAGAGTGGCTCAGTGACACCGTGCAGTGGCAGTATGTGGTCGAGCTGGCATCTTTGCGGGAGCAGAGGGTATTAGAGCCATGTAGTCCCAAGTCAGGCCAACCTGGGAGTGAGGAGAGTTACCACCTGAAGGTCAACCTTGCTACCCTGTTGTTTAGCGAGGGTGTTGCTGACGCACTGGAACACCTCCAGAAGCTGGGCCTGGCCTCATTCCAGAACTGCAGCGGTACTGTCAAGTTTGTGCGTTTGATGAGCCGTCTGTGTGATGTATTTCATGGCAGAGGTCCCTACAGAAGGGGACTAAAGGGGCCTTTGATAGCTGGAAATTACACCAAAATAAGCCAACTGTTTAATGAGGCCAAGAGCTTCTTTGTCACCTTAACAGACTCTAAGGGGAGACACATTATTAAGGGCAAACGCAAACTAGGATTTATGAGTTTCTTGCTCAATGCCGAAAGCCTCAAGTGGCTCTACACCAACTATGTGTGTCCCGAAGGCACTCCTTCCCACTACCTCCTGACCTATGCCTTCAGCCTTGACCCGCTGGAGATGTTTCTCAGGGCCCTCCAGCAAGCCTGTGGCAGCAGTGGGAGCCCCACCTGCACTGTGTTTCAGGCTGCTTATCACAAACTGCTGGCCAACTGCAGCCTGGCACCAGGCTCACTGTACAGTGGTGGCTCAGGCAATACGAGCTCTTTGGACATATCCTTGTCTTGTAGGAGGGATCTGACCCTTGGCAGCATTCGTGCTCAGTATAACCCAGCTCGTGGGAGGACACTGTCAACAAAGTACCTCTATTGTGCAGGCCTTCTTTTGCATGGCTCTGCACTGAGTAATGCGCTGACAGACCTATCGCTGCATGCCCAGAGCGTCACCTGCGCCGCAGGCTTCGTTGCTGAGCAGTTAGCCTCTGACTTGCAATGCGAAGCTTGTCTTGCTTCTCTCTTTGAGTTAGATGAGAGCAGGCTTAGATGCGGGTCGGTGCTCTACATAAAAAAGTTAGGTGGAGTGAGTCTGCCCTCAGCAAGTGTGTATCACATAACAAACATTTCGGAACAAGTCCTAAACCGGTATGGCAATGTAGGAGATGGCAACAAAACCACCAAGGTATGGCATTTGTCTCTAGAACAGAAGGTCTTCCAGGAGCTTCTGGGAGGAAGTCCCCTTTTCCCCACCCTCACAGACCATTTATTTGATGGGGAGTTGTGTGTCAGCAATCACTACACAATCTTAATAAAGCAAATAACACGATGTTACTTAAACATCAGAACAAACCATGCCAAACACCTGAACTTGAGATACCATTGTGGAAGGCACAGATTGAAGAAACTGAAGGGAAAACATTTGTTTCCATCACCACTGGGTAGCTGTCAGTCAAGCCAAACCCATGTGCGGTCATGAGTGCTCGTTGCTGTTCCAAGGGTGGCTGTCCCCTACTGAGGCTCAGTGGTGGCCACATCTAGGCAACACATGTGAGGAGGTGATGTGGCGTCTTCCCATGGTTTTGCAGGCAAAAGTGATGTTGATAAGCAGTGATCTGTTGGGCCATTGCAAACCATCTGATCAGAGTTTGTCTGAGCAAAGCAAGGAAGTTCATCTGATCCTGTTTTCCATCTAGTAATCCTGCAAAGCAGCCACATATTTCATGAGATATGCGTGGCAGGCCAGGATGAGAGATGGTTGCCTGGGAAAGTGGTAGGGGACGCTGCAGAGCATCTCCTGGAGCTGCTGGGCGGCTTAGTGCTGTGAGTGCTCTTGCTAGGAAAAAACTGATGCGTCTCATCTTCCATGTGGTTGGGGGGAGGTTATGTGTGCTGGCAATTTGATTTCACTAAAGCGGATCTGCTTTAAAAAAGCAGGAGGCAAGAAAGCTTGCAGAGCTTTTACTTAAAAAGGAAAATAAAAATACAAAAAGAAAATGGCACTGAAGTTGTACACAAGCTCTAATCTCCACTCCCACATGTCTCAAGCAGCTAAACAAGCTCTTTAAGTGTAGATCTCCTGGAGGGGGGGACTACAGTATCAAACTGCACCCCTAAAGCTCCATGTTTCACAAATGAATCATAGAATAGTTTGGGTTGGAAGGGACCTTTAAAAGGTCATCTAGTCTGGCCTACCGTGGAATGAGCTGGGGCGTCTTCAACTAGATCAGGTTTCTCAGAGCCCCGTGCAACCTGACCTTGAATGTTTCCAGGGATGGGGCATCTACAGCCTCTCTTGGCAACCTGTGCCAGTGTTTCACCATGCCCATTGTAAAAAAAAAAAAAATATCTTCCTTATATCTATTCCGAATCTACTCTCTTTTAGTTCAAAACCATTACCACTTGTCCTATCACAGCAGGCCCTACTAAAAAGTCTGTCCCCATCTTTCTTATAAGCCCCCTTTAAATATTGAAAGGCCACTATAAGGTCTCCGGTCTCCCCGGAGCCTTCTCTTCTCAAGGCTGAACAACCCCAACTCTCTCAGCCTGTCTTCATGGGAGAGGAGTGTCCCATCACTCTGTTTTTATGGTGCTCCTCTGGACCTGCTCCAGCTGGTCAATGTGTCTGCTGTGCTGAGGGCCCCATAGCTGGATGCAGTACTCCAGGTAGGGTCTCGCCAGAGCAGAGCGTGAGAATCACCTCCCTGGACCTGCTGCCCACGCTTTTCATGCAGCCCAAGATGTGGTTGGCTTTCTGGGTTGTGAGTGCCCATTGTTGGCTCATATCCAGCTTTTCATCCACCAGTACCTCCAAGTCCTTCTCAGCAGGTCTGCTCTCAATCCCTTTGTTCCCCAGCCTGTATTGATACCAGGGATTGCCCCAGTCCACATGGAGGACCCTGCACTCGGCCTTGTTGAACCTCATGAGGTTCACATGGGCCCGCTTCTTGAGCCTGTCCAGGTCCCTCTGGATGGCATCCTGTCCCTCAGGCATGTCAACCACACCACTAAGCTTGGTGTTGTCCGCAAAGTTGCTGAGGATGCACTCAATCCCTCTATGTCATTGATTAAGATATTAAACAGTACCCCTATACAGACCCCTGATGGACACCACTTGTCACCAATCTCCATCTGGACATTGAGCTGTTAACCACTACCCTCTGGATATGACCATCTGGCAAATTCCTCATCCACCAAACAGTCCATCCATCAAATCCATCTCTCTCAATTCAGAGATTTGTTGTGGGGGACCGTGTCAAAGGCCGTAGAGAAGTCCAAATAGACGACATCCATAGCTCTTGTCCACTGATGTGGTCCCTCCATCATAGAAGGTCACTGTGCTGGTCATGCAGGACTTGCCCTTGGTGAAGCCATGCTGGCAGTCTCAAATCACCTCCCTGTCCTCCATGATCTCTTAGAAGCATAGCTTCTAGGAGAGTCTGTTCCATGATCTTCCCAGGCACAGAGGTGAGGCTGACAGGGCGGGAGTTCCCAGGATCCTCCTTTTTACCCTTTTTAAAAATGGGTGTGATGTTTCCCTTTTTACAGTCACTGGAGATTTCACCTGACTGCCACAACTTTTCAAGTATCATGGAGAGTGGCTTGGCAACTACATCACTCAATTCCCTCAGGACTCTGGGGTGCATCTTGTCAGGTCCCATATGTATGCCCAAGTTCCTCAGGTCCATCCACATGAGAGGTGTGGCGAGAGAGGTTGCCAGTGGAGACTGAGGCAAAAGAGTTCTTGAGTACCTCAGATTTCTTCTTGTCCGTTGTTACCAGTCTGACAGTCTTGCTCATCGGGGATGGGTTTTCTTTGACCTTCCTTTTTGGCTGACATACCTGTAGAAGCTCTTCTTATTATTCTTTGTGTCCCTTCCAAGTTCAGCTCCAGATGAGCCTTGGCCTTCCTGACCCCATCCCTACACAACTGGTAGCGTCCCTATACTCTTCCCAGGATACCTGTCCCTGCCTCCACTGCCTGTGCATTTCCGTCTTGTGCTTCAGTTTGACCAGCAGGTGCTGACTCAGCCATGCTGGTCTCTTGCCTTCCTTTCCTGATCTCGTACACCTGGGGATCAAGAGCTCTCATACTTTATGGAAAGTGTTCTTAAATATGTGCCAGCTCTGTTCTGCTCCCTTGTCCCTGAGGGCACGTTCCCAGGGGGTCCTATTGACTAACTCCTTGAAGAGCTGGGATTTGGTTTCTTAAGTAGTAGGTAGCGGGTAAGTGGATGCTGAGTGAGGTAGTGGATAGCAGAGAGGCTGTTGTGCATGAAGGTGAGAAGGCAGCACTGAGGCTGTGACCAGGCTGTTGTGCCCAGCAGCACCCAGGGGGCACTGACACCCTCTTCTCTAGGCAGGAGCCCCGGATACCAGCATATGGATGTGCTGTAGCAGGGCGAGTGTTTTGGATGCCATTACATGGCCCCATCAGGTCATCCACTCAACTGTGCCACATGGCCCCATCCTCCCAGAGCTGGTCAGCATCCTGCAGCCCAGGGTAGGAGGCAGTCTCCTTTTCAGATGTTGTTTCCACTGATAGACAGTCATAGATTTGATGCTACCAAGTAGAATAGGCTTTTTCAGTCACCTCATTTCCATGGCAAGGAAGCTGCCTTGGTATGCAAAGCTATACCTGGAATAAGGAAGTTTGGCATAACTGCTGCTAAATGGCCTCCCTTTGCCATGTAAAATAGCAGTTGCATCTATAGAGCTAGATGGCAAGGATTTCCCACAAAACTCTTGGCTGTTCAGTTTCTTTTGAGCTGCACGTTGGAGATAGGATGAAAAATGGTGATCCACCATGTCCCAGGGGCAGGTATAATATTCAAGGTGCCATTCTGCCTACGAGTGACTTGACAAAACTGTCCCTGGTCGGTTTGGATTCTTCCTCCTCTTCTAGTCCTACTCACTCATGGTGGGAGCAGAGCTGCTGCACTTAATTCCTCAACCTCTGCTCTGAAAGCAGCGGCTTCATCCATTCTCTGCTGGAAGTACAAAAAAACAACCTCTATAGACTTTTTTCCCCAGTCCAATTACCTATGCAAAAAGCCATGTTGAAGCCATTACTGCTGCGGAGACATTCCATCTCCAAGAGACTCTGCAGGAAACTATTTCCCTCCCACACATATAGGCGATTTTTAGGTCGACTGGCAAAACGCTGCTGTTATCCCAGTGGTAGATTGGTTGCACTCATGTAATGTTGTAACATTTGCACTGCCTAAACCTCCAGCCCCAACATGAGCCGAGCTGTGGAGAACAGGCACTTCCTCGCTGTGCATTTTTTTCAGCTGGACATAAGCCTGCTGCCACTTCCTGTTTACATCTGAGCGAGCTTGTCTGGCTCAGTTCATGCTGAGCCTCCTCCCGAACAGAAAGCTCTTGCACGAAGACGCACATGACCTTCTGGCTGCTGGGGTGAAGTTGTAAACATGGCAGGCGTGCTGCACACAGGGCTTCCCCATCTCTGAATTTCTGATGGGTTTTGTGCAGTTGGTGCCGATCGGTGGCAGCTGCTGCGCAGACAGGCTGACGTTGGGCTCTGTGCATTCCCGTGGCTCACCTGCCCATACCCATGACCACCACAGTTCAAACATCCTTTTGTAATTCACCGAAATATTGATGACGGAGGTTTTCAAGAGATGTTGAGGAAGTTTTACAGGGCTTGATAGGATGACATTTGAGTAAAAGCACGATATTAGAAAAAATGTGTCAGTTATCTAATTAACAAAGTTATCCAATATTACAAGAAAGCTCGACAGTTGTTACAGGAACCCTGTACCAATTGCCATTATTTCCCAAAAATACAGACCTGCTGCTGCCCACCACAGACACTGCTGGCTGTACTCACACTGCAGCAACTGTTAGATTTCAGTGGAATTTTTCAGCATTCATAACTCCCCAATTGCGACCAAGTGATTTTCTGCACCACTCCAGACACTGCTCCAGCAACTACTTGCTCAGACATCCACCATCTTTCTCTGAAACACCCCCACTCTCGCTAGCACCATGTCCTCCATGACGTCCAAGCCCACCCCTAAGTCACTTTGAGCACCTCATTCCTTCTCCAAGTCCTCTACGGCAGCCTTCTCTCGCAGCAGCTGGTGTGCTAGGGGGGAAAAGCTCAGTCCAGTAACGTCTTTCATTCGCTCAACATCCTAACAACGCTCCTAGGACTCCCTGAGCATTGATCATATACTACCAAGCAGCTAGTAAAAGCTGAACCTAGAAATTTGATGCACAAAAATAAAACCAGGTTTTACTTTGCAGAAGCAAACCACAAGCTCTCTTAACTAACTTGTATTCTATAGTGCAACTGAATAATACAGCTTCGTAAGAGCTCACAAACCTCCTCCCCAAGAGAGACATTAAAAGACACAAATGCCACGAGAAAACAGTGCATTGCGTGCTGCTAGCAGGGAGTCTAAGGCTCTCGATAAGCTTTGCCTCCAAGTTTTGCCCGTGATTCTCAATGAGCTCTGTGTAGCACCCTGCTGTCTTCAAGGGCACTGCAGAATGGCCTTGCACATCTTTCTGCTCAGTCTGAGCCTGACTGTTGTCCAGCCAGTGCACATAAAAAAAAAAGCGCTCTCATTAATGAGAAATTAATTAAAAGCTTTAAAAGAAATTATCACGTGGACTCAACTACCTGATGCTGGCTTGGTTGACCCATTTTGGCCCTTTATGAACTGTGCCACAAATTGCTATGCGTGGCAGTACGCCAGTAACCAAGGGTTTATCCCTGGTAGGATTCAATCTCATACTGAAAATCCAAGCTAGTACTTGCATCAGAAGTAGGCCTAGCGTTAACAGATTTATTTTGATATTTCAGTGAAAATCTGCTGTGTACATTTGTCAGTGCTGAAGGAACGGAGTGCAAAAAAAAAATAAATCGTATTTACAGAATAGTATAAATGTTTATTTTTCTTTGTGATTTATCTGACTGTTTTATTTGTACAATATAGAAAAGTGTATTCTTTGAATAGGTCTAGTAAATATAAATTTAATTTTTCTACTTTTAGATGTAAACACAACTAGAAAATGAACCCTTGCCCCATTCCCAATTATTTTTATGTAACTGGATGAACTTGACTGTAAATCTTGTCCAGCAGTTTGATGCAAATGGCTAAGGAAGTACAAAAACCAATTCACACATTCTATATCAGGGAGAGGGGAGAAAAGAATCCAAGCTTAATATTTGAGAAAGCTTGTTCAAAACAAAATAGAAGAACTAAGAGCATTTGATTGCACCTTGAAAGTCTTTACAAGCAAAATATTCTCAAGCAATGCCATCATACATAATTACAACTGTAATCTAAATTTCACAAGTGTTTTTGCACACTGTATATAAATACACATCACAAAAGGTGCTATTTAGAGTAAGACACGGAATATATACAAAATTAACATGGATTGAAATCTAAACAAAAGAAGGCATATTGCAATCTGTTTGAAAAATAACGTAAGTAGGTATTACTTTATTCACTTACACTAATTTACATTTATACAAATCTTACTGGACATACTATATTAGGTCACTAGAAGTAAACTGAATATCTGCACTATCTACAGGTAAAGTTACTGCACTGATTTTTTAGTAAATCCAAGTCCTAATTATGAAAAAAATGGCATTTACTTACATAAGAGGTGGATTCCCTTTTCAGAGATTTGCACAAATGTAGTTGCTATTTATGCTCAGGGAGATGTTAATAGCAGACAGGGCCCTTCGGACAGTGTCTGGCAGATCACATCTTTTCTGCAATGGCCACTCAACTGGCCTGCCACTGCTGCTGCCCGCCTCCCAAGCCCTTCGTGCCCCCAAGGCATTTTGAGGGGACACCAGAGAAGGGTCGAGGAGAAAGGGCCTTCCGCTCAGTGCACAGGACTGTGAGGTGAAGACAGGAGTGGAAGCATCCTCCCATCCTATCGCCATCACACATGTAGGCACTTAGCTCTGCTGCTGGTTTGCCTAGTCCCTACCTTTCCCCAGCCTGGCCCTGCTAAAAAACCTGGAGGAAGAGCTCTGCTGCATTTCTCCGTATTTACAGTTTCACATGAGGAATACAAAATCAGTTTTGGAAAACCTAGCTAGTTCAGGCTGCAGTGAGACAGGTAATAAAAATGCCTATGATTAAACATGGTTTTGACGTTCGTGGTAGGTAAGTAACCTACCAGCTTAATTTTGCAAATGTGTTTCACTATCAAAAATGTGATCTGAGATTGCCTGTAACAAATACTGAAAAAGTCCCCTGTCCTAGTCTGTACACAGCTATAGCTGATTCCCCCTGCCTTCCCGCTTTGTGCAAAAGGATCTGTGTATGTGTTTTGGTAGCAATCCTGATTCTGTGCTAGCATCCTCTCTGATCACAGTTCTCACAGTCACTCTAACCAACACTAAAAAAAACTTGCACCAAGTAAATTGTCAACATACAGGGAAGCAACATCCTGAAGACCCACAACCAGGCTGAACATGATCCCTACCTGCGTTTGCAAGTCGATTCAGATGCAGATTGTCCCGAGTCCTCATTAAGACAACTGTGATTCCACTGTCTCACGTGACCTCAGCTTCTCAGACTTAAAAACTTTTCCAGGGTTACAGCTTGATCCTAGAAAACACAATGGACTGCACAGCCCTACCTCCAGTGAGGGATTAGGCTGCTGCAGACCTCTGAAAAACTAAGCTTCACCTAAGCAACAGCATCCATCTGCTGCACACTTAGGTAACACTGTACACTTCAGTAACACTGCACACCGGGCAGACAGTCTGACATTGCGGTGTGGCTGCTCTTCCTCACTTCTGAGAACAGACCACTGTCTTAGCCTTCAAGTTCCAGCTTAAGAAACATCTGAGCTCTCAGCCACATTCCTATCAAAAAACTCCCCATTAATACCATTCGCCACTAAACTCCTTGAGCCCTGCTCCAGTGAGATACTCCACCACTTGCCCAATGCTAAATCTGCAAGAAATCCCTCTGTATTATTGCCTGTCTCTTTCAGAGTGCTCCATGCGCTGAAGGAACATGCTGTGTCAGGTCCTACATACAAGTACTACCTTCCATTTAGATGCTAATTTTTACACACTTTTTTCAGAACTATCTTGCATCACTGATACCTCCTTATTATGGGCCTGTCGCAAAAAGTGTCACCTGGCTGTTGACATCACCTGTGCTTTGCTGTATGCACAACGTGATGCAACTCCATACACTGTAAATAACATATATCATAATAATTTATATATGCCCTTCAGGCAATCATTCTGGAGGAAAGGGGAGAACACATCTAATTTTTAAGAAATCTAAGGTAAAAGCTGTACATGGGGAAGAAGAATTGACCTTTAGGCATTGTCTGAAGTAGAAGAGGATTTAGCTAAGATTTAAAAGGCTCTACATCTTGTTATAAAAGATTTTCTTCTTTCAATCTTTAACAGGTCAATTTACAACAAGCACCAAATTAACAAATATTATTAAATCCTCTATGCCAAACCAAAGTGTCCCTGTGCCTTAAGTGTTCTGTTCAGTCCGCTTTGTTGTGGCTCATGTGCACGAGTCAGCAGTTCATGGCACAAGGGTCACTTTTGGACTTCCCTGCAGAGTTAATAACTCTCATCAAACACCGTCCAAACTCCTCCAGGATCATGCGCTCTGCTGCAGCTTTTGACTTGCCCATCTTCTCTGCTTGCTCTGCCTGTGCGAGAAGGCATTCGCAGGTTGCATCAGCTACCTCCTTGGTTACAAACGTAAAGGGCAGCCTGAAACAAAGAAAGATTTACTTAGTCTCAGCGAAAACACACAAGGCACCTAACTCCAGGGTAGGGCAACTTTTTAGTACAAGGACCAATGAGATTTCATCTGTCCCACTGCTTCCAAGAGCCTTTAGACAACCAACAGGGAGTGGATAAGCCACAGTTAGTCAAATGAACTGGTGGGCCGTTGTGCTTTGGTGCCTGCCTCCATTGATTTACATTTCGACATAGACTTTGAAATGCCCACCTACATAGAACAATTCTCCAGCTTTTACTCTAAGGGCAGCTCAAGGACTACATCCTCTCAGTAAATGAGACACTTGTACTCCATACTTTCTGTGAGCACATGGGCAACCATGAGAAGACGACACTTGGTTACGTGCTTGAACGCAGCTAACCTTGGCATACCCTAGGTTCCCCAGAAAGCACGGTTTTGTGAACAAAAAGCTCCATTCACCTGAGAGCTCCCGCTTCTACAGCTTACACAGATAATATTCAAAGGTGATAGGGACATACCTGTCACATACATCAGAAAAAACACGTTAGAAGCAACTGAAACAGGGTGCTGCATTAACTTACTTCCCACCACCGCTGCTGAGTGCTGGTGTTGGCCTTGTCAACAGATCTGAGATCTGTGAAGATAACTTGGTCTTTGCAGCAGTCTGCTGCTGGACTCTAACTTCTGCAGCATCTGCTAAATGCATCAATGTCTTTCGCTCAGGGCTTTCTTCAAAATTTTTACAGCCAATGCATTTGCATATGGAAGAACACATGATTTTTGCCTGAAAGAAACAAACAAAACATGAGAAACCTCTTGCAACCTTGACTCCCTTTATGTCAAGCCACAACAGAAAGATTTCATTTTAATCTCTTATCAATTAGCCACTAGAAGAAACCCCCAAGTAGTATTCTTTCTAAATTCTCACCTCAAACTGAGATGCCTTCCCAGAATGTATACTTGAATTACATGCAAATCAATGGTTTCCCACTCATCCCCTTCCTCACCAACCTACTGTTTCTGGTGGAATTTAGGTGGTCAAGCTATAAGAGAGGTCAGTCTGCCACTGTCTCTGCATCCGCAGACTGATCAGTTAGCTGACAGAACAACCTTTCCTTTTGTCTTCCGCAGACATGTGCTATCCCAGAGCACATGTGCGACGCTGCTTCAACTCCACCAGGGACTTGGTGCAGTAGATTTCTTTAGGAAATACTGCTCTTCAGTAAAGGACAAATCCAAGCCTGAGTTCAAAGTTGCTACATGGTTTAAAATTAAACTTATACAACCGACAACCAAAGTGATCAATTTTGCCACATATGTGGCTTTCTACATGCAAACTGCTGGAAGAAGAGATAATTTTATATCAATAGAAAGGAAGATAAAACATTATAAAAATACAAAGAGACAAAGCAAATCAAAGAAGTTGCAGCACTAAAGGGAAAAAGCCATTATCTTTAAGATGACATAATGCTTCATACCTCATAGCATTCGCAGTAGTTTTTGAGACATCCCGAGCGTTTACAGTTACACCCTTTGCTGTGTCTCCGATCTGATTCTCCTTCCTTTCCTTTCCCTATTTTGGGCTTGAATGCTTCAGGGTTTCTGTCAAGGCAGGCCTGTCAATGCAGACCCAAAGGGTCAGTCACTACATGCAGGGAGCAGGATTTAGAGGTGCAATAAAAGAACTTAAGCCTTGCAGATGTGGGGGGAGATCAGGGCATTATGCACCCACTCTGCCCTGCGCCATAGCTTCAGAAGACACAAGCTAAATGGCTTTTATCCCGGGGGCAGGGGAAGAAGCCCCTCACCTTTATTGCTTTTTGCCTATCATTTTCGTGGTCCAGGTTGTTATAACAATTTGTACAGTTGCAGTTATTGCAGAATTCACCGTTTGCAAAACAATCACAATACCTGAAACAGAAGATGCAGAAGGCATTTGTAAACACAACCATTACATTGGCTTTAGCACTGATGGCAGTAGCAGAAGTTCCTAGTCTGGTGATAAGCGCAGGCACCAATAAGGGTAAGGGTCACCCTGTGCTCAAGTCCATGTGTACTAGTGGTATCAATCTCATTGCAAGGCCTAAATTCTCTAGCACAGGTCTAGATGCTGTCTAAAGACGTGGGTATAGCTCAAGAGTGTCTGTCTGAGGTGATGTTTGCACAGCACAGGTCCCCATAGCAGCAAGAGAAGCTAATTAGACTTTTTTCATGGAGTGACTCCTGGGTGGCTGAGCCATGTATTGAGGGCCAAGCTGCTGCAGCCACCTCATAGCCAGTTCCTGACCCAGCCAGTTCAAGTTAGCCTTCAGGAGCTCTCATATAGCTGAAACAAGAGGCAAGCAATTGGAGTACCAATCAACAGGCAAACTGACTAATACAGCAACAAGCCTTTTTTTGTTAGTTTTGACCATAAGCTGTTTGCACCTGTGAATTGAGGCAGAGTTCACCAAAGCAGGGATAGAAGAATAGAAAAGGAATAACACCTCATAGGCTTTGAAGCACAGGTAACCAGGGAAAGGATATGAATGAGGGTAAAGCTATGGTTATCAGAGACTTTTCTTTAAAGGGACAAGTACGCGAATAAAAAGCAGCAAAACATAGACAGGAAAAGCCAATCACGTTGCCATGCCTCTTATGTACCTCTGCTACCTCCCAACAGAAAAAAAATCTCGCCACCCCACAGGTCTGATACATGGAAGCACCACATTCATCCCCAGCTCAAACACAGCTTTGGGCCACGACAAACTCTGTCATGTTTCAATGCTTCCAGTACCACCTCCAGCTATAGCTGATGGAAACTACTGATCCTCTTCAGTTGCTTTTCAAATCCCGCTAGGAGTGTATGTTCATTTTGAGGAGCCTAAACCCCTTGCAAAACTGGCTTCCTGCGGCTTGCCCAGGGTAACACTACAAGAACTAGATTATGGCTGCACTGGAGTCCACTACAACCCTTTATCTGACTGAATTGCATTTTGGTACTTTTTAGCATCCTGAATGGTCCCAGGGACAAACTCCATCAAAAGCTTTTAGAACCTGCAATAGCTCTCCTTTCTGTCCTGTTTAGAATTCAGTAGTTTCTGAAACAAAGAGCACGAGCATCAACCCAGAGCATCAGTGAGCAAATAACTTCTTCAAGTTCTCTTCTTTGTAGAGTAGGCTATGTGCCTACCTTCAATATTCATTTCAACATTTCATTCAAAAAGCAACTCCTCTTCCAGATGGGAAAAAGTTCTACTAGCGAGAAAGCACCTTTGCCAGAGTGAATTAGCCATTTGCTCTGCACCAATGCCTAGCAACTTAAAGATATAATTACAGAAGTTTACAGGAAAAAATTGTTTCCAAACAGCATTCTGAAGGTGCAAAGCATCACTAGCAATGCCATTATTCTCCTGTGATTTCTAGAGCTTTTAGGCACCAAAGACTAAAATAAGTGGAAAACCCTAAGCATCTAACATACATTTGGCACTATGAAGTCAGTCATGTATATTGCAAAACATCTGAAAAAACAGCTACGCATGTCCCCGTTTACCATGTCTTCTGTGCAACAGACAATTTTGAGGCAGGAAGCCCAGAGCACACCTCCCCACATAGAGGTGGAGTGCATTACACAAAAAGAAACCCAAGCCAAGAAGTTTAAATACACTTCACTTGGGTTCAGATACTGTTGCATCACTTTGCCTTTGAGTAGCACACCAGCAATTTCCTCCTTTTGGAAATTGTCTAGGGTTCAGGGAACCACAGATTAATTTCAGTATCTCCTCCTGTTACTACCCTCCCTCCCCCCTCCAAAAAAAAATTAATTAAAAAAAAAAAAAAAATCAGTAAACCGACTTTGCCTCAAGTTAAAGAAACTTAGCATCTCCTCAGCTTAAAATGCTTTTATGTCAAATTCTTACAAAGACACTGAATGGAATAGCAAAATATCTCATGAGGATGAGTAAGACTCCCACCTATCAGTGAAGAATCACTTGTCTATTCAGTCACTGCAGAAAAATTGGTCTGTATATCTTTTCTTAAGTACTTTATACAGCATGGTATTACTGATGCACTTCCCCAAAGTACAGTAGATGCCCACTGCTGATACCATGGCAAGTCATTTCACTCATAGCAACAACAACACAACTACAGCTGCTGAGTGGAATTGGCTCCACCACGCAACAAGGCTGCAAAGTTAGAAATGTATAAAATGTTAGGGTCCATGTACCTCACAAGAGTTGCAAAGTTACACAGGCATTGCAACATCTCCACCAATATCAACAGCAACTTTAAATTAGCATCTAGACATAACATTTCTGACGTACTTAAAAACATGATATTCTAATACTTGGCATAAATTTATGATGTCAAAAATAAGACTTAGAAAAAACCAACCAACCAAAAAACCCAAACCAAGCTGTACTTACAATTTCAAACACAGAGATTTAGTACAATTACAAGGCTTCCTGGGGCGGTTTGCAGATTCAGAAGGAATTATTCTGTGGGGGGGGAAAAATGCATTTATATACAAGCACACTGTTTTAAATTCAAGTAAATAGCTCATAATAAAAACTTTGGAAAAAATCTCTATATTCCCCTTGCATTAGGTTTTTGGCTGACTTCATTTAAGAAACTATTATATATAGTGCCTTTCCAACAGAGAAAGACCTGGGTTATTTTCTGCAAATCTGGCTGCATGCCTACAGTAGAAATGAGGCTTAAAGCTGGAGGAAGCATCATAACTGGAAACTGGTATCAGGGAAAGTTTCCCCAGAACATCTCTGCATGCAGGGGGACTAGATCCAACCAATGTTCGCACACCATGATTGTGCCTTTCCTTTTGTTCTAGTTGGAATTTAAAAAAAAAAAAACACAAAAAACCCCCAAAAAACAAAAGGGCTCTGGAATAATGGGAAAGCAAGCCAAAACATGGTATTCAGTTTATAGATAAATTTTATATCAGACAGAGTCTTTAGATGCTCTTAAAACTCGGATTTTGTGTCACTAATCGCTTTCGATGAGATTCGTTCCATCCCTATCCAGCAATTTCTGCACGTAATACCAGGGAGATTAAATCAAACCCATTTGTTTGAATAGCTGCATCTGGATTTGGGATTAGTTTGTATCAGTTGAGGTTGCAGCAACAAAAAGCACCTCGGCATTTACAATTTCCAGCAAACAACAGCACAAAAGGACTGTGCAGAACAGCTAAGCCTGCTGGATTGGGAAAACGAAAAATAATACCTTAGCTGTTATTTTCACTCTTAAAGGAAAAATACAAGACTGAAAAAAAACAAAGCCTCCTATCCTCCAGCACCTCTTTCCAGCAACATTGAGAAATATTTCAGGCCTGTAGCTCCCAGGTGCTGATGCAAAATGAAGAATGAGCAACAGGGAGCTTTCAGGTCAACTTCCTGCTACACAAGTTCAAAAAACAGAAAGGAAAACACACCTTTGATCACGAGATTGGCTCAACTGTCAGACAGACCCATGTCCTTTAGTCACAGGTAACTACTACACCCTAGTATACTTGATTTTCTTGGAAAATCCCTTAAACCAAACTCCAACACCTCAGCTCCCCCACTCAGCAGCCTATACTGCAGGGGTTTCCTTTGTGGTTTTGGTTGGTTTTTTTTCACCCTCCAAAACACTCACCCATTGAATGGTAGCCGTGCTTGGGACTGGATGCTAGATGTCCCTGTAAAGCCAGTGTTGCTTGCTATAGATACATATGATGACTGTTGTAGCTAACAAAACAAAAAGGTTAATATGTAACATAAAAGAAATTGCAGTATATACAAGAGTATGTGTAGCTAATCTTTTAATTAGCTGTCCAGACGTCGTTATAAAAACAATATGCTTGCAAGCACAGCTTTAAACATTTGTAGAACTTGGACCAGGAAGCATAAACTTAGCATAAAAACATTATTTTAGATGATATTTTTGTTCTCTATTACAGTGTCTACAGACAACACAGAAACGTTCAGACCACAAACAGTTCCAGCTCCTAAAGTCATGCTCATTTTCCCCCTTCTTTTCTGAAGCAACTCTGCCCCAATACAGCAGGATTGCTTCCTGCACAAATTAGTAGCTTCCTTCATACACAAGCCACTTATTACGGAATTAAATAAAAGCAAGTAAAATGATTTACATTCCAACTTTTCTGCATATCTGGGCCCACAGTTTGGTTTTCACATTAAAAAAACAAAACCTCTTAAGAACCTGCCAACACTGTTTTGGGCTACCTTCTTTTTTATTACCTACACACAGCCATTTTCTCCTGCTGGGACAGTTTCTGAAGACAGATGGCACTAAACAAGATGTGGACCTAGGCCAGGCAAGAGGGTACAGATTGTGTGTGGAACACAACCTTTGAGAGGAGGTCCAACAAATAGTATTCTTTAGTTTAAGGTAAGATTTGTGGAAGTGGACTGGAAGGACACAGTAAAGAGTCTTCAGAGCCAAACTGCAACTGTGACAAATCAGAAGGGAATCAGCAGTGAGGTTAGCAGCAGTAATGCCATAAGCTGACAGAGTCCTTGTTTGTACAGACTGGATGGTCAGCCTTCAGCAGAAGGTTTCATTTATTCTCCTTTTCATTCTGAATATTGGTCAGATCTTGATAAAGAACAAAAAACTAATCCCTAGACCTAGGCTGGTGTGAGCGGTACCCCCTGTTCCTGACACCTGGTGATGTGGTTAACATAACACCACTTTATAATGCAAGCAGCCATTCTCTGTAACCAAGAGGGTCACATATTCATTCCTTTTCCCCTCATTATCAGGCCCTGAAGGTCCTGTGAACCAAGTAGACAAACCAAACAGATTTCTTCTTCCCCTCACTACCAGCCTCAAGATTCCTGGGCACCAGGCCAATTACTCACTTCCTTACTGGCTGTGAGTGTCTCGGGCACCCAGACAACCAGGTAGTGGTGATGACCCTGTCACAGAACAAGGGAAGCATAACGGCACACATAGCACCGTAATCAAGAAGTTACAAGCCTTAAATGAGGAATTTGGATCAGAACTGCTGCTGGACATTGAGACCCATAACACCCTGGTAGCCAAGGACACCTCCACTGACATCTGCTTCCTCTGAGGATTGAGTGACTCGTATTCTTTTTTATGATTTTCAAGTCCAGATTATGATTGTTATATTGATAAAGCAAACCACGTATTAAGATCTGACCTGATGTGCAGATGGTTTAGGTGATCAGAAATTCTAAGTTAAGATCTAAGGGATTAGAAATTATAAGTTGTTATATTATAAATTCTGTACTACATTACTTATAAAAACCATACTACGCTGATTCTGCTTATAGAAATCCTGTGCTATTCCGATTATAAATTCTATGCTATACTAATAAAAAAAATCCTGTTAAGAAAATAAAGCTTTAATTGTAATTCTGATTTAGCGCCATCATCATTCTGTCAAGGTTCCCTAAAAGAAACTGTCTGTCCCTTTAGTGTAAGGTGACAGTTTGGGGAGCAAGAATCTTTAAGAGGAAGGCAGTGTGCTCCACAACAGGACTACTTCTTTATTTATCTCTGGGTTAACACCGTACCTGTGTGACATACTGAGCTGGAAGGACTGCATACCCGACGTTTCCTGTGCCAGGTGCTGGTGCCAGTACAGTACCCGGTGGGAGGTTGGTGAGGTTGGGCTGTATCTGTGGCAGTGGAGTGGCTGGCATAATAAGTCTTTGTTGGGGCTGACTAGTAGTAACTATCTGGGAAGTTGGGTTGATTGGTTTGGGCACTACCTGGAGAAAAGAAAAGAGATCTTTATGAAATCATTGTTTTTTTTGATTCAAAATTTTATTAAACTGCTAAAACCAGACTTTTTTTCCCCATCCAGCCAAAATAAGTCAGGAATATGCCTTTTACATTTATCTCACCTGTTTCACAGTCTGTGCTGGCACTATGGGAACAGACATCCGCACTGGGGTCGCGTTCACCACTACTGGCTTTGCTAGTATCAAGAAACAACATCATGTTAACACACATTATTCACTCAGAGTCCACAGTTCAGTCCTCCAAACTTTCACATGTGCATAACACAAAGGTACTTAACAGCATAACTATGCACTGAGATTAACTGACGAAACTCATAGCACTTAACACACTTATGTCTAAAGAGCACCCCTGCAAACAGGTATTTGGCACAAGAGTGTGTGTACACACTTCACAGCAATGGCTTAAAAACCAGCTTGGATGCAGAGCTCCTCTGGACACTGGATTTCCCCTGGCAAGAGGAGAATACAAAAACAACAGCTTGGTTTGAAATCTTTTATTCCATCACAGCTCCAGAAAGCGCAGACAGAAACCAGCAGAAACATCTGGTGCTTCTAAAGCATTTTACATGGAAGGATCTTCATATTGCAGGAATTCTGGCAATATGTTTGTGGGCTGTCCTGGGTTCACGCTTTTTATACAGAGGATCTGGTACTTGCCGTGAGTCACCCACAAAGCTGGTAAACTAGGGAAAAGCAACATAAAATGCTCCAAAGATTCAGGCTCAATTACAGAGCAATCTTACACAGAGGAGCATTTCCACATACAAACCAGAAGTAACAACACAATATGGAATTTATAGGATTCTACCACAAAACCAAGTATATCTGGCATCTCTATTATGTACTCATTTTAATCCTTACAAAAAAAAAAACAAGAAAAAAAAACCAAGAAAAACTTACCCTGTTGAAGAGGCTGTGTATTCGTACTGTGATTTTGACTGGCTGATTGGGTTGAACTATTGGCTGTTGTGGCAGTAACGAGTCTGACATAATGGAACTTGCTTCCAGGTACCTGAATCTGCTGAACATTGGGTGCAGTTGCCAAGGGAATAATTGTCTTGAACTGAGATGTACCCACTCCTCCTACAGTAATGGTCTGCACTGCTGATTTCACAGCCTGTTAAGCCAACACAGACAGCACAAAGTTACTTGTACAAAGGCAGAAAGAACATCAGCGTGTTTATTCCTCAATTTGTTAGCGAGCAACTCTTCAATCCATTTGTATCCTTGAGAAGCATGTCAGTTATCCCCATTTTCTCTTTCAAAAGTAAAACAGATGCAAAGAGATTAAATGCCTCTCAACAGCTCAGAGCAAACTCAGTTCCATTTTCAATGCTCAACGCCAAACACCAGAGCAAACTAACACTTACATGAGCAGAGTGACTCGGCCCACTTCCCCAGATACAACATTTGCCAAAAACTACCTCAGGTGACTACAGAGAACATTGTTCAGTTTGTATTCAAAATCAAGCAATGAACAAACCTAAAAGTATTCCTGCTAATAAAAACACATGGTAAGAACTTGCAGAACTGTTTGTGCTGGACTGGGGTATGATTTATCTCTGCATGTACTGATATGTCCTATTAAGACAGTTTGCAACTAATACACAGAAATTACTGTGCAGCCCTTGAGAAGGAAATGGAACAGAATCCATAAACTGATAGCTGAAGACAGAAGAGGGCACAAGCTGAGAAATGAAAGAAGCAAGAGCAATGAACAGTAGCAAACCAAACGTATTAAGAAAAAAAGGAAAAAGGGGAAAGAGAGGGAGTCTGGCAGACCTGTGTTACCTCACAGCTGGAATAACAGTACATCTTGAATTTGCAAGACTTCATCTTTCCAATTTCTTTCAAGCTACAAACTGATAACAAGCAAGTGTTTATTTTATTTATACACATTCATAAGTCTACCAGTTTGATAATGGCCTCCTTCTTCCAGCCTTGCTGACAACCTCAAACCTTGGTTTATTCGTCCTTTTTCTCCTTCCATCTATCTTCTTTCTGAGCTCAGCTTTTTATTCTCAGTATCTTTTAACATTGACATTAAATGTATCATTGCTCTTGGCATTAAGTTTTAATATTAAATTTGGTTGATAGCATGATGTGACTTCTTATTAGAACATTTTCCCAACTCCCCAGCTTTCAGCAACTACACAAATGAAATCTCAATTTGCACTTATTTAAGTGGAAATATAAGCCCAGTCTTTTAAAAGAAGGTGTTTTCTTGGGATTATTTTTTTTAATATACTGAGACCTCAGCAACCCAGAGCAATTCAAAATAAGCTCTATCTGCAAGCACAGACACAGCCTAAGTGTTGTCACAGGGAGACCAGCATGAGCAAAGATCCTTCTAGCACACAAATTAGTGGCTGCCATCCAAGAACAACTGGGGAAATTGTAAGATTCAAGTGACAGTTCCTCTAAGGACATGTTCTTGAGCCCAGTGAAGACAGGTGAAACCCCTGTATTGAGTTAGATAGCTTTGGATCAGAACTTAGTATGTACACCACACAGCCATCTCCATTTTGTCACTTAGGATGATTGCATTCGAGTGATTTAACCTTTTAACGACTGTCTCAGGAAGACAATTAAGAAGACAACTTTGCCAGTTTTACTCAGGGGGGTGTGGGGGGGATCAAATCAAATCACGCTGGTGTCCATATATCCATATCAGCTTTCCAATTATCACCTGTATCAGTAAGACGAGACTGGCAAAATATGTCCGAGTCTCTGGTCTCATGCTGTACATGCAGCTGTGTCCACTCCCTGCTATATGCACTCTGGTTATTTACACTCACACGCATCCCTTCACGTTTGCCAAAACAGGAATACAGACATTAAGATAGAAAAAGATTCACTTAAGATTACAAAAGAGAAAAAAAGTAAGAACTGTATTTTGTAAGACAGATCAGTTTTGTCCTGTCATTCATTAATGCAAATCAATTTATCAAAGCTATTATGGAAACCCCTGATATTTTTCTAGAAATGAGACACAGGAAATCAATGATTTCTAATTCTGCAGGTCTCTGACCATGGTGTCTTGCTTATGCAGACCTCTACCACAAGAATATGAATTCCATTGTTGCAAACCTTAGGAACACCTGCAGCCCTAGTCAGTGGCCTAGAAACAGTGGTAGAAAAGATAGAACCACACAAAGAACTCTTCCTTGTGTCATAAGCAGCCTTTCAGATGACTTGGGAGATTCAGTATGCAGAGACAAGAACTTGCACCAAGTGGGGCTTTGCAAGTTGGAAAGCTGCTTTCTAACAGCATGCCCTTTTATGGGCTTGCAATGGTTTGCACTCCTCGATTGGAGAAGTGCATGCTCCTCAGGGCAATGCTTTTGCCAATTCTTAAGCAAACACCTTTATAACAACACCTTGGGACTGACCACTGCCCATTTGCGGTTCAACACTCCAGTTTTCCGCAAGTGATGAGACAGAGACACACTAGAAGACAAAGGAAAGTCAGTCTGTACCTGGGCGGTTGTGTGGTTGACTATAGCCTTCCCAGGGGAGGAGGGTGCTGACTGCTGCACTGTGAGGATCTGCTGTCCTAACGCTACATTCAGTGGGACGCCCACCGTCTTCTGGGGGGAGTTGGGAGGCTGGGAGGCCACTGACACCACTGTTAGCTGCTTGGCAAAACAAAGAAGCAGTTTAAATCTCTGTGCAGGATACAAGACCCTGTACATATACATTTCTCCTCATGAAAGTACAGTTCTCCATCAGTACAAAGAGTTCTTCCTGCGAACAAGGGTGCTGTATTTAATCACAACTCACATGGGTCCAACCATGCAACAGCAGCACATAGACATGTTAGAAATTTCAAGGCATTGCTGGTTTCCAGCACCAAAAGGCCCCTGCAGAAAGATAGCACTGCTTCTGTTTTTTTTTTTTTTTAAAGGAAGCTGACGCTATTGTCCATTGTCAGGATGGATTTTCTGAATAACAGCTTTATAATCAGTCCCATGACTGTTTCATCATAAATGGAAATTCTAAAGGAGATCTGTGGGGAAAAAAAAAAATCTCACCTTACACTACCGATTCAGCCAAAGTATAAAAATGTCAGTATTTTCAAATCTAGTTTCCAGATTCCCATAGAGAACCAGTCTTCTGATTGCATTTCTGCAGAGTGCAATGTTTGAGTACTTTATTCTGTGTAGCCGCAGTCCTTCCAAGGTTGGTTTTCTACTTTTTATTCTAAAAATCCTTCTTTATGTTTTAAGGAAACTCCCAATTTTTGAAAACATTTGCTTTTAAAAGATACTTAGAACTACTTATCTACAGTAAATTCAACATGTAACCCTAAGGAGTCTTTTCACCCCCACTCACTGTTAATTTTGATTATTTTTTTTTTTTTTTTACTTCTTCCTCATGTTGCTTCTCTCACTAATAATTCTCAAACACAAGCCCTTCATTCCATTTCTATAACACTACACAGCTAAAGCACAGCCAAACTAAGAGAATTCTTTACTCTTAAGCCAGTTTTTATACTGATATTTAGTTTGCATGCACTATGCCTGTCGCTCCCCCCCAATTCTTATTTTCTCCAGACAATTTTATCAAGTCTAAAAATACAAGTGTCACCATGGCACTCATCTCTAATGCAGCTTGCATTGGATGAGTTAGCTTTTCTACATATTGCCCACCTGTGCCAATCTCCAGCTCTGTATTTGTCAAGGACCATTGCAAATCTCATTTACTTCAGATGGGATTAGGGAAGACTAAATTATCTATGCAGTGGCAGGCAATGGTTAATAAGTGCTGACCTATTAGCATCATTGAGGTCTCCTCTTAAACAGTCTGTTAATGTTTTATGGAGGCATTAAAAAAAATACTGTTTGAGCACTTGGCTAAGAGAGAACAGCTGCTCTTGGAATGGATGCTTAGGGAATGGCAAGAAATCGCAGGAATGGGGAACTAATGCAGTAATGCATATTTACTTAAAACCACAGTAAGGGAGCCAATTGCAAAAATTCTAGCTTAGGCCATTACCATAGAGCATCGTGATGTGCAATGGAGACTCTGGAGCAGTGGGATCATAAACAGCTTGTAGCAAAGACACAGGGAGCTCCATTCAGACCACTGCGCAGGAGGGACAGAAGGCTGCAGACAAAATCAGGTCCTTACCTTATTAGGGGATTTGAGTGGCGAGATAGCTATTTTATTTGGTGTCTGTTGTGTTGTTGTACTCAGAGATGATCCAATGACTCCACTGTCAGAGATCGTTATTGTCTTTGGTGGTGTTCCTGGAGCAGACTGTGAAAGAACCCTACCTATAAACAACGAAAATACCATCAGCTCCAGTTATGTCTGTTTACTTCAACTTTTAAAGCAAAGTTTTCTCTGCATATTGTGCAATTGATCCCTACTTCTGAGCGTGTATTACCTGGTAGGAAGGACATTGGCATTTTTTAAGTTAGTTTTAGCAACAAAGAAGAAAATAATTTGTCATTATTGCAAATAAAAAGACAGTTCACTGTGGCTTAAAAAAGCCGAAATGTATGTTGAGCTTTCCGTGACATTCAACTGAAAATTCTTTAAAGCTAGGACAGCATCCTGAGGCATGCAGCCCTCCAATATACCTGTGCTGCGCACAAACATCCAGCCAGCTGGCAGTTTCCTAGGAATTCCCTGGGCTGCTGCCCATGTGCAGAGAAACTGAGCACCTGTGGGGAGCTACTTCCTTTTAAAACCTCAGTCATCAGAAACAAGCTATGTTACAGTGACCAAGAAAAAGGTGTTTGGTCTGTCTACACTCAACTCTAAGGTGTTTTTCTTCATTTTGTTGGTGGTTGTTTTTCTTCACTGCCTAACAGACCATACGACACTCTCATGAAAATATGAGTGGTAGTGTAATTCCACTATCTGCTTTTACAATGGCAAAAAAGGTTAAACATCAAAACCAGCAGCTCCAAATCATGAAATCAGTATTTGGAATATTGCAGAACTCCCATATTGGAAAACAGACTTTTCTTTTTTTCATACTTTTAAGATTCTTTCCGAAGAGTGCTGTGTTCCTCTGCTGCACTTTTGTTCAGAAATTAATTTCTGTCATTGCTTCTGTCACCCGTTCTCTTCATACTACATTTATAAAAATAAGCAATAAACACCAGCTTTTCCATCCGAAACCTACTACTGGTGTGACAATTAAACCAACTGGAACTAACAAGAAAAAGCACCATCCTCATGGAAAGCTGCCTTCCTCTGAGGTCCACGTGCTCTAAAATAACCTTCACTTTTGTGCAGCCTAAGTAACAGCACAGATAGTTGCCAGCAGTTGCTAAAGCCACGTGCAACCTGAAAAATGTCAGAGTCTGTGGGAATTTTACCATCTACAGCATTCAATGCTTTAAATTTGTGGGTTTTTTTCCTGATGACAGCTTTAACTTTCTCACTACATCCCCTCTGCCTCTCTTGGCATCAGCTTCCTAAACAGAATGTGGCTGCTTATATTGACAAGTCCTTCAAATTTACATCTTCCACCTAGTTTGCAGAAATTCCCAGGCAATTAGAAATATTTATCAGATTCAGAAAAACACACATTAAAAAAAATATCAAAACACAACACACAAATGTTACACCTTCCCCAACGCGATGCCAGCCTCTCAAAGCTGGCAAGCTGTGCTGGCTGTTTGGGATGGCAAGTGGAAAGGCAGATGTTTAAAAAGATTTTCCTCTCAATTACAGAAGCATCTTCACCTCCCAGTGATGCTTCTCGCACAGGCTCAGGACAGGTACTCTTGATTTTCCAATATATCAATTTAAAAGCTGGAATTTTGTAACATATCTGCTTTTCAATATTATGCAGGTATACTTTGACTTGGTCATTTCTCTTCACTCTGGAGGCAGCAAACTTAAAAACAAGCTCTTGTTAGTATTATTTTTGTTGTGCTTCCTTACTGTTTACCAATTTTCATGTATTGCCAGATGAAAATGTAATGCAGCTCCAAGTGCCTCATTTTGTTTTTTAATGGTTTTGAGGTGTTTTTTTTGTTTGGTTGGTTTGTGTTTTTGAACACACAAACAGCTTACTTCAAATATTTATAAATATAGTGAAGAAGTCTTGTTATTCACAGGTCTGTACATTTGGTGGGGAATTGTTTGAGAAAGTGGAAAAACTGGGGAGTGGGATGGGGAATCCCTCTTTCACCTGAAACATAAGTCGGGCTTCAAGGACTCAAGGAAAAGATTATGTTTCAGTTACGTGCCACCCACTTGTATCTATCAAAGTTTGGAATACAGGAGACAGTTGCATTCTTTTTAAAACCAGCTCAAGTCCCAGTTCTGTAAAGGCTTAACACATTTGTTTAAATACGTGGAAAAGATTTTAGGCCTACTTGGGTTGGTCAATCTGGAAGCAGTTGAAGACATCCTTCCAAGCTCTGAAGATGACTCTGGCTTCCTACATTTGTCCTTTTGATAATTTACGTCTCAGATGTTACTTGCATGCATGCAATGATGCGTTTAGCAAGGGACACATTAGTCCCACTGCCATAATAAACAAACAATTACACTGTGGGTTTTTTCTTTAATTATTTTCTTAAAGGACACAAACATAGATTTTTTTTCCAGAGACAAACCTTTATTTGCCTTAATTACTTTCTTAAGGCTCCTCTGCAATGATTATTTTTGAAGTAGGTGAGCAACTTAACAGAAAGAAGACAATTTATTCACATTTTTTCCTGTTATCTGGATGTATTACATTTAAGTCCAAATATAAGCAGATTAAAGTAATACAAAAGCATATGTCTCCTTTTCCCCCTATGTGTTTATATAAGGTATCTACAAGTACTTTCTGTTTATTGAGTGGCCTCTGTCTGTGAGGTATTTTTTTCTCCTCCTTAAAATCCAGAAAACAAAAGCAGTAAAAGCAAAATGATCAAACTCTACAAATCACAAAGATAATTCTAAATGAGCAAAGTGTAAAGGTACCAACAACTGCATTTATCTGCTTCTACCCACAAAATACCCTGCTGATTTCTTTTTTTCAATTCCTTGAGGCACTCCAACAGAAACCACAGTAAAATCATCGAAACAGAAAAATTTCTACAGTCACCATCTCTTTAAACAGCCTCTAAAAAACGGTAAAGCAAAACAAGTCAGAGTAGTACAACCTGCAATGACTGGTGACACTTGAGTGGTCTGCCCTGTAACAGCTTTGCTGTTGACGGGTTTTGCAAAGATTAGCTTGGTGATCACCGGGCCAGAAGTTGGGGTTCGCGTCTTCTTCGCAATCTGAAACATAGAGGAAAAAAGATCTAAAGTAACTCAAGCATTTTGGATCTAAATTGTTGTATTAAGTACATTAGAAAATAAGAAGGGCAATGTTTGCCCACATAATTAGAAGAATAATTGCTTCTCACGTTTCACCTCCGCTTCTCACTATGGAGAGAACTAGGATATCATCCATGCAACTTGAGAAAACCAGCCACCAAAGCAGGATAGCGAAATCGCTTACAGCTTTTTTGTATGATATCTCTCTGCGCAAACATACCTCATCTTCAAGATGCTGAAATTATTTCTTACATGCTGTTGGTCTATATAGAAATGTTAAAATTAAATGCACAACTCTCAACATTTGAAGCTTTAAAAAAAGTAACATATCTGTTTGTCAGACAATCAAGACAAAACTTGTTCCTCGAGTGATTTAAATGACAACTACTGCTCTGAAATATCTCTTGACCTCTTCTGACATAGCAACACACTTTTACCCTGCAAATGAGGAAACAGCCTTCTGCAACAGTTCTCAAAAAGGCTGTGGATCATCAGTCCTTGAAAGTATTGGGTACTCACTAGCCAAGAAGAACAAATCTGTTGGCTACATCCAGGTACAAGGGGATGTTTTTTTCCTTCTGTGATCCAGTCTCCTGAAACACAGCTGGACCAGGAACACGCAGATGCAATTCGATGAGACCGATCACTTCAGCTTGAAGTTTTTATAAGCAGGGTTTTAGAGTCTTAATCAGGACTTTTTCCCCTTTTCCACTCTGACAGAAGTTAACTACCAGATGCATTTATCCTAATAGTTGCTATACACCGGAATCTAGCTGGTGAACAGTTCAATTAAGAGGATGACTTCTTTCAAAGACTATTTTAACCTGTCGACTGCAGAGGCTACCTGCAGATGCGGACCATCACTAGAATCTTCCCTGAGTTCAAGTGCGCACACTGGAAGGCATTACTGAAGCTCTTACACTTACCCACCCCACAGGTCAGGCCTGTACTACCTGTCCTCCACCACACGTGCCCAGCCACATCCCATGGGCACCAGCCACCAATTCCAGCAGTACCAGAGAGGCACAACATTGGCATCCACGTGGGGAGCCACCACTCAAAGATGCAGAACCACCTTTGTTACTCAAGTAGCTAACTGGAGAAATCTCACTGATGTGTAAAGATACAGAGATGACAGCTACTTTTAACAGCCTGAGAACATTGTGAGTGCTTAAATGAAGCAACTGAGTAGGCTGGATGTTATGGTTTCCTACACAAAACCCTATTTATATAATTTGCTGACTGAAAACACCTCCTTTACAGTAGAGTAACACCAAAACATTCAAAGTATTCAGTAGCACATAATAAATTCCCCAGCTGCCCTGCAAAGAGCACGCGTGAGGCTCTTTCAGCTCCCAGCAGCACACATATAGCACGGCTGGGGAAGCTGGAGCTCACCCTGGCTATGGCACTGGAGCCCTCCAGCCTCTCATGGAAAGCAAATGCTGCCTCTGCATGCCTAAGCCGTAACCAGCCACGGGAAGCCAGCCATGAGCAGCTCTGACAGCAGGCAGTGCCTGAAAACAGACCTCATTTAAAGGAAGCCATGCATTGCCCCACAGTTATAGTACAAGTGTTCCTCAGAGGAAACCTCTGCCTCAGACCATCAGCAGGTAAAGGTCACTTGCCAAAATATGCTGCACCCAGGCCTCATTAGCTGCTTTACAGGTGGCATACAATAGTCAAGGCTTAAAATGAAACTGAGAATAAGAAAAAGCCTGCTCCTTTTGGAGATATATTACTTAAAACTTTGAAACATAAGTTGTTTGAAGAAGGATGCTTCATTCACAGCCCAGTTTGCAAATTTAAGTCGAAGCCATTTTAACATTTTAGGGATGCAGTTCTCTCAGCACATAAACAGCTGACAGATGAGCAGGCCTTTTATCAGTAAATTTTTTTGTAAGTTTGCACACATTTTAATTTCTGATAAATACCCTGCATTTCATGTGCTTGATTTGAGATTTCTGTTCTGCTGAAATTAATCTTACCCTGCTATAAGGTATTACTGTAACTCACCTGCTATTGCTTTTACTCTCTGAAGCGAGGGCAAAGTCTGGCTCAGAATGTGATCAACATCCAACACCAACAGCCAGCTCTGGACAACAGCAGTCATTTCCCAGTAACAGTCAATAAGTGTGCTCAGATAACTTATATGAATACATTTAAAATACTAGCTAACTGTTAACATGAAGTATTTCAGAAAAAACGTGAAAATCCCAAAGCAATAGCTGGTCAACACAAGTAGCCCTGCTTCCCTCACACTCAACTTGCAATATCCTTCTCAGATAAATTCCCCCTTGCTTTTTGGGTGAACTGTTTGTCTACAAACAAGGAAGTCTAACAAACGAGCGAATCCCTTCAGGGCTTAGGAAACACGGCAAAGCTCAATATGGTTGGTTATAGGTGAAGAACAGCCCTTGGCCCCCAACTGCAGGCAATGCACTTCTGCTCTTACTTGCTGCCAAGCAAGCCTTTCTGAGGTTTTTGCCATTGGAGCTGATAACCCCAGCTACCTGTGACAGCCTTCTAGGCAGCAGTGGGAGCCTTGCTAGCCGTTTCAGTAGAGACTGGAGAAGGCAGAGGAAATAATCAAGATGACAGACTGCCTCTTTGACGCTTCAGAAAGAGCAAGTTCTCTGGAGCCCTCTGCCATTGCCTGTACTGATCACCAGAAGCTTAACATTATTCCTCTGCCTATGCAAGCTAAGCATGCTCTCTGCAAGTTACTTTGAATTAGACTGCAAAAATATTTCCTGGGGCAACACGCTCTTTTGTAAGAAAATTATTATATTTAGAAGCACACACCAACCTTCTTCCCCCTACAGAAGTAAAGAGATTTATCTGCAAGCATCTTTAACTACAGGGTCAATTTGTGTCTTCCTAAGCACTCTCCACTAAACAAGATGAATTAGCAAGTTTCTACGGCCAGACTTTGTTTTCAGCTGTCAAAACATGTTCTAGTAATACAGAAAAAGGCACATGCATTCCTCACACTTACTGCTAGATTGAATACCCGCATAATCAGCTACCACACAGGAGCTAACATACTATAAATCCACTCACGAGATAAGCTCATGGGAGTTTGTCCATGTAGCCACACCCTATGTAATTGATATTTGGCATAATATGAAAAATCAGGGACTCTAGAAATAGGAGAGAAGAACAGTGTATTCCAGAGAAGATGAAGAAACTGAGCTAGGAATGGGAGTTTGCTCTAAGGTTAGGGAGTGCATGAGGTCACTTTTCCGTGATGAGATGAAGCCACATTGATGGTTTAGCAGTTGTCTTGCCATGGTAACAACAATGCTATGGACATGTAGATTTAACTGCTGAAAAACACAGACAGTTACCACATCAGCTCAAGTTAGACTAGCTTAGTGACAGCAATCGCAATGGGTCTGAACATCTAGTTGAGAGTCATCTGCAAGGCCAAACTCCTGCTTAATGCACTTGATTTAAAGTAGTACGCCAGCAGGCACATCATTATTCTTAAGCCTGTATGCAGGCAGGAGCCACAGGCTGAAACCAGATGCACTTGTCCAGAAGTTTTGTCTATACATTCAGGCCAGTGGTTTCAACTAAATCAGGACAAGCTACCAAGGGACAGTAATAAACCTCTGGGTATAGATGAAGCCCAAAGTCCTGCCACATTTTACACCTCACAGACTCATTCCTCTAAAAGTGTAATCAGAGAGACAGCCAGATTCCAAGGAACATTTTGCTCAACTCTATCAACTATGCTTTTTTTCACGTGCTAAGATTTCAAATGTCACAATTAGATTATAGCAAAGCTATATTAGTTTCACTAATGACCTGCAAAGCCCCTGAAACAGTGAGTATGTAAGGAGAACTGAAGAGAGCTCTTTGTTATCTAATCTTTTACCAATTCACTTTTCAGCACCAACTTGAAGGGCTGTGCTGCCTTGCATCTGAAATACCCAATTCAAAGCTACAAGACATAAGTTACACAAGACCCTTGGGAGGCAGGGAGACATTCACAGCTTCCTTTTCCACTCACTAAAAGGTTAAGAGGCTGGTTCAAGATGATAAGGTAAACACAAGACTTCATTTTCTAAGCCAGGGACTCCATGCATGGGTTACCTCCCCTGTCATTCACGATAGGGTAGACCATGAATCATAGAATGGTTTAGGTTGGAAGGCACCTTAAAGGTCACCTAGTTCCAACCACCCTGCCATGGGCAGGGACACCTCCCACTAGACCAGGTTGCTCAAAGTCCCACCCAGCCTGGGCTTGAACACTTCCAGGGATGGGGCCTCAACAACTTCCCTGGGCAACCTGTTCCAGTGCCTGACCACGCTCATAGTGAAAAATTTCTTCCCAATATCTAATCTAAATCTACCCTCTTCCAGTTTGAAGCCATTACCCCTCATCATGAAAAGCTGCTATAAGGTCTTCCTGCAGCCTTCTCTTCTCCAGGTTAAACAACCCCAACTGTCTCAGTCTGTCCTCATAGGAGAGGTGCTCCAGCCCTCTGATCATCTTCATGGCCCTCCTCTGGAACTGCTCCAACAGGTCCACATCCAGTCTCTTGCCTAGCCTCATATATCCCTCTGATACGTCAGTAATTTTGTACAGGGAAAAACACTGTCTGGGAAGTGCTAATGTAGTCATCTTCCTTGTAGTATTGGGTACTTATAACCAACTGAATATTGCCTTCTTGCTTTTCATTTCTAGTTCCTCCTCTCCTTAGTGGAAAAAAGGAATACCAGGTGTTAACAATTCAATCTCTTTTGCAAATGGAAGCAAAGGTTAAATAAAAAGAGACCACAACAAAACAAATTTACTCAAACTGCAATTAACTAGATTTACAAACAGATGCAAGTCCATTTGTAAGTTTCTATTAAGGAACCTGTAGAATTCCTAATGACAAACAGTAGAGGTCAATTGCCAAGTTGCTGTATTTCAGTCACTGATGGCACAGGTCATTTCATGCAAGCAAAAGCACATCACAGCTAAGTCATTCTTCTCAGCTTCCTGTATCTGTCACTTAGCAGCGAGTAGCTGAAGCCAAGTAACAGGAACTGATCCACTCTTAAATGTTCCTATTTAGTCAAGAGCAGAGGCTTTTTTAAAAGCTATGACAACCATACCATTAATAATCAAGGCACAAAAATAAAAGTAATTTAAGAAAATTGATATGTTTCAAACAGCCATTATTAAACATGTTTTACACAGGTATAATGTAGCAACAAAAAAGGAGAAAGCAAAATCAGTGGAGGGATCATCTGCAGCTTTAAAACAAAACATCTTGAGAGTTGTTCCCATTTGCTTGCCTTGAAATACTAGTTGGTGAACTTACCAGTCGGCTAATAACATGCTTAGAAGCTTGTCCTTTTTCATGTACAGCAAATGAGATTTATTAGCATACCTAGTTTAATTTCTCATTTCATTTAGACTGTAAAATATATTTCCACCACAACCCGCATTGAGTTCTACTTTTCCTTCACTTTCATGAGGTCTTATTTCTGCCTCACTGCCAACTAGAACAAAGTCACTTGCATTTAGTTCTGCCATATACCAGATGAAAATCAGACCCTTTGGGTCACAACCCAAGTCTTTTCAACACATTTTCAGGTGCCAGCAGATTCTCTGTGGTTTCAAATATCTCAAGATCCATGCCAGAGATCAGGAACAAGATCTTGAGGTGTCCAGCTTATGATAGCGCCTAGTCTATCAGTATTTATTAACAAGCTTAAACTAAATTTGAGGCAGACAAGATATACCTTTTTGTTCTTTTTCAAATACTGGAAGGTTTTTTTCAGTTTATTTAAAAAAATATTTTATTTAAAAAAAAACCCCTAAACTTAATAGGCAGAAGCTACTCTTTCACAAAGGAGTAAAGCAGCGTACACTCTGAATAAAGAACAAGAGGCATATAGAGTTCAATCCAGTCTTCCTGAAAGCATGTAGAATTTATTTTTATAGAATGAAAATAATGGGAAAATTCTCTTCAACTTACTGAATTTTAATAGCTCACTTTCTCTGAGGCAAATCTTAAGTTTCTAGATAGTAGCTAGAGGTAAAGGGCATAAAATGGAAATGCATCCACAGATGAAAGCATGGCCTAAGAGCAGCATTGTATTTTTTAATACAAGGAATAAATGCAAAGGCTGAAAGTAACCATGTGTTAATCAGTGAAGGAAATGGACAACAGTTACAGCAACAGAATTGTCTTTAAGAAGTTTCACCAGCATAACTCACTTTACCTGTACTGTTTTTAATTGCTGTGTCTGCAAAACAGAAGGCTGGGCCGCAGTGTTTATCAGCTGACTTCCTTGCGTCAAAGCTGAGACACCAACAACAGGTTTCACTTCTGACCGACCTCCAATAACAACTTTAATCTGCTGGCCTTGTACCTTGGAGTCTCCACCTTGGGCTTGGGATGTGGCCTTCTGCGTCTGCGGGAGTTGGCTGTGGGGTAATGCTAAAACAATAGGCTGACCAGACTTGCCCAAAGTTGTTACAATCAGCTTTTGCCCATCCGGTTTAATACTCTGATTCCCTATTTTAATATCAGCAGTCTTGTTCAGAATAATTTGATTGGCTGATATAGTGACGGGGGTCTGAGCACCAAGTTTATGGAGGCCACTTGGAAAGGTAGGCTTTACTACTGCATTCACATCAGTCTTTGGGGTTGTGGTGTTCACTATCATGTCGCCTGAGTGATTGCTGGGTGCAGTAACTGATTCTGTGGTGACTGCGGACGTAGTTGTCGCTGAGGAGTCACTGGTGGAGCTTATGTTCACTATTTCTTCCAGTTCTGTTTCCATGGGAATAGAATCTCCCATGGGGGACGACACGATAACTGCCTCGATGCTATCGTCTTCCACCAGAGTTATACCAGTGTCCATTATTTCCTCAGGGAGCAAGCTGTTGACCTCTGCTGAAACCACCTCCATTTTAGCAGTTGTGGCAGTGATGACCGGAGCAGGTACTGCAATGATATTTTAAAAAGTTATTGGCTTCCAGAACATACATTCTCAAAGCTTTATGAATAGTATTACCAAAGAAGAAAGTACAGTTGCAGAAGTTTTTTCAGATTGAAGGTATTGTACATGCACAGGAGGCATATAAGAAAAAAGTTGTTATCAAAACATAACACAGTAAGCTGAATTTACTCTCAGCAAGAATTTATATTAAACCTCTTCAGCATCATCCATTGAAATCAAATCAAGGCACTGACTTGCTATGGATTACCAGTCCACTCTTGACAACACAGTACACAAGGAAGTACTGTTTCCCCCCAAGACACGAGCACCTTGTTCACAGACATTTAAGCTTACTGAAATATAAAGCAAGAGTTAGACAACTTTAAAAATCCAACAGATCGTAATGGCTTTTCTCATACATGTCAACATTGATTAGCAGGTTATCTTGCCTCAAGAGACTTCGTATCCATACCAGATGTACCAGGTTAATTTTTGCCAAATTCTCATTACGGAAATCTCAGAAAAACAAACAGCTGCCTAGTGACGGGCTTTAATGACCCCACAAGCTCAATCAACCGCCTATGTACCCCAGAACCAAGCCAAAGCCCTGCCCTTCCAAGATGAACAGATAATTACTCTATGCTTGCCTCTATACTGATGAAAAGAGAAGCTCAATAATTTTTTCCTCAATACACACAAGAAAATACAAAGCCCAAATAAGCCCAAATTGGTGATTAATTTGAAATGTGTTCTAAGCAGAAGCCAAAGAACAACCCATTTGAAAGAAAATGGATTTTTTTTTTTAAGCTGAGTAGTAAGAGTCACCAATTTATATTTAAAAAGCCTACAGTGAGATTCAAAGCTGGAGTCACTTCCCACTTGAGAAACCTTAAAGACTTTGCTAGAAATGGTCACATCTACCACTTAAAACTGTATCATTATCAGAGGCTGAAAACAGATCAGTTTAATAAGGCACTTCCCCCACTTGCTGAGCCAGTCAGCATGCTTAGGTACTGGATAGGCAAGCACACTGTGTGGGTATGTGTACACACTTTCAAATACTCATTATAAGCTCAAGAGGACAGGATCCTTGCAAATTCATTTTCCTACTTGCTAGTAAACGCAGAGCTGGGTTACTTGTGCTAAGCAACATTCATAATTAAGGAACTGTGCCACTGAAAACATTGACCAAATGCAGACCTGACATTGATTCCTCTGGAGTCATTGTGGTTCCACTTTGCACAGCAGCTAACTACAGAACAACTGCATTTCACCCACAAAGTAGAAGGATGGCGAAAAAAACCTGCTATAAATCTAGTTTCCAGGCTAAGCTCAAGGGGCTGTGCTGGAGCAGCCCATGGTCTTCCTGATAGTGAAGAGTGCCATCCTGATTACCCTCACATCCAGAGTACAAGCCATATCAAACTGCCATGATACTCAAGAAGCCTGAGCTGTGAAAGAACTTGTTCAGACGACTGACAGTCAAACTCATACACAGCTCACTTATTGGCAGGTATTTAAAGATACAAAGTTATCTGATGTCACTGCTAGAAATACCTCCTTTGGAAAGCATTTCTCCCAAAGTAATGCCAGTCCAGCTTGTGGTGATGCCAGCCCTGGTAACTAGCACTGGACAAAACAGCTTACTCTTAAGGACACATTAGTAACAGTACTGCATTGCTGTCTTGA
This sequence comes from Larus michahellis, assembly GCF_964199755.1. Classification (NCBI taxonomy): domain Eukaryota; kingdom Metazoa; phylum Chordata; class Aves; order Charadriiformes; family Laridae; genus Larus; species Larus michahellis. Next base: position 24,314,652 of record NC_133900.1, on the reverse strand, counting down.
AGTGAAATTAGTTAACTGCATACAAGATTAGACAAAACCAGGAATAGTAAAAGCAGACTGTTTCAGCAAATATAAAGGCCACTAGCTCTCCTCCTGAGCTGTGTTGCTTTATTATCTCCTCATCAACCTGCATGGGCTGATGTCTTAGATCTTACAACTTGGAATTATTTAAGACACACACACGCCCCTCATGTTCTACACTGACAAGCGTAAGGGGCTTGGATCCAGAAGTTAGACTCCTAGGGTCAAGTGCAATCCAAATAATGATTGCCTCCGTGTTTGAAAAGGAGGGAATCGTCTAAATCAGACAGTGGAAAATCACCATATTCAGTAGTGACAATTTTAAATTACTTGCTTTAGGTTTGCATTTGGTACAAGTTATTCCCGAAAACAAAGGTCATTCTTAGTATCTTTTAACATCATACCCATAAAATATTTGCATATCTTTAACTATTTATACAGTTCAACAGTTATTTAAATTCTTCATTCTTACCATTTGGTTATATTACAAAGCTGTAAATGGTTATTAAACACCTATATCTAGTTGAAAGGATATTTGTATTAAAATGTATGGAGTCAGAGTTTTAGACAGTGTTCTGACTTCAAAAAAACCACTTGGAAGTCAGAATGCAGAAGGAAAAGAAACACATTACATCAAGTCTGGAACCAGAAACTGACAAGTTTAAATAAAAGAAACATTACACATGGTTACTGGATTAACAGCTTATGGTCATCACGTTAGGAGATTTTATGGTTGGCTTCCACTAATGTATTCAGGCTAGTGTCATCAACAACAGCAAGAAAAGAACCACAATGCAACCCACTTATTCTATTTCTTCATAGTTTATTGGATATGACTGAAATAGATACATGAAATGCAACAATGAAAATCTCATCCTAGCTATATGAGGCTGCTGTCGTCAAAGGCAGCTTCAACATCCCAGCAGATTTTACTTCTAGGTATTTAGCCAGGATTTCTCAACAGTTCAGCTGTTTATTTTTTTTCTAATGCTTTTATACCAAACACGCACTGTTTCCATTTTTCCAGCTCCTCTACTAAAGTGAATTCCAACAGTAAAGGCATGCCAACCTCTTTTAAGATTCTAACAGCTTTGAGATCTTCACAACAGGGTAGATAATTTTAACTATTTAAAAAGACTTGAAAGTTTCCTTAATTTCAGCAATTATGCTTTGAGTCACTTGATAATGCAAGAGCTGTACCTACAACACCCAAAAAAGATGCATCAGTAAGCATTTACACTTATTTAGCTCAAAACCTGAAGAAAAAGAAAACAATCTAAAGGAGTGGATAAGCACTCCATTCACAAAGAATATATGCGTATATAAAATGTCATAAAGGGTAAAGGGAAGAGGAATAAGGAAGAAGATGTCATCATTGTTGGCAAAAATACAGAATGGTGTCTGACAAGTACCTGTGAACCTTGATCTATTTTTTCCTTTTCTGTCACTAGTACATCAGTGCAGAATCTTTAAGAAACTAACACTGTTAAAGCATCGAGATCGATTTTATCAACATCTTTGTTAAAAAAGCAGGCAAAGCAGACACACTAAATGGGAAAAATCAAAAGAATCAATACAATAAAGCACAATGATCTGCAAACAAGTAAACAAAATGCAAGATATAACAATGCCTGTATTTTACAGTAGCTAACTGCATCTTATTACATCTCCAGAAATGTCCTCATTTCACTAAAATAACCTTCCAGTTTGCAAACACAAGCAGTTCGAGTACAGCACTTACATGAAGATATGTTACAAAATCACCAATGAAGCTATGTAGGAACAGTTTCCTATGCAAGGAAACTGTTTAGAAATTAAGACTGCTGAGACCAGCTTTACAGGATGTCCTGGGATGGTGCTGCTTGTTAGCAAGGTCATCACAATGAAGCATCAGACTAAGGGAACTGTGGCCCCATTAGTGGTCCCCTTCCCATTCTCTTCTCAATACACAGCACAAGCCTGGTGGCATTCAGACATGGGTATAACTTGACAGGTTTAAAAACACTTGCCTGACCTGCCCTAAGTCATTGGCAATGTTCATTTTGAACTAAATTCTGAAGTGCCACTTTCACCACAATATAGGGAAATCTAATCAGTAACAGCTTTTTTATGAGCACCTATCTCAAAGCACAAAAAACCCCGACCCAAAATCAAAGGCTTCATAAATGCATTAAGCCCAACAGAGCCCCTAAAATAGCAGAGATTCTCTTGGTATCAGTAAAACTGTTGCTGCATGGTAAGCAAATGCCAACTGAAACCAAGAATCTTCACCAGATACAGCAGCTAGTAGTTTTAAAAGCTGGGATAGATGCACACACTTAAGTGTAATGTTATTAAGAGCCAGCAAGTGAAATACTTTCAACTTTTGAGTTAGGAACTGCAAAAACACTTAAAAAGAAGTATGAAGAAGAATGATGCAACACCACAAAAAAATCCATACCCTCAAGAGATCACCACTGGGGTGACTATCCAGGAGACAAATCACATGGACATGTCTAGCATATGTGAAAATAGTTACTACATCACTAACCACAAAGAGATGGAAATATTACCATATATTCATTATTACAATTTTCTTCCTGAGGGATGTAACAAAGCATACAGTTTTGCAGCTCCTGAAAAACAGGAAATCAGAATCCTTGCATTAAGGGACTTACGAGCATCTCCACAGACCCTTGGTGCTGCAAAGTGCCAAGACTTTTCCAAAGATCAATAGAAGTAAGAGGACATAATAAGCTTTCCAGAGAATGAATGCATATGCCTAATAATTTGCAAAGTGGAAGGGAGATAGTTGCAGTCTCTCCCGAGGGATTTACTAAGTCGGGTGGGGGGAAACGAGGTTGTAAACTACGGTCAGATGAATAGCAGAAAAGTAATAGTGAACCACCTAACAAGTAACGGTTCATTGCAAGTGCAATGGACTCTAAACGCAAACGTAGGCGGAAAAAGCAAAATACCACAGTATCACCAGTTAGCCAATACAAAAGGGGTAACATTCGGCATTCCCTTTGCTGTGACAAAGATGTGACAACACCATCACTTCTCTTTCAAATAAAAGTGGAACAGGGTACTGTCAGCAGGCTATGGCTCAGATTTGAGGATTTTAAAACTCAAAATTCCCACAATATTTGTATGAAGTTATAGTCATAAAATCAGCACATTTCTCTTAACTAGTAAAGGTTTAAAAACATCATTTATTTCATTCCTAAATCCATTCATAAGAACAAAAGCAAGAGCAGGAGGAAGTAGGGGAAATGCAGAATGGACCCATGATGATTTAACTGAGAAGCACAAGATGCTGTCAGCCACATGCAATTAAAGTTTAGGTGCTTGAATGCTTTTCATATTTTTCGGCTTCTGCTTATCTACCCTCTCCAACAGCAGCAATATGTAAACTCCAGAAGGCTGCTGAGCTGAAAAAATCCAGGTTTTTCTGGTCTTAATATTTAGAGATTAGGCAGTTTAAAATTACCAGGCCTCGAGTAGCTGGAAGCTGCCACAAGAGAGATCCAAGTACAACCCAGTGGCAACACTGCAGTAGCAATTCATTCACCTGCTCCCACTCCTCTTCCTAATCTACCAGCTCTTGCGATGGAGGGGAAAAAAGAGGCATCCTGCAATTATTCAACCGTGAAACAGTTACCAAGCTCTGCATGCTGCTATCATTGATGTACAACACTACAAAATATTGACAATTAAAACACAATGAGCCAAAAAAGCCAGAGGAACAAACAGAAGGTGTTCTTTGTAGGCATGTTGTAAAAAAAAAAATTAATAAAAATCTTTTACTTAAGTTTGCAAAAATTTGTGCCCTATTGCCTTCAAAACAGAAATGTTTTACCCACATATTGATATAAAATACGTTTCCTTCACCACAAAAATCTTTAGTTGATCATATCCAAAGCTTTAGAATTGATGCACGCAACATGACCACACCTTCTTCTTTCACCACAACCACTGTCAGAAATATACTTTAAGACTCAGCTGTCCTGTGACCTGTAGGTGTTTTCTTCATATCAAAATGAATTCTCACATACAAGGAATCACAGCATGCTACCACCGAAATCAGATTACGTACACCGACTACTAAAAGCAATTTTTACAATCAAACTAACAAAGACCTTAGATATAGCACATAACCAAAAATCCCCACGAGTCACAGAGAACCTTTCAGGCAAAACAGAAGCTAGAGAGAAAGAGGAAAAAAAGACACAACTAAGTTTTGGATGAAAGCAGCGTGTCATACAAAGTGTACATGGTTGAATTACATTACACATACACGCGAGTGCATTGCTTGCTAGAAAAACAGCATTTTAAAACACACAGATACCTAACTCTGGATTGAACAACACCCTTTTCACCAAAAGAAGAAAATACCTTGCCAAATGCACCAAGAATTACAAAACAAGATTAGCACGGAAGAACATTCTAGCCATTGTGAGGTACTGAGTAGTGTTACTGAAAAAAAACAACAAAATGCCAAGCAGTCACCCAGAATCATCAGTATCTCAAAACCTAAACCACTTAAAGGTCAAATTACTTTCCCATGCATGGCTCAGAGCTATTATCTAGCTCTCGTGCTAGTTAAATGTCCATTAAGAGGGCAAACCATACCATTTTACTAATATTAGTCTGCATTTCAAGCAATGTCTACATTTCAAATTTGCATATCTATCTCAATCATCAGTCGACACTTTCAGCGTTTGCTATTTGTGGCTCACAGCAAGCCAAAAACTTAGACTTCCATGTCGTTTTGAAGATGGACAAGGATCAGCAAGCTGATGATAAATCTGCTTCTTGAGAAGTACTTAGTGCCCTTAAAGGGTGTAATCCTCACTGGTGCTACGTAAATTCCAGAGTGCAATGAAGAGGAAAGGCATTACTATTACACAAAAGCTGCCCGCCAATCTAACGGTGCAATGTTCTACAGAAGTAAAAGAACATTGGTATGTGTATAGTTTTCAAATAACTGACACATCCAGGCTAAAAAGGCAGAAACAGAGTAGTAATTAGGATAGCCATTTATGGTCTGATTACCAACAAATGCATGTTGTCGACCACAGAAAGATATTCCATACACATCTGTACATCCTCCTTTTCTCTTAAAAAGGAGTGATGAAGGCTGCTTTATCATTGTACAGTTAGTCTTAAACACTGCTTGTTTAGCATACACCTTACTTAGAGAACCTTTCCAGGAAAGAACTGGAAATAACATCCATTGCAGCACAAAACTTCAGAACAGTTCAGTTTGCTTTCTGTAACTGGAAACAATGTGCTACTTTCAAGCAGAATTTCATGCAAACTATAAATAAAATAGAAACCAAAAATCAGAACATTTCCCTTCACCCTTCCCTTGGTTTGCATGCCAGTTTCAGTCATTTTCACCACATACAGTAGTAAAAAAGCTGAAAAACAAAACTGCACAGGTGTTCTTATGATTATTAAACACATTCTGAAGATGTTCACTGCCATGAACAATCTAATATTTGGGTTTGTAGATCCCAGGGCCTTTACATTTAATGAAGCATTTCTAACCTTATGTTCTATGCAAACTTCGTGGTGAGACCAAAAGAAATAACCCCTAAAATAACTTCAAATTATTTTATTTCCTGTAGTGTTTGGGAGGCCAAAATTAAAGCATTAAGAATCTGAAGTTAAAATGTATATGTGTAGTGAACTTAGCTTGACTGCAAAAAAACCCCACACAACTTAACAGATGTGAAGAGTACTTATCACTAGGCCCAAGAAACACATATTTTGGTCTTTTAAATATAGCTTGAAATAAAGGTCTTGCTTTCTAAATTCCAGACACCTCTTGAATGTGGGGCTACAGAAAAATTCAGAACACACAGCGATATCACACCAAGAACACTCTTACAAACAACAAGCATGAAAACTGCCATCATAGGCTTGGTATCAAGTTCCCCATAGACTTTTACCAGGCGTTATCATAGCAGGCACCTTTTAAGATTAGGCTTGCAGCCAGCAATATCAGCAAGGGCACATTTTAGCGCTGTATTTATGAGCAAAGGTTCATCACAACAGAACTGTAACCCACCAATTTTATTAAGACTTTGCAAATCAGGAAGCACAATGATTATGCAGTGCACATGTATACTTCAGCAGTGCTGCCCACTCAGAAGCTACAATAAATGAAGTTCATAACTGAAACAAAAATGCACACAGCACTGATTTCAGTTGGGTATTTCATTTCCAAAAATATGCTAACAGGGCACAGAAAAGAATTTTGTCCTAAAAACTTAATTCCTTATGTGTCTTATGCAATCATATGATTATTTTCAAAGTTAGAAGAATGCAGAGATGAAAACCAGACAAAAATCTAAGACTATAAACTGCAACGCTTTCAGGGCAGTACTGTCAAGATTTGAACAACAGTGAAAGCTGTTATGGCCACCACTGCTTTTTAAACTTAGCCTAGAAATCTAAGTAAGCTTTCTTCATTTTTAAGTCCAAGCGAGCATCGAAAGAAAAGCAAAAACAGCTCCAACAGTTACATTGCAGTGATGCACCAGAAACCATGCTTCTTAGCTGCAGACCACAGCAGCTCGACCAGCCTTAAACATGACAACACTTAACGAGTACAGAATATATTCACTTGCAGAAGGACTGAGCTGAAGATAAATAGCTCGCCTGCAGGCAAACTGTGACTTGGTTCAGATGTCAAAACACACTACTACCCCCTCCCACTTTAATCTCTAGATAAAGCACTCCCATATTCCTTTTGGGGAAAAATTATTTAAATAGCCAGGACTGTGCAATAGCTGACTGGGTTTTCTGCAATGAAATTCCATCTTGAGTCAAGAGATCAATTCAATAGGAGAAATGGGAATTTCAGTGAAATCTTCATCTCTGCTCCAGAACCATGTGGGCCACTTCAAAACGCAGGCTTCTCAGACCTCTGGAGTCTCATTTATCATAATACAAAAGGTTGAAGAGCTTCTGAAACACAAACTGGTAATTTCCGTTAGGTGTACATAAGAAAACCAACAGTTAATCTTTTGAATAAACACCTCAAAAAAAATATAAATAGAATCTTACAGACAGGACTAGCCAGAGAGATGCATTCAGTGACCAGGACCACACAGTATGTTATGACTAGGACCAAACAGCCTTTGTTTTCAATATTGTGAAAGCAATACAAAGATACTTATTGTATCTTACCCTATCCCTGGAGATGCTTAATTCCAGACAGCATACACCAAGGCCACCTGGAAGGAAGAGTTCTTTCCATGCACCGTCTGTGCTGCTTAATATATCCCTTTCTGTCCTTACAGCATACCCTTCCCGATGTGACTTCCATGGCAAACATGCTCTACCACCAGTTGGACAAGTCACCACTAGACTGAGTTGAAACAGATCCAGAAGGTTCCTCTCATTCTCAGAATTAATAAGAGAAAAAACAACTACATGCAAAGCCTTAATTGTGTTTCTCCACTGAAACAGTTTTTTTGGTTTTTTATGTTGTAAGATCACCTAGCTCATAGCTTCCCTCTTTACTACATCTAAGATGACTTTTTAGACACAAAAGAAGCTTTTTCCAGATGTCAATTTATAATTTTGGGGATTGGAGATTAACAGTGTTGTTATATATGACAGGACATAAAAGCTGACCTGTAGCCTTGACAGCTTATCTGCTGTGACTCAGTTGCCCTAGTCAATAGCTACATTGTATTAAAGCATCAATACCCACAATGCACTGGACGCACATGAATTAGAGAATATCTTAGCACCTGAGTAAGTTCCCCCAGAATCCAGCTCAGGACATGCACCCAAACAGCTCTGTGTCAAACTGCATGCTCTATCAAAACCAATTGAGCAGCGGCAATATGACTTGACTATGGGATGAGTTTGTGCAAAACTGTATGGCATCTGCATTGTTGAGGGTAGACTAGGTTCTTCATATCTGGACAACTAAGATAACTGTCTTCCAAGGACAAAGTTTATTTTGCAGCTATAAACAAATATTAGAAGCATAAGCAAATATAACAACTCATGATAACAATGCCATTAAGAATTTTTCTTAAGGATCCAGCACAACCAACTTGTCAAAGTTTTTATTCAACCTATTTTTTTTTTGCTGACATAACGCCAAAACTCACCTTCCCATTCAAAAGAGAATGATTTTCCCAATCATTCCAGTAGCAACAGTAAAAATTCACAAGTAGCCTCCCACTTTCATGTCTTCTGCTTCTCTCCTGGGAGAATCCATAGCTCATACACAATTTTTAATTTTTCTCTTCACAGGAAACAAGTGACAACCTTTGCTAATGTGCCAAACCTTTGTATGTACGAAATTGACTACGGCCTTATTGGTCCCTCTGCTGCAGCCAGTTTGCAGCACTGGCACCAGAACTATTCTTTGCAAGTGGAGAAAACCCCACTCTTCATTTAATGTTTCATGCATTAACCCAGCAAACAGAAGAAATTTATTTCAATAAAAGATTGAATACACTACATAAAACCACAAGGCTTATAGTTCCCCAGAGATTCTTGACTGCTTGCTACTGCAAGTGACATAGAACACGTACCTATGCAAAGGAGAAAAAAGCTACAATTAAGAAAATCAAGGTCACTTGTTCGCCTAAGCTGATTTCAAAGGAAAAAAAGTAATCTTAAATAAACAAATCATTTTATTGGGTCATTTTATAATCAAAACAAAATAAAGATGATGCTAGTTCATTTCCTTGTTTGCTGTGTTCTCCCATCACTTTTTGCTAAGTACATACAAGCACATGTCAACTATTCCAGGCAACTGAAACTCACAAAGATCAATTGTACTAAAAGATAGGAAATGCAGTTATAGAATGGTTTAGGTTGGAAGGGACCTTAAAGATCATCGAGTTCCAACTCCCCTGCCATGGGCAGGGACACCTCCCACTAGACCAGGCTGCTCAAAGCCACATCCAGCCTGGTCTTAAAACACTTCCGGGATGGGGCAGCCACAACTTCTCTGGACAACCTGTTCCAGTGTCTCACCACCCTCACAGTAAAGAATTTCTTCCCAACATCTAATCTAAATCTACCCTCTTTCAGTTTAAAACTGTTACCCCTCGTCCTATCATAACACTCCCTGATAGAGAGTCCCTCCCCATCCTTCCTGTAGGCCCCCTGGAAGGCCACTAAGTTCTTAAGAAACTCTTGACACTGAACATGATTTCTCTCAATTGCTAGAAAGGCCTTCACACAAGCATATGGATGCCCAAGATTTGTCCTGTACAGCTGGAATATTATCAAATGAAAGACCAAAACGGCACATAGGCGATCTTCCTGTACTACAATTCTTGTTATGAATTGCCATCCTTCAATTTTGCTACCGTTTCAATAATGGGTAAAATAGCGTCATTCATTTTATTCATTCCCCATTTTCTTACTCTCTCTGACATGCTACATTGTCTCTAAAATTAAAAGGTTTGTTTTGTTGTAAAGCAAAGAATTACAAAAATCGCTCAGCGCTGCATTTTTTCAACAGTCTTTTGTTTAAGCTTGCTGAGCTAGATCTTGCCTTAAAAAATATGTCATGAAAACAAAAAAAAAAAATAATTTACCTGTAAGAAAGCTGTGGTTAACAAAGGTAAGTGGAAAAATTAATCATCTAAGATTGCAAACCCACCATGTTTGCATATGTAACAGCAGCGTGAAAGCAAATTGTTTTAACACAGTAAAAAATATGTGTGTGGAACACAGACAATATAATTTCCATTCTCTTTCCTATTGTCTACAGGAGAGAAGATATGGAGGCAGTTTGTCTGTATGCTTCCCAGAGGATCATGGTTCTGTATTTATCAAGTACACTACCAATGGCAAACCATAGCAAGGAAAAAAAACCCAACCTTAGTCCTTATCAAATGCTGAATATACATCTAGTATAAGTATCAAGTCTTTTTTCATCGGTTACAAGGAATACTAAGAAAATATCAGGTGTTCTTCACCACAAATTTAACTGTCTATAGTTGAAAATTCAAAATAATAGTTCCCAAGGCAACCATAATTCCCTCAACCAACGCAGACCGTTCCCTTCCCATTACTCTACATTCTGTTAAGTGAATGCTCCCTACGTGACACACCATAGATGCAATCAGGTGCAGTCTATCAGAGGAACCAGCAAGATACACAAATTGGCAACTCCTATGTATTGAAAGTAACAGCTATCAAGTGATACGGACATGAGAGATCTACGTGACACAGTTTGGGGTTTGGGGTGGTTTTTTTGGTTTTTAATGGGAAGAAAGATTAAGCTCATGTCACCATGGCCATGTTTATAATAGAGGATCTAGCTGCTTTCTTTTTAAGAATGAATGGAGGAAAAAAAAAACCAGAACAAAGCAATCACTTGCCCACATACTAGTTATCAGATCCTTCTTCCCTTGGTTAGTTTGGGGTAATTTAAGCTTCCACCATAATTTTAAAAGGAAAACCAACAGCTGAAAAACCTTATGTCAATCAACTTGTAATCATATACTAATAAAACAAGAACCTGCTACAATTTTTTAGGATTTACTGTGAAAAACATCCTAGCAATAGGATGTTGTTTCATATAGCATCCTTTGCTACTTTGACCACTGTGTGCACATGATCAGCAGCATTACTTTCCTTATACTCCAATTCCCTGTGCGTATTAAACTAGCACTACTGCCAAAGCTCTCCTGTCCTCCTTTGGAACCTGCCTATTCATTTTCCCTCCTCCTAGCAAACATTTACGTAGCTGCAACGGCAGCCCAGATGAAGTAACCAAGCTGGGTTAAAGCTAGCTATCCAAACCAAACTCTGGGCTGTCACAGCCCTGCCTTCTCCATGCTGCTCACTCTGGCCTTCAACCCAGGAAGAAAACTACACAAAGTAGTGAGCAAATTCTGGTGGGCCAGTGTGCTGAGATAGCTCAGTTCAAAGTCTATAAGCACCCCAACAGCACCAAGAAATCACACCACAGCCAACAATTCAGCTGGGGCAGGGGGCTGGGGAAACCCAGGAACCACCCTCCCCTCCCAGCGTAGCATTTATTACTCTCTGACTACTCAAAGCACAAGAGAAGGGGAAAGCATGGAAGACGAAGAAGTTACCAGGGAAGAGCAGAGCCACGTTCCTCACCAGCAAAGCAGCAACATGCACTCATGGTACTATAGCAGTGCATAGCCACATCTTCTCCCAGATAAATGGGAGAGTAACACTCAGGAAAAAAAAACAACACTGAAAGCAAGGACTAAACTACAAAAGCTGCCAGGAAAGCTCTGCCCAGGCGCTACATTAGCAGCAATTAACTAGATTTTAAAACAGAAAGCTTTCATTTGTTTGCAGATTGTGTCTCCTATTTCATTCAAATATTTGGGGGGGAAGAGCAGATTAAGCTATGTAGGTAGACCTGAGACCACTGGGAACTTTTTGATAAAAAAATAATATAAAAAAACCAAACAAAAGGCACCAAAAAACTTTTCAGGGGAACAACAGATTAATCTACAGAAGTTTCTAAAACATTCTTCAGATAGGCTTCTTGAGTCCATAGCAGAAACCGCTGTTAATCCAAAGGAAGAAAAAAAACCTGCCAGACCATAGAGACGGGGACTGGGTACGTTCCTGGAACTCGTACAGCAGACAGAGCAGAGCCCAAAACTAAGGGCATAAACCCTCATGTGGGTAGCAACATGTTCAACTGAAGAAGTATGGCTTCTGAACGGGAACAACACACAAGTTGGAAAAATTAAGGAGCCACCATCCAGATCAGGAACATGAGAAACTTGAATCTCTCGCATCATGTAGCTATGCACCCTCATCACTGATCAACGGATTATTCCGACAGTCCTATTCTTTCTTGTGCAAGAAAAACTTTTATGTTTTCTAATGTTGTCAAGCAAGAAAGCCTAGTTAGGGGCTGTACTGAAAGACATATGCTGCTTATCATTTTCTAAGCAACCTACTCAAATGTAAGGCCTGGCAAAAAAACCTCGAATGAAGAGTTCAAGAAACATTTTCCACTTCTTATTGGGAACTTCTGCAGCTAAGAATAAAAAACAAAACAAAACCAACCACCGTGAGTTTTTCTCCTAGGTACTTGTTATGAAGCCCAGCATTATAGTATACAAACTCTGTAGGACATTAAGATGTGCTTCTAACAGGACGTGAAGTAAGAAAGCACTACCTCTATATCACAGGAAGGGAACAGAAGTACAAGCAGACCAGGTAAGAGATAAGGAAGCACAGTTTGTTGCTGAAGCAGAAAACAAAACACACTTCCCTAATCTATGTTACTGAGTCCCCCCCCAAAATATTTTTCAAAAAAGCATAAGGGAAAAGAATCTAAGGGGCTTTGACCGCTTTTCAAAACCTAAAAATTATCCCAATGTATGAGATAATGATGTCTCTAAGGCTAAAATCTGACAGCACTCTTCATGCCACATTTCAAATTCACCAGTGGTTAGCAGATACTCAATCTGAAACCAGTTAAAGCTTTTTGAGAATTCTAGCTGAACCATTCAGAGCATTCAATTACAAACTATCTCAGCTTGGACAATGTAGAAGCATAAGCAAACCAAACAACAGCATATAGTTCTTGATACATGATCTGAACAATCAACCTTGCATAACAAACTTTTAAAACTTGCCCCATTGCAACAAGCATGAAGTACCTTTTTATCCCATTAGAGATGCTGGGTTGCATTTTCTAACAAACTCTCCAGGCCAGCCTTTAAGAGCCCTTGGCCTACTGAGCAATACAGCCGTACATCTCTCTGTAGGTTGATAAAAGTCTGTACAAGGCATGGAACCAAGCAAGTTACCACTTGCTTACACATATCTAAATTGGATGTCTTAGGAAATAAAAAGAAGTATAATGCATTTTATTTTATGAAAAGATTCCCCTGGCAAAAGTAATCTCAGCTGATAACCTGCTACTCTTCTTGCCTCCAGTAAGCCAAAAAGCTATTGTGAATAAACTAACCACACACACAAGGCATTGCTTGTTATTGCCAGCTTTATGTAAACAATGCAAGGAATATTCTGAATTATTTTTCTATATTCAGTATTTTCTACAATAACTCTAACATATTTCAAGCAACCGTTCAAAACGATGAACCTAATGAAAGGTCATTTAAATATCTATTATTTCTTCACTTGAAATCCTAAGTCTGAGAGCTCTCCTCCCGTTCACACTATGTTCCAGTGGACAATTCCACATGCTCTCAATGCCACAGCGCTTTCCACAACTCAGAACCCCTATGCCAAACGTTACATAATTAGTACACGATGTGCTTCAAAGTTAAGGCCACCAATAATTAATAATACATTCTGACTGCCAATATGCCTCATGATGAGCAAGAGTGATGAAGAGAGACGCTGAAACTGTCCCAGAAGACGGTCCAGCTAAACTCAGTCCGAACTCGGAGGCTGTCCGCGGCCGTGCAGCAGCACGCTGAAGGCACAGCTACGCCCTCACACTCGGGTGAGTTAAGGAAGTGTGGAAAACACCCTACGCCGTTTCCACGGCACCCCGCTCTGCCGCGCAGAGCCCGAGCGAGCATCCCCCGCAGACAAAGGCAGCGCGTCCTCACCCCGGACTAAGTCCGGCGCGGCCCCGGCAGATCCTCAAGGCGCAGCCCGGTCCCCTCCGGCGGCCCACGCCGGCAAGTTTGGCGAGGAGAGCGTCCCCGGGCCTAAGCCGGCGGCCACCGCGTCCTGCCGCCGCCAAAGCCAGGGGTCCGGGACCGCCCGGCCCGAGGGCACCCGACCGCCCGATGCGGTGTCCCGTAGGCCAGAGAAGCCGGGCCCCGCCAACCCCAGGCCCAGCGAGGCGAGCCCCAGCGGCCGCGACGGCTAGCGTCGCGCGACGCCGGTAACGGCCGCCCCCCGCCCTCCACGACCGTTACCCCCGCGCGCCCCCCGGAGCCCCACCTCATCGGCGGGCGGCGCGGGGGCGGCGGGATCCGCCGGGCTCCGTCAGCGGCCGCCACCGTATTTCGAAAGATCCGCCATTTTCACCCCGTCACCACCGCCCCCCGCGGCCCGCCCCCGCCGCACCTGCCCCCGTCGCACCGCCCCGCCCCGCCTCGCCGCCGCCCGCGGGGCGTCCCCGCCGAGCTGCCCCGCCGCCAAACCCCAACTGCTTCCGGACCGGCAAGGAAGGGGCCGGCGGCAGGTCCCGCACAGACCCCCGGTCCGAGGAGGAAGCCTCGCCGCCGCCCCCTCGGTCCGTTTTAACCCCACCGCTCCGCTGCGGCTTTGAGGGCAGCTGATCTCAGCGAGCAGAGGTGAAGAGACCCGCCGAGCGGGCATCCCCCGCAGCGGAACGGCGGCCGGGACGACTGTCCCTGCAAGCCCGAGGAGGTCGGCGAGGCCGCCCGGGAGCCCGCCCCGCCACGGGTAGCGCGCCTAGCAGGGCCGGGCCTATGCCTTCCCGGCGGGAGGCGGCTGTCAGTGCTCCACAGCTCCCTCCCGGGCTCCGCCGCTCCTTCCCCGCCAGCGCAGCCGTGCCCGCACCCCCTTCTTCTCCTTCTTGCCGCCGCTTTCCCGCCCCTCGCACTCACCGGGCGGGCGCCCTTCCTCTTCCTCCTCCTCCACCGCTGCTGCTACCGTTGCCTCTCTTCGCCGCTGTCGCCGCACGCCCTCCGCGCCTCGCGCCGCCGCCGGCCCTCTCGCCTCCGCTACCGCGCCCGGCGGCCGTGGCGGCGGCAGCGCCCGCGATGAAGCCGCCGTGTTTGTTCAAAATCACGCGCCCCGCGCCATTCCTCCGCCGCATCCCATAATACTGCGCCGCGCCGCCCTGGCAACCGGGCGCAGCGCCCCGCGCGCGCGCGCGCCGTGCCGCCCCGCCCCGCCCCGCCCCGCGCTTCCGGGCCCGCCCCACTCGCGCCGGGCCTCCCGCTTCCGGGGCCGCGCGCGCCACTTGAGGAGGAGGACCCAGCCCTGTCCTACGTTGAGGCCGCTGACACGCGCCCACACACCCACGCGCGGTTATAGACGTGTATAGGTTTATACGTGCCGCCCTGCAGCCCCGGGGGGAGGTCTGCGTGGGGCCCACCCGAGCTCTATTCCCGCGGCTCGCCTCTGCCCGCCCGGGCCCTCCCCGCCACGTGACGTCGTCGTGCGGCGGCCCCTCTAGCCCGCCGGCGGCGCGGCTCTATGGTAGGAGGAGGTCTGCGTCGCGCTAGGGCGACGGCGGCGAGTCGGCGAAGATGGCGGCCGCGGTGAGGCAGGATCTGGCGCAGCTGATGAACTCCAGCGGCTCTCACAAGGATCTGGCGGGCAAGTGAGTGCCGGTGCCGGCCTGCCCATGGCGGGGCGAGGCGGGTGAGGGGCCGTTGCGGGGGGGCAGGTGGGGAGGTGCCGGGCCCTGGGCGCGCGAGGCGGCTCTTGCCCAACGGTCGCCCTTCTTTAAATAAAAAGAAGAAGAAAAAAGAAAGATTTTACCTCACGATTCTGTCATTTTTTAATTTATTTTTCGTTTTTAACCACGGCTTGCGCTGTGCTGGCGGCGTCCTGGCGCAGGCTGCCGCGCGGGGCCTTATCCCTTTTCGCCATAGCTCCCTCGTGTCTGCCCGCCACCCCTCAGAGTTCTGCTGCCTGCCCGTCGGCTGCGCGGAATGCAGGCAGATGTGGCTCAGTCAACTGAAATTCTGAAGAGTCCCAGTCCAGTTGCTCATTTTCTAGAGGAATTGCTTCAGTTTTTGGAGTTTTATGTAAAAACTTGGAATCGTCCCCCTCAAAATGTGTTTACAACGTGTGTGTTGTACTTCATCAGTATTGAGGTTACGGCCCAGACAAAGTTTAATTATCTTTATGAAGCATGAAAACTGGAGTTGCTATTTTTGCAGGAATACTTAACTGTCTTCGTGTCAGGTGACCGTAACATGCTATTTACCTCCCACTCCCAACACTGTTTCTCTTTCTTATTGAATATGGCATTTGGAACATTTGACTAACTTTATTGATCTTAATCCACGTGCACTATAGTTTTCATTACTTTTTCTGTGCACTATCCTAGGGATTTGATTTATTTATTTATTTTACCCTTCATAATTGTACATGTATTCACAGATGACAAAATGATGAGCAATGTTATCTAGTCCTGGGATTTAAAAAGAGCCAGATCCTAATTCCAGGTGAATGTACCTGACATTTGAGTGCAAACACTTTGGAAAATTACCATGTCAAAGGTATAGAAAATATAATCAAAAGTAGGGGCTCTGACGTAGAAAATAAGCAGAGAAACATAACTTGTTAGTGCAAAAATGTGCCCTATGAGTGATTTTTTTTTTTTAATATTTTTTTTTAAATCTGTGGACAGATATCGTCAAATATTGGAAAAAGCCATTCAGCTGTCGGGTGTAGAACAACTTGAAGCTTTGAAAGCTTTTGTAGAAGCAAGTAAGTGCATCTGGTGTAATCGGTTGCACACTGAGTGAAGGCCAGAGGTCTGTGGGATTGCATATTTGTTAACTCTACGTGAAGCTACATAAATACATGATATTTTGGTCCTATTGGAACTCAAACACAACTAGAAGAGGAACCATCATCGCCACATTCAGAAGTTAAGGGAGAATGGACTTGTAAGCTTTGTAAGTTATAATACCTGTCAGTGTGACAGTGTTGGAAGGTGAAAACAAAGTAGTTTCTGTTGAATGCTAAAATTGATACTGGATGTCAAGTGGTATTTAAACTAACAACCCCGTTCTTCCCCTGTCTCAGTTAGTTTGAAAAACTGTCAAGAAGAAATGCTTAGGGTTTTTTTTTTTTTGTGTTGTATTCGATGTTTGGCTTATTGAATACCTCTATAAATAATACCCGTTGTGATTTTTTTAAGTTGAGAATAAACTTAGTGAAATTTAGCCTAAAGGTTTACTTTGTCCAAGATGTTTCAGCAACTGAGAACAGTGATTCATAATGAAACATCTCTCTAAACTGTAAATCAAAGTGAGAAATTTATTATTACCTGTGAGGGGTTAGAACTCGGTGACCTCTAATGTAAACAAGCTGTTTCTGAGAGAAAAAAATTCACCTTTTAAAAACAAAGAGAAAAACCCCTTCACTAGAATACAGATTTAAAAACTCGAACTATTCATATTTAATATAAAAATAAATGATCAGTTACAGTGAAGGCACTGACAAGCATTGTATCCATCTTGTGTTTTTTCTTCCATGCTTCTCTGAACTAGTGGTGAATGAGAATGTCAGTCTAGTGATCTCACGTCAGCTACTGACAGATTTCTGTACCCATCTTCCAAGTCTTCCTGACAGCACAGCCAAAGAAATTTACCACTTCACCTTGGAAAAGATACAGCCTAGAGTTATTTCATTTGAAGAGCAGGTGAGAGATCAATGACAAGGGGTTTTTGGTTTGCAGGCTTGGTTTTGTGTTTTTTTTTCCCTTACCTGCTGGCTATTTTAAGTCTTTAAAAAAAGCTGTTCAAAACAGATATTCCTACTTGGAGTCCAGTTCTGCAGTCTTGTACATGCAAAACCTGAGCTAAATGCAGAGAGTATTTAGGATCATGCAAAGAATACAGGCTTTGTCTCTTCATCAGGATGCTGGGCATGTAATTCCTCTGCTACCAGAAAATGGCTTCTTAAAATGAAACAGTACTTGAGCTACAGGAGGTGCTGTCAAGAGACAGACCGATAGTCATTGTATTGCGTTTTATCCAACTAATGGAACAGCCAGGTTATGTAAAGAGAGAAACATCTTCATAAATAGCTTTTGTTTCAAAATAAATACCTCTGTGTGTGTATTAGCCATAATCATTTTACCATGAAAGAAGTGTTTTCTTGAAAACCCAATTGTAGTTAACTACTGAAAGTGCTGCAGTTCTTTTTCAATTCACCCCTTGGTTTTGTTGTATGAGCATTCACCGGCATCTGAGAGTTCTTACAGTAGATGTTTATATAAAAAGCCTTTAGGATCTAGTATTTGAGAAGCAAGGCAGTTTCTGACATTATTCGTATTTGCTTGTCTTATCTTCTGTCTTTTTAAGCACCTTTTACTCTTAAGTCTTAACTGAACATGCTTGTATGCTTGTAATGATTCTGCATAAATTAAATCCCAGGCATCAGATAATTTATTTTTTTTTAGCCACACTTTTTATAAAACCCAGATTGTAAGCACTGATATTTTACCTGCTGACAGCTGCCCTACAAAGTAGAAGTCTGCATTTATATCTCTCAGGCATGATAAGATGTATAACTGCAAGAAATGGCTTGTGAATCTTGGTGCCCCAGTTCTTGAAAGCCTCGTTTCATCTTTTTAAAAGCTTTATAAAAGGTTATTACTTCTCACTCCCTTTTATCTTGTCACAAGTTTAAGTGTGAATGCTTCAAATCAACACTTGTATTTAAAAAGCTTGGTATT
Organism: Larus michahellis; assembly: GCF_964199755.1. Lineage (NCBI taxonomy): Eukaryota > Metazoa > Chordata > Aves > Charadriiformes > Laridae > Larus > Larus michahellis. Next base: position 24,296,282 of record NC_133900.1, on the reverse strand, counting down.
AAAGCTTGAGCCAGGAGTCCCACGCAGGAGTCCTCACATGGGAAGAGTTGCACGCGTGTGGGTTGCTGTGTCTATGAAGCTGGGGTATCGGTTGAGAGGATTCATGAACAAGAACAAATACTGTGAAAGTTAATACAGAACTACTCAACTTTTATAGTGTTCGCTATTGATTTGATTATTGTTTAGGTCGCTTCAATAAGGCAACATCTTGCATCAATCTATGAGAAAGAAGAAGACTGGAGAAATGCAGCACAAGTATTGGTGGGGATCCCTTTGGAAACAGGGCAAAAGTAAGTACTGTGCTTGATGCAGTTATGTGTTGTTAAATGTACTTGCTCCCTTTGTACTTAAATAGACTAGCGAGTGAGAATTTTGGGGTTGAATATTTTCCCAGAGTTTCAGTAGTTCAGGCCAAAACTATTGTCAGGTGACAAAAGTATAGCTTGATCACTGTACATTACAGTAAACAGTTTAGTGTGCCAAAATACCACACCAGAAGCTTTGCAGTATTTATTAGTCTTGTTGATAAACAACCTTTTTGATAATATTTTACAAAAATGCTTCTAAGGTTATTGAAAGGTTCTTGAAAAGTGGCAGTTCTTCCATGTGTTCGCCTGTACAGTTCAAAATGTAGACATAGTTTGAAATTGGTTATTAACAAATGCAGTTGAGGTTATTTGTGGGGTTTTTTGTGGTTTTGTGTTGTTTGTTTTTTTTAAAGTCTAGAACCCTTGCTGTTACTTTTCTCTGGCTGTCCTTTCTATCCTCTTTCTCTGTACGCATGTAGAAGGAATTGCTGTAGGTTTTGCCTGTTTAGCACCTATTTGTTCCACTGCAAGTTTGCTTTTTAACTCAAGTGGCTCACCACTTCTGGCAAATTTACAATCCCCTAAAAACAGATTATTAGAGTGTACGTTTGTCTCTTGGTGGACAGCATTATTTCTGCTGGTGTTTGTAGAAGCCAGTTCGGTACTGGCATTCATCTCAAATTTCCTTACCCTGAACAGAGCGTGCTAATTTTGGTATTGGGGAAGAAGAAAGCAAGTAAAGCAAACGTTGCCAAGTGCTTAACAATCGTAATATATGTTTAGAACAGCTAAGAACAAGTGGAGTTGTGGAGCAACTTTGAGCACTTGCTTTTCTGTTTCTCTACAGACAATACAATGTGGATTATAAACTGGAGACCTACCTGAAAATTGCCAGGCTGTATCTGGAGGATGATGACCCAGTTCAAGCAGAAGCTTATATTAATCGAGCTTCCCTGCTTCAGAATGAATCAACTAATGAACAGCTGCAAATCCATTATAAGGTTGTCTAACTTGTTTTATTGCTTTCTCTTTCTAAAGGGAGATGATTCCACCCACATTGAGATGTTTTTATGCAATCCCACTAAAACTTTCATAATGAGAAAAGAGACAAAGGGAAAAGCTTGGAAGTGGTTTTGGGAGCTAGCAACATCTTAGCAATATTCCTTATGATTTGGAGATAGGTCTGTAAAGGTTCCTTAAATACCAGCTTTATTGATTGAAGGGAAAACTTAGACTTCAAAACATCTGAAATACTGTTGGTAATACTGCCTTCACCTTTGTAAATCTAAGAGGAGGAAAAAAAATCACGTTCAGTATTAGGGACAACAGAAGCCCCCTGCCCCCAACAGTAATTAAATAGTAAGTCCCATGCATAAAAGTAGCTTTAAGTCTTAATTAGTAAAGTAACTGCTGACCTTTCTGCTTATTTGTGGGTTTACTGCATACATAGTTCATACACTAATTTCTCAAACCGTTGTAGTAACTGGGATGAGCAGTGAGTGGTAACTATAGTGTGACAGTGCCAATCAAGTGTGGTGGTGTTTAAAATTGTACAACCCAAAGCAGATGTGCCATGAGCTGTAACTCAGGCTGTGGTGGTTTTGGTTTGTTAGTTTTCCCTTTTTTCTCCCCCCATGCTATGTTTTAAAGTGTGCGCTCAGTTGGAAGTGTAAATATTTTCTCTAAGCATTAGAAAAGCACAAAGGAAGGGAGAGAAGAAATACCAGATGCTGTTACAGCGCTGAAAGGGAAAAGCAAACACTTGAAACGTGTAAATTGCTACCTAAGTGCTAGCGGTCAATGTCAGTAGTGAAAGGGAAGCTTACATAAGTGTAATATCAGCTGTACAATATTTCATTTACATAGTTCCTAGCGTTTAGACGTTTGCAATATTTAACATGTGAATAGCGCCCTTTCAATTGGTTTCCATGATACTTTAGCCAAGGGCTTTACAAGTCAAGCTAATTGTTCGAAGACATAGATTTCCGTAGGATGCAGTAGAGCAATATTTATGGGTACTGTCATGTGATAATGTGGCAATTTATACACACCTATATTATGCAGCCACCCCTGTTAGTTTTCTTTTTTTGAGACATACTTTCTTTCTAGGTTTGCTATGCTCGAGTTCTTGATTACAGAAGAAAGTTCATTGAGGCTGCTCAAAGATACAATGAGCTCTCCTATAAGAGCATAGTCCATGAAACCGAGCGACTGGAGGCGTTGAAACATGCTTTGCATTGTACTATTTTGGCGTCAGCAGGTAAAATACATACTACGTTTTTGTATAAAAGACCCAACATACGTATTTCATATCCCCTAAGCAAGTCAGCTTGTGCATTACTTGTGGGGAGGGATCTTGTTACTAAGATTTGGTGTCAAAATTACCTGTTGGCATACTGTTAGGTCAGAGTTGGATTACGTCTGTGTCTTTGCTAGTGATAAGGCAGCATCTTGGCTAAAGATGCAAAAGATAGTCGGTGGCAAACAGTGTTTTGGAAATGAACACAACCAAGTTCCTTCTTTAGTAGAGCTTTGTTGGTTAATTGCATGCATTGAGGAAAAAAAGATGATAACTTCCTGTTGTTTACTTCTAAATACTCAATACTTTGGTGATCATTTATGAGGATTCTTCTTGACTCTTCTAGGACAACAGCGTTCTCGCATGCTTGCTACACTCTTCAAGGATGAGAGATGTCAGCAGCTTGCAGCCTATGGGATCTTGGAGAAAATGTATCTTGACAGAATTATCCGTGGAAATCAACTTCAGGAGTTTGCAGCTATGTTAATGCCTCACCAGAAAGCAACTACAGCCGATGGTACGTATTTCTCTAAACCCTTGTAATGCTAGGTGTTCATCTACAGGAGTTAAATTTGCCCAACGCAGTCAAGAAGCATGATGGAAAAGAATCTAGTATTGCTTATATGATTATTTTAAAATTATTTCCCAGCATGTTACCCTCATGAGTATAGTTTAATAGTAAAGCTTCTTAGGCATAGTTCATCTTTCTGATTGGCTTTAAGGTTTTGAAATGCTCTTTTAGAAGGTAACTTGTAAAAATCTTATCTCTGTTGATGTACAGTCCTCTCTACTGACAGCTTCCCAGTATTTCTAACCTTGACTCATACTTTGAGTCTCTGTCCTTTTGAGCTTCTCCAGTTCTAAGTCACTGTTATAAATAGGATGCCTAGAAACACGTGACATGCATGTAGGCTGTAAATGGTCTGTGCAGATGATAAATTTATTTGAGCTGCTTCCTGATTTGACAGGAAGATGACAGATAGTGAGGGGATGACTTGGACCTTGCACTGTCTCCACATTGTTTTCTGAGCCAGCTCACTGATGTCTTATTAGCTCTGTTCTTCCTGGAACCTCTGAACAGTGAGAAATAATGTGAAATAATGACTTCACTGGAATCCTAAATGCACTGGTCTTAATTTCCTAAATTAGAAGAATATTGAAGTGGAAAAATACATAAGCATGAAATACCTCTTAATCAGGAAAACCTTCCTAGTGGACAATACTCGTTGATTAAGGACAAATAAACAACTGTGTAATCACAGAGGTGAAAACTGGTTAAAGGTACTTACTAACAATAAGCTACAGTTCTTTCCTTGGGTCAGTTTGTTCTTTAGGTATAACCCGTACTGTTTGTCTAAGTTAAAGAATGCAGGTTAGTTGGTATTAATAATGTGCTTATTTTCACCTAGAGGGTAAGGGGCAAATAAGTTAAATTTTTAAATTGAGAAGAGAGAAATTAGATGAGAGTTTATCAGTATACAAGCACAGTAAAAGAGAGGTTAATTGTACCCCTAAAAGCTGTAATGAATAAGAAAAAAAAAAGGTCTTAGCATTTGTCAAGCTACAAACTAATAACAGGAGATCAAACTCCCTCAATTCAGATGTTGAGTCTTGTAGCAAAACCAAGGATTCCACTTGATATTCTAGAAATTAAATAAAAGGGTTTAAGCGATGTATCTTAAAATCAATCACGTGCCATCCATTTCTTTTTGTTCACTTTCTTCTGTGTAGCATAACACTGATGCAAGGCAGATGCATCTTGACCTTCTGCACACATAACCCTTGGGGAAAAAAAGTGTTTTCTATTTGCTCTACAATATGAACCAAGTATTTCAATCTTATAGTAATGGATTTTTTTTCTTCTCTAACTCCTCTCAGGTTCCAGTATCCTGGACAGAGCTGTTATTGAGCACAACTTACTATCTGCGAGCAAACTTTACAACAACATTACTTTTGAAGAGCTTGGAGCATTACTAGAGATCCCTGCAGCTAAGGTATCGGTTTTCTATGTGTTTTGTAAAGACAAGGAGCATCAAAGACAATAGAAAATAGCTGTGATAAATATTAGGAAAATGAGTTCAATATTAGGAAAAAATTAACTATTCCGTATTATGAGGAAAGTTAAATATCTAGCACGTCTTATGAGAAGGAAGGGTACATGATGTGGAATGAACAATAGTGGAGTTAGGTGCCACTGATAGTATGGACATCATTTCATAATAAGTTTTTAACATCTTTCTCTTCGCTATTTCAGGCAGAAAAGATAGCTTCTCAGATGATAACCGAGGGTCGCATGAACGGATTCATTGATCAGATTGATGGAATTGTTCATTTTGAGAGTAAGTTCCACCACAGTAATTTATTTTTTTTTAGCACAATTCAGAGTGACCTTTTTGAGTTGCTGCTTTACATGATAAAGAAATTAAATTTCTTACTATGTTACATCTGAAGTGAGCTTGCTGAGCCTTCTTGTGGCCAGGAGGTGGCAGAGTTTGCCTTAATGGAGGATCACACTTCACCCACCCTCCCTATTATGCATTCTCTTACCTACAGGAAAGTGAATTTATTCCATCAGTTTCCTTGTAGGAAAACGTTCACCAGGAAGTTCTCTGTTTAATTCTACTTTGCAATGCAGGAGTTAGGCTTGTAACAGACAGCCACAATCATTGTAGCTTTTGAATACAAAAATGAGCATGACGTAGCTGCAAGGAAGGCTTCCTCTGTTAGGTAGGTGAGAGCAGTGGCAGAAGAAAAGGTTGGAGTTGAAAAGGCAAGGGAATTGCTAATACTTACTTTGTTTTGTGTGGGTTGTTTTTTGTGTTTGTTTTTTTTTTTTTTCAGCTCGTGAAGCTTTGCCAACCTGGGACAAGCAGATTCAGTCACTGTGTTTCCAGGTTAACAACCTGCTGGAGAAGATAAGTCAAACAGCCCCAGAATGGACAGCACAGGCAATGGAAGCCCAGATGGCTCAGTGACTGTGCAGCCATTGTCTGAATGGAGGCAATCAACTGCTTGCTGTGCTGGAAGAAAGGAACTGAGTAGGACTTCGAACCACACAGATAACCTACATTTGTTTTCCCACCTTCTGCTTTTACTCTGGCTTAGGACACAATTAGATGATACCATTTTTGGTGTGAAAGTCTCCCAGTTCTCAGAACACAGAATGGTGCTGCTGCTGCCTCTACGTTGCACTTTACTGTGCTGAAAGCTGTGGTTCCCACGTAGAAGCAGCTGCAATGTCTGCAGCAAGCTTTGGGTTTGGTTTATTTAATTTTGGGGTTTTTTTTTTTCCACTGTATTACTATAGCTTTGTAGCCCATTAATTCCTAGAATGCTTGTCCTGCTGTGAAAATATAAGTGCCATGTTTCTTTTAGTTGTAATTATTCTAATAAAGGCTGGAATGAGCCACTTGGTGTAAGCCTTGCGGGGACCTGGGGTTTTTTTCATAAGCAGCAACTTGAAATAAGTTGAATTTTTGAAATTGTAACTTTCGGCCCCTGAAAATGTTAAATGAGAAACAGCTTTTTTTCCTTCTTCTATGTTTATGAAACACAAGTCTGAAATCTTAACTGAAGGAAATACTGACCCTTGTCCTGCATTGGTGCAGCAGGGCACAGAGTTTTCTATCCTGAGAGGCGGGGTAAAGACCAATATTCCCAAGAGACCTTGTTGCAATGATATGGTAAGTGATGAGAATATAGCACATGCCAAGTAAAGTAGGCCAAGCGTGCTCTTTGTTTTATTTTCTAGGTCAGCATGAATTGGTAATTTTTCAAAAGTATCCATAGCCGTGTTTTGGAACTGAAGGTGTAGCAAGAAACTCTTAACAGGTAGGGATTCTGTACTACAAAGATTAAACATCTTCTGAAACTGGAGTGGTTGGAGAATGCTGTTCGGATTACTTCTATAATGAGATGCAACAACTAGGTAAAGATGTTGTGATAAGCAGGACTAACTTGAAATGCTGTGCACAGCAATGAAGTATCAAAGTGGCCCTTCTGATGTTTATCAGTCTGGAGTTGTGCACTCTTGACCTATCCTTGTGGTCTGCCAGATATACAAGTCTTATTGTGCGATTTGATGCAGGGGTTTTCACAGAGAGCTCTCTGGTAATGGAGAGCCAAGGCAGAGTTTCATCAACAGCTGTTCTTGTCCAGAGGTTATATTTTAATTTAAGGTGACCTTGTTCAGGTTGTAATTCCAGCTTTGATGTGAATTACCATAGCTCCTTTTTCATTTCAGTCAAGTAATAATAGTATTAATGAGTTTTCAGTCTCTGTTCATTCTAGTCTTTTTGTCTCAAAATCTGGAGGATGTTGATGTCTTCTCACATCAAAGGTTTTGGCTTAATCCACAACTCTAATGCCTTGATTTTTGTTTTGCCCTTTTTTTTAACATGTTTATGCATTCAGATTTGTAGTGCTGTTAGAAAAGCTGGGAGCCTAGTGAAGGGTGGTTCATCCATAAATAGGATGGACTTCTGTCAACCTGGCAAAACAACTGACCAAGTAAGTTATGATGGCTCCCAGTCGATAGCATCCTTTAGTTCCTCTGGGAGGGGAAGTGGTGACAGAGCAGCGGTGGGTCCAGGAAGAAGCTGCCCACCTCTTGACAAGTTTACTGTGAAAGAGCAGGCGTGGAAGATTTTCCAGATTATCCTTATTACATATTATGGCTGTTGTCCTTCAGTGTGGGCTGACATAGTCCTGTATAAGGGTCTCCATCTACTAGCGTTGGTGTCGTGATACTCTGGATTGTCACCTCCAATACCCACAAAGGGTCATCTGTCTTACTAAATGGCCTCCTGTGTTACACTCTAATGCAGCAGCTGTGAATAATTTGTTGGTTACAGGAGAGATGCTGGTATTTCAGTAGATGGCAGTAAAAGCCAAGCTGACCACAACCAAGTCCCAAATGTGCTATACGCATCTTTGTTGTACTGCTTTTTCCAAGTCAACAGTGTCAGAACTCGGAGGTGGCTTTGGCTGTTCATTGGATAGCTTTTGTATCTACACAACCTTGTTTCCTCTAAACTCTCCCAGTTATTTTAAAGGCAACTGTAATGTCAGAACATTTATGTAGACAGTGTAAGACAGATGTAAGACCGTATCTAATTAGTAATTACTTGAGTAGTAATCTAGTATCAGCAGGAAAAAATATACCATTCAAAAATTTGTGACTGGGCTTTTGATCATAGAATCATAGAATCATAGGGTTGGAAGGGACCTCTGGAGATCATCTAGTCCAACCCCCCTGCCAGAGCAGGGTCGCCTAGAGCAGGTTACACAGGAACATGTCCAGGCGGGTTTTGAATGTCTCCAGAGTTGGAGACTCCACCACCTCTCTGGGCAGCCTGTTCCAGCGCTCTGTCACCCTCAGGGTAAAGAAGTTCCTCCTCATGTTTAGGTGGAACTTCCTATGTTCAAGTTTGTGCCCATTGCCTCTTGTCCTGTCCCCGGGCACCACTGAAAAGAGCCTGGCCCCATCCTCCTGACACCCACCCTTTAAGTATTTATAAGCGTTGATAAGGTCACCCCTCAGGCGTCTTTTTTCCAGACTGAAGAGACCCAAATCCCTCAGCCTTTCCTCATAAGAGAGGTGTTCCAGTCCCCCAATCATCTTTGTAGCCCTCTGCTGCACCCTTTCTAGCAGTTCCCTGTCCCTCTTGAACCGGGGAGCCCAGAACTGGACACAGGACTCCAGGTGCGGCCTCACCAAGGCAGAGTAGAGGGGGAGGATGACCTCCCTCGACCTGCTGGCCACGCTCTTCTTGATGCATCCCAGGATGCCATTGGCCTTCTTGGCCACAAGGGCACGAAGTTCACTGAAGATCAGTTCACTGAAGTGCAGGGACTTACTTTATAATTAAAATAGAAACTTCAGTTATATGGTAAGTTCACTCCCTTTACTGGTCATACCATTACAGCTTGAAATTTGCAGTGTAACCTTGATTAACAGCTGTTCTACAGAGGATCAGACATCGTGTCTATTTTCTTTAGAGCAGGTTCATTGTTTGCCTGGCTTATCCAGAAATTATCAGTTATGTTTTGACTTCGTTTATATTCTCTTTTGCCCTGGAATACTAAAGTGACCCATGAAACTTATGTTAATTAGGGATTTGGGGTTAAGCTGGATGCACAAGCTCTTATCTTTTGAATCCTACAAGGAGATTAATTTGTGGTTTTGCAATAACAAAAATGTAGCCCTATTGCAACAAAATATTCATTGCCAAGATTTCACTCATTTCACTGTTCCAATCTGTGAGGAAAAAAACAGTTTCGGAACCATCTAAATATGAAAGCAACAGTTGTAGAGGAAACCACCATTTCCCAAACAAAAACAAACACCAAGGATTTGCCTAGTACTAGGACTGACATAGGAAAGATAGCAGCCTGAAAATTTTATATTTGGTATGAGCAAACATCTTACGTAACTTTTTTTTTTTAAAAATAAACATTAAGTGATAATGGCATTCACAGAATTTTAATAGACTTAGCTAGTCTTTCCATTTCTGCTGTTGATGTTCAAGAAACATGACAAACATTTGAGTCTTGAGAGGCGTTTATGCTTTGTTGTCTCCATTCTTTTGGAAACTCCATTCACTCAACTGCATATCTATCTGCATACCTTCAATCCAAGCAACTTCATACATTTAATTTCTTTAACTGGTTACAGAAACAAAACCGAGTTGGATGACAAGGCAAACATCCCTCAAGAAAGGAATTTACAATGTTTCAGGATGTCAAGCTCAGGGTGACAGCACGTGACTGCTCTTTCAAATAATTTTACAGCAGCAAATATTTGCTATCAAATCAAATTCTTTAGTACAGGAAAGAACATAGAAATCATGCACACTTGCTAGACTTATTACACTTGTCTAGATTGATGAAGTGTCTTGTTTCAAGGCACCTTGCCACTTCTACTCACTAAGAAACCGTCAAGTGAGTTTAGATCCAATTATAATATTCTTCACTATGCAAGTATTCTTGCACATGTTAGTCCAACAGCATCAGAAAAGGAAGAGCAAAATGGTGACATAAATGGTGTTCCTTTTCAGGGCTGAAGGGTATTTTGATTATGTATTTTCAAGTGAAATTACTTGTTCAAAGTGGTACTGGCTGATGATTTTCTCTCCCTTCAAGAGAAATGTGGACATTGTCACTATTAGTCTGAAGCCTGTTGGTTTTCTCATTTGTCTTACAGATTTATTTATTTATTTATTTATATTGAAAAGCACGTCACACCGACTTGTACACAGCTCTTGGGAGCATGGCCTTTGCATATGGAGGTGTGTTGTATGTGCCATTCATATACATCCCAATTTGGGGCATTTGCTGCTTAACTCTGCTACCTAAGGGAGAAGACAGTTCTAAAAAGCCATAATGGGGTGTGTTGACAGCTGCTTTGTGGAGTATCTTTTCTCCCTGTGGGTGAAGAGTGACTTCTGGAAAACAATAAACAGATCAAGTGAACCATTTCTGAGAGAAGTCCAAGTGGCCGACTCTAGCCTCAAAACTAAGATGACCTTTGGTGATCAGCTAACTAACGTGAACAGGGCAGTGCTAACGTGTCTGAGCCCACGCCTCACTGCAGGCTTGGGTATCCTTCCCACTTCAGCCAGGGTCTGTCCTAATGCAAGAGCTAAAACCAGCAGCTCCTCACTAGATGGAGAGCTAAGCACACATAACCAATGTAGATGCCTCAGCTGTTGTGGAAGACTACCAGCACATTTCCAGTTTTATTTTGTGATTAACACATGTTCATCCGTAGCAAGCACAGAAGAACAAATTAATCGGCCTCTAGGCTTTTTAGTTTTCTTCTACTCAAAGCATGTTACAAAGCTTGCTTCCCACATGCATGGCTTAGGTTGTACTTCTTTACTTCAACTAATGGGTCACTTGGTACCAGAAAGTTTTCCCTTCACCAGAGGAAAAACTGACAAGAATAGGACTTAACTCAGAATAAGGGAGTAAACACTGCCACTGGGATTTGCAGAGTGATTCAAAACAATATATAATGCTTTTAAGTATAGTGTGGAACTGAACTTGGAATTCATCAGGTCTTGGTGGTTTTACAATTTTTTTCAATAAAAGCTTAGTACACTGAATTGCATGATCTAGTAAAAAGGACTTCTATGAAGAAACCTGAAAACAATGGAAGTCATCTATTAGGGAAACAACATCCATGCAAATCCCTCTCCATTTCTTTTTTAAAGCTTGGAGACTTTGCTTTGCGCATGATGAATGACTTTCTCTATGAAATGATGTTTTTATTCTTTGCAGTAGTTACTACTTAAATGCTGTTCTTCATTGCAAAAGATAATCCAAAAGCAAAGCAAAAGTTTACCAGACTAAGAACATTAGATTAAAAAATAGACAGTCAGCCTTGATTGATTCTTAGTGTACAACATTCATTTTATTACAACAGCATAAACTTGAAATTATGACCATTTATCTAAGAAAAAAATAGGACCATAACACTTCCAAAAAACAGCTTTGGTTTGGGGGTTTCTTTTGTTGTTGTTTTTTTTTTTTAAAAAAAAACCTGGACAGCTGGTATCGTAGTAAGGCTCTTTGTGCAGTTTTACCAAAAAGTTGTTATTGACTGAGTAACTAGATATGTTCCTGTCACACTAAAAAAAAATCATTATTCAATAGAAAAATAAAAAGATAAATTCAAATAGCCTAGAGTTTAATTGCCAGTTTTGAATTATTTTTTGTTAGTGCAGATCTTGCTAACAATTTCAAGACACCTAATATAAAATCCAAAATATATAAACTGAGAAACAGAGTTGAATATTTACCTAGAATGTGTTACTTTTATGTGCTGTATACTAATAAAACAATAATATTCATACTTATATTCTTCCTCCCAATTCTACTAATTATTAGTCTAAATCAAATACCTGTAAATGAACTCTTATAACAAGACTGAGTTATTATCAGCTGTTTAATGCTATAAAAAAACTTCCAACCCTCACACATGGTAACAACTGTAGCAATAGTTTTAGTAAACTATTGCAACCTCATAGCAATAAATTTAGGCTTGCCTTCAGCTACCTGCATCTTTATCAGTGTGTTCATTATGTTTGTGGGAGAACTGATAACGTCACTCATATACTTGTACACAATAATATACTTGTACACAATAAGGGGAGGTCTGAAAGATAAGTTTGTACATAATGAGGGAAGGTACGAAGTATGCAACCTATTCCACTCTTGATTTTGTTTAAGGAACAGTTTATTTTATCAACTGTGCTGAGTTGATTCAAGTGCACTTTAATTACATTGTTTGCCTGAAATGATGCAGTAAGCTAGCTGACCTCTCACAAGCTTGGTGGCTTCTGAACTTTGATGTTAAGGAGCAAAAAAAGAAAAAAGCTGTCATTTTTATAGATATTCAGAATTTGCTCTGTCTTGCTTTCATTAATGCAAAATTTGTTTAGTTTCATTTTTTTGTTAAATGGAAAGGTAAATTCTTTGCTCTAATATTACTACCGTGGCAGTCTTAATTCCCGTTTTCCAGGGAGAACCAGGTTGCCAGTGTATTTATTCTGGGGTAAATCAGAAGTGCTTCATAATTTCCTTTTTGCTTGTTACCATGCTATAAAGCAAACAATTGATAAAATATCTTCACAGCATACCATGTGTGGAATGTTTTGGGAATGATTGAGGAAAACATATATTAACAGTTACCAGTTAATTCAGGGTGAGGCCTGGTGTGGTTATCTTTTGTTTGTTTGTTTGTTTTTAAATGCTGCAATCATCATTGCAACTTCTACACTTGAGGGTACATGCATGCTTCCATTTTTATCCGTATGTATGGGACTTCAGAGAACAATATCTGAGTACCTGATCATTTCTGGATACGAAACACTGACTGCTGCTGTGACTTTGCTTTTAAAATGTGCACTGCAGTTACACATCTGTGTGCCATTAAAGCATCATACAGTGATTTGCAGTAATTGTTACTGAGTGTTTTCAAAAGCCAGGAGGCATGAAGACTGCATTCTCCAGCCTAGCTGGACTGCACTACTTATGGACAGTCCCAAGTTACTGCACTAACTATAAAATTAAAGGGAAATGCTAAGGTGTAGTATTCAGTAACTGTTTCATATGGTCAAAATCCACTACCAGCTGTAATTCTCTTCTCTGAAGAATGGGGAATAGTTACTTTCTATTGTTACTCCTGCCTTGTTTAGCTATGCTGGGTATAGCATTTCGTTGTGACTCATGATAGCCTCTAGCATTATAGGCAATAATGTGACGAGGTTTTTGTTTTTTGAATTAGTGTATTTATTATCAGAAATAAGAAACAGATAATTGTGGTTATATATTTCTGCTTTACAGTAATGGATAAAAACAGGGAGGAACAGTTGGAGAGTTTTTTAAAGTACCACAATCTTTGTAAGATGTCTTGTCACTTGAATGTGTGCTCCAAGCCTGCGCTGTTACCATTTTGTCATCTCGTTTTTGAAAGTGAAGTTCATCCTAAGATACAAGTCCCATCGTTCCCCAGGTGAGATGCCACGTCTCTTGCAAAGTCTATACTTGGAAAAGTATATACATTGAGTAATCATAGAGACTCAAAATAAGATTTAGAAAAAATGTGGATTAAAAATGGAAAAATGTAGTGCTTGTTGTCACCTGCGTTGTGTTACTCCGTTTGTGTCCATTTTGCAGCACTGTGGGGACTTAAAGCACTGATATGGTGTGATACAGTTTTAAGCTTGAAATAAAGGCAAGTATACAAAAAAGGAGACAACAACATTCAAGAGTATATTGTAGTGGGAAGCCGGATGCTGAAACACAATTTAATGTCTTCCGTATAAAGAAGCTCTTAGACCTGTTTTCAGAAGCTTGAGTTCGGGTTATTTCTGTGCTAAAAAGTTTAAAATCTTCAAAACCAAACATAGCCAAACTTGATCCTAATTCATAGGTTTTGTTTGTGCAGAGAAAAAAAGACAATAAAAGGGTGTGTGTATAGAACAAAGAGTGGCTGAATGTAACCCTCCACTAAAGGCTTTCTTACAAACTTTTTTAAGAACAGTTTATATATATAAACTCTGTGTGTGTGTGTATATATATATATATAAAACTAAAGCTGTAGCTTGATATAAGATATTTCCTTTTGCTTAAAGCAGTGCTGAGAGATGGGGCTGGAAATGTAGACTGCCTTTGTAAGCCTCCTTTCCCAGCCGCTGACTAATAGCTTTGACCTGTGGGGTTTTGCTAATGGAGCTCAATACCTGTTCCGCTAACCTGAGGGCATCTTCTCTGATCAGATGCCTTTTCCTTCCATGTAGAATAAAGATTAGCAGACAGGGGAGGATTAGCAGAGAGGGGAAGATTATGATTACCCTGGAGGCTCTGTGGAGAAGCTAGTTGGGAATTCAGGATGCACAACCAGCCAGTGGGGCTAATAGAATATGCACGGCCTGAGAAGGTGCATTTGCGCTGTAGTGGTAACTGAGGACCCAGGACAGGGTCAGGACTTTTGCTGGTCTGTGCAGAAGGTGCTACAGCTTCTACAGCAAAAAAGCCCTTGCTATGTACTCCAGGTTTAGTTTTATTTTTTTAAGTATTGTTTTTAGCTGAAATTTGCCTTTGGATTCTAAGTTAATTTTCTTCTCTTTGTGGCATGTGTGAAGAGACAAACAGAGGGAACTGATCACTGGACTGGGAGCTCATATTAGTTTAGACTTCTGGGTCTGAGTGGAAGGTTACGTTCTATTTTCCAATATGGTAATCATACTTCATTTGAAAGTTTGAATTTAACTAATGAAATACATGTTTAAATCTATTGATCAAAAAGTGAGCTGCTAGAGTGCATATTGCCACATGTGAAACACTTTCTTTTTTTTCTGTTGTGGTTTGCTATAGTTGAGTCAGGAAAATGTTTTCCACCCCTGGGCAGCTTTATGCCATGTGCTTGCTTAGCAGTGATCTTACAACTTCTAGTTTTTCACTAGTGAAGGAAGTTTGTGGGCCCCACAGAAAAGAGGTACCTGGCTTCTCAGTGGTTGCTCAGCTGAAGGAGATGGTGTGTGCTTTTCTGTGGGAACATGTGGGCTATCCTGAACACATGGGGCTTTGTGAGCAATGTGGAGGTTAGGCTTTCTGGAAAGAAGCTATTCTCACCTTGTGAAGAACAGACATAGTTTCAAGGACTGGTGTTGCGAGGAGTTAAGCAGCCTTGGTGAACACAGGTCCCAGGTGATGCCCTGGAAGGGTTATGGTATGTTAAGCCGTTACCAAGTATGAATGAACAAACAGAAGCAATGTGGCAGTGGCATTAGATGTCAGGCTAAGGAGTTGAAATGAAAGGGGAGCCAGGAGCCTGTGCTGTGCTTGTGCCAGGAGCTTGGCAAATACTTGCATCTTCCAGCAGTGGTGGGATGTGTTCCTCTATGTGGAGACAGGGATCATGTGTGTTGCTTTCACTTTCTTCCACTGATGGTTGGAGAGTGATGTTAGACGCTCTGTGGGAGTTTGGCCTCAGCAAATAATTTCTTCTTGGGGGTATGGTCTCTGGTTTCAAAGCCTTTTTGGGGTTTCAGGCCTTTGGCTGAAGATGTAGGGCTGTCATCAAATGACTGGGTACCTCTGGGCATGCTTTCAGACACAAGCCATGGCTAGCTATGGAGTGCAGGTACCTTTGGGTGGGTTGGCTAATAGCTGAATGATGGCATTGAGGGTGTCAGTGGCATCTGGTTGCTGGTCTTGGACACCTGAAGAGGTAGAACAACTACTAAGCAGCAATCCTTGAAGAACAAGGTGTGTCAGATGGGAAGATACATATAGGAAAAGGAAAAGGACTTGGGGGTACTCGTGGATGAAAAGCTGGACATGAGCCAACAGTGTGTGCTTGCAGCCCAGAAGGCCAATGGCATCCTGGGCTGCATCAAAAGAACCGTGGCCAGCAGATCGAGAGAGGTGATTCTCCCCTCTACTCTGCTCTCATGAGACCCCACCTGGAGTACTGTATCCAGCTCTGGAACCCTCAGAACAAGAAGGACATGGACCTGTTGGAGTGGGTCCAGAGGAGGGCCATGAAGATGATCAAAGTGCTGGAGCACCTCTTCTACAAAGACAGGCTGAGAGAGTTGGGGTTGTTCAGCCTGGAGAAGAGAAGGCTCCGGGGAAACTTTGTAGCGCCTTCCTGTACCCGAAGGAGGCCTACAGGAAAGCTGAGGAGGGGCTGTTTGCAAGGGATAGGACAAGGGGCAATGGTTTTAAAGTAGAGCAGGGTAGGTTTAGATTAGACATTAGGAAGAAGTTCTTTACAATGAGGGTGGTGAGACAGTGGCCCAGGTTGCCCAGAGAGGTGGTGGGGTCCCCATCCCTGGAGCCATTCAAGGCCAGGCTTGATGAGGCTCTGAGCAACCTGATCTAGTTAAAGATGTCCCTGCTTACTGCAGGGGGGTTAGACTAGGTGACCTTTAAAGGTCCCTTCCAACCCAACACATTCTATGATTCTATAGGTACATAAGCCTTTGTATATCCTGATCACGTGGCCTTTTAGTCTTTCTATTTCCTGAGTTGCTTTTTGCAGAAGAATTCTCAAACATGGGTGAGAAGAATAATTGTGCTGTGCCTGATAGTGGGAATTAGTGAGTGACATCGACATCTTATTAGTGCCGATGAGTGACAGAGCTGGATACTCGGGGAAAATGGAAAGGCAGGTGGATGATTTTCAAATCAGTGTTCCCTACTTTGTATGTGTGTGGGCTGTTGTTAGCAGAATGGTGGGGTTCAGAAATGCCTTCTGCTGTCAGCTAGAGCCTGTGGCACTGGGCTTACTCTTAACAGAATTTACAGATAGTGGTGCTGCTGCTGAAATCGTGCAGCTGCTCTTTGAAATCCCATCAGTGTACTGCCTCCTTGGCATGAGCATGGATAGCCTTTGGGAGACAGATTGGTAAAAGACCATGAAAGGAGAGAGATTTGATTATCAGTTGTAATACTTCATCGCACTGGACTCTTGCATAATTTCGAATTAAAAAAAGGTAACTGACAATTCAGTTACATGTCTTGACATGCAGACAGTCAATTTCATAGCCACTTGTTCCTCCTCTCCCTGTCCAAGGACAGACCTGGTTTTACCCTGATCTTACTTTTGATGACTTATGACCATTAGTCTCTCATTGCCAAGATGCTGCATGCACCAGCCTGTGTTGAGAAATCGTACAGCAGCTCGTGGGATGGTCAGCTTGGAGCTGCTGCTGGTAGGAAGAGGTCTGTCAGAAAACTGTCTGGCTTGTGTCGAAGGGCTATTACAAACCCACCTGTTCATCCTGTGCTCACACCAGGCATCGGGGATGTTTAGGTGTGTTTATGCTTGTGGGAGGGAAGTACGGTCATGGGCAGAATTGTAGGTGATTAAAGAGAAAGTTGGGTTTGCTTCGGATATATACTGTATTTAATGGTTTTAGTTTAGGTTGTTGAGGACAGATTCTGTACTCTAGCTCACACCAAGTAGATAGATGGCTTGATTCCCACAGATGGCTGTCTCTGGGCCTTTCTTTTCCTCAGATACTGTAATTGCTGCATTGGTTTCTGATGACTTATTTTTACTCAAATGGCTCACTAAGAGACAGATAACAGCCAGCTGCTACACGCTCCTGAGGGTCTGAAACAATTACGATAGTTAAAGAAGACAGTTAAAGATGTTCCATGTGCTCCTCCAAGCTAGTTATTTTGTTTCACACACTTGTAGAGTTGTCAGGCATTTTCTTCCTTTGTTGACATATTGCAATTGCTTCTGGCTGCTATCAGCATCGCTTGTGGTATTAGCTTGTATTACAATAGGAGAGAATCTATGCAAATGGTTAGCTCTTCTTTCTCACCAGTACTTAGCAATCAATTCCTAAGCTTCTAGGGCTAGCAGAACAAATCGTTGCATTCTCACAAAATAAGATCTATTCTGTTTTGGTGGGAAGCCCCTTGTACCTAGCTGGATTGACTGTCCTGAGAGCACCACAAAGTCAATTTAGGATTTTTGCAACTTAGATGCAGTACATGGAAAGGGAGTCTGTTGCCTCCTGTTCTAAGGGCTTCAGAAATTAAACATTGATTCTATCTCACAGCAAATATAACTAGGTTGTAGTGGGTGTATGGGCCTTCTGTTAGCACCTCCACATCTCTTCCAAGTAACTAGTCTTACTGTTCTTCTACACTAAGCATGGACACTTAATGCAATTTGAAGACAATGTTGTTCAGTAAATTTAATACAAGTCGTAATTGCTTTCTGAGTAGCTGTTGCAGACTTTGCCCTTACAGAAAGATGTCTGGCAGATCTGAAGTGAGCCTCATTTTCTAACTGAAAGTTTGTCTTTTAAGCTAATTCTTTGAAATACCTGCCAAAGTGGACAATTGATTAAAAAAAACCCTAGAGCAATGTAAATGCTCTTGCAGATGTGCAAGAGTAACTTAGCCTTTGTTGCCAAGGTGTAGCCCATGAGAAGTAGAGGGCTCAGCTTGAGCTAGCAGAACTGTACTTCTGAAAGTTGGGGTCGCATAAAAAGGGGGCATATTTTGGCACTACTTCCATACAAGTATGTTGGCATGGGCCTAATTCTCAGCAAGTGAGTAATCTCTGAATGAAATGGATCACAAGATTAAAGCATGTGCAGCAGAAGCTATTTATAAACCAAGTGAAAATATCCTGTCGGGTAACTTAGTAGTACAAACAGCTGCTGTAAAATAGCATTGGGTTTAGTACCTAAAATGTTTTCTGATTTACATCCCATTAAAAAGTTACTATTTAAACTAATTAGTTGTTTTGGGGCATGTCTTAAAGAATCAATCACATGTACTATTGTTTTAGCTTGTGATAAAGGCTTCTGTTTACTGCTGTGTGCGGGATATGTTTTATTCATGTTTTCCATGAAGTTAGTTTTTGATTTCCTGGAAGTGGCTGCTATGTGTGGTGACCCAGAGAGCCACCAAATGTCTAAACAGCATCTCCACACATGGGAGGGTGAAATAACTGGGTGATTTTCCTTAATGAGCAGCTGAGTCCCACAGTGGAAGTTTCCACTGCAAGGGGAAAGGCTATGTCTGCAGGACCCAGCAATCTGCCCTTGCACCTTAATGTGTCCATCAGACAGTGACTCCCATGGGACCTGCAAGCAGAAGAACAAGAGAGGAAGCTGTGCCAGCCCTCACTGCAAGACACTTTGTTTGGGTTTTGCCTTAGGACAATCAGGTGGCAGAACGTGGATTTCTGTTTCAAGCTTATGTTACCTGCTGTGTCCATGCTGCAGAGGGCTTTGTACCGTAGGCACATCCAAGCTACTTAGTGAAGACAAGCAGGGCAAAACAGACTGTGCTGCATTCTGAGCTTTTGTACTTAACCTCTTGTATGCTCTTGGTTCAGCTCAGTTAAGGCTTGCCTTCGTATCCTTTAATTGTACTATGTCATAATTAATTTGTGTATGGCTAATAGAGACTTTGGTTGTTTTGAAATGCACGAGCTGCCTTCTCCAAGGATAGTTGTGGCCTTATGGCAGTTGGCTAGTAAAGGGCTGAATCAGGTCAGCACAAGCACTTCTAAAAGCAGCAAGAGCAGCACCCAGGGGAATATGCTGCAGAGTATATGAAAATTTATCTAGAGAACATCCTGTGGTTATGAGCTTTTAAAAATTGCCTTCAGACTCTCACCTGACTGCATTGCTTCCTGCTACTAGTAGTTTGTGTGCTTCGCAGAAGCTGAACTCCATTCTCATTAGTGACAGTAGGAATTGGCTCAAGGAATGGTTCTCTCCAGGCCGTCCCTCCTCTTGAACTCTTCTTTGTGTTCCTACAATACCAAACAACTTATCTGCTGCCATAAAACCTGAGTGCTAGGCATGCAACACTTGGTTAATTCTCACTTTGTGTGAGACGCTTTGTCACATGGATTATTCTTGATGTGCTCTGCAGCTGATCTCCTTTGCTGCTCCTAATCTCTGCTGAAACATTTTAAGCTCCTAAGGACACCCAGTGATTCACAGTGGTGTCATCGTTTATCTTCAGTATTAAGATAGAGGAAGCATCATCTCACTGAACACAAGAGCCTCCAGGTTAGTGCATTAGGGAGTCTCATAAAAAGCCTAAAGGTTGCTGAGCTGAGACTACAAAAATCCTTTCTTAAGCATAGTAAATGAAGAACTTAAAAACCAGATTTCTCCTGCATCAGAGGTCTTGCTGGTGTTTTGTGCAAATGTCTGTGTATAACATGTTAGCCAGGGATTTATTTTAGTTAGATGAAAAATGCCCTACAGGGATATCTCTAGCGTTGGAGGGCAAACTATTGAATTATGCTGGTCCCTGGTGGCACCTTCTGTGTTTAAAATTCCTCAGAGAAAGGCTTGAGAGAAGGCTCAGACAGGGTGTTTTTGTTCCAATACCTGGAGGCAGAAAATAGTCTTTGCTCTTACATTGGTTCCTCTTTAGGAAAGAATAAGCAGCGGTGTATTTCTAAGATCTGTTTAGACAAGAAAAATTACAAAATGCGGCCAAGAGTTATGTAAAAGTTGAGGATCCCTTGGGGGTTTGAATTTTTCAGGCTTACTAGATTTGGAGACAAATCTTGGAAGTAGCTGCCTGAAGCTGTGATGGGAGGCCACACAAAGCCCTTGCACGTCCAGGCAAATGACTCCAATAGTATTTCTCGGAGGAAAAATGCAACCCCATCCAAAACCCCCTTAATGCCAGTGGTTCAGATAAGGGAGGACACGGACTCTTGTCCTGTACCTTTAATTCATAAACAAGCTAATACTAGCCCACCTGAATTAGGGTTTCCGAGTACCAGAGAGGACAGCCAAATGCAAGTTGTCCCAAGCCATCTTAGTGTGGCCTGCAAGGTGATCAGTGTGTGGATATCTAATCATCCAGTCTTCTGTAGTTGAGAGACACCACAGGAGAGCGGTTCAGCTTTTAAGATGTGTGGGACACCTCATGCCCGGGAGAGCGCTGTTTTTCCTACTTGCCTATGGAGGGAGCCAACATGCCTTGGATGTTATGTGCTTACACCACGTTTAGACAGCATTTATTGGGCAGGACAAATGGTATTCAGAGCACTCTCTCTGTTACCGTGACTGTTTAGCTGCGTGATCCCAAGGGTTAACCGTTGCTCTGAGAATTTTATTTAGATCACCCCAACTGGTTAACCTCTTGTGTAGAGATGGAAATGAGTCACAGTTATGCTCACATGAATGGAAAATACTTGTGTTGATGGTAACAGAATCAGTGTAACTAACATGTGACAGTACATTAGTGTTGCCACTTCAAACTAAAAGGGAAAAAAGCTAGTTTATACATGTCAAGACAGAGATAATGGGACAAAGTTGTTTCTCCTCTTGTCTGAGTATGTTTCTGTGTATGAATTTCTGAGGTTGTCCTAGCCATTCCTTTAACTTGTGAGTAATAAACATTTTCTTGACAATGCTTCCCTTGTTATCAGAGCTTGTAGTCCGATGGATGGAAAACTGCCATTTCCTCTTTTACAGCCAGTTGACCTACTGGAATAAATGCACTTCTGCCAATTAGTCATTGTGGGATTTTTCTCTTCTTACTCGAGATGGCTGGCTCTTTGGAGCAATCTTCCTTTCTACACTGCAATGTGATCAGTAAAAAGCAGTTGAATGTTACTGGTGGTGTTTGGTGCTGTCAGTCTTCTAAGAAAGAGCATGGCAAGGGAAGCTAGCTTCTGTGTGCCTGTTGATGTGTATATGCTCTCTTGACTGCACAGATGTGGAAGATTTGCAAGATGCTGCTTCTCAAACCAGGATTACTTCATGTCCCTATTTCTCAGTTAGTTTCCGTGGCTGCGTGAGCATCAGGTAGATTGTTAATCTTGAGTCATAGAGTAGCAGCTAATAGGCAGTGCTGAAGGCAGCTGTAGTGAAGATGGTGGCTGGATGTTTTGGGATTAATGTTTTGTTTTCTTAGCAGAAACTATCTCAATGCTTAGCTGGAGAAACTGTTGCATTGTTCCTTCAAAATGTGCCTCAATTAGCATCGCCTATGACGGAGGAAAGTAGAACAGAGTTGTTCTGGCTATGGAAGAATGGAAGCCACAAAAAAAGAATGACAATATGCAGAGACTATTCCCTCTTCTCTTGCACCTTCTGTCAAGTACACAGGCTTAATTATATAGCTATAGGATAATGGATGGACTTGTCACTGCTAGAGTTGAGGTTGTACAGAATGACTCAGTGTGCCTTCAACACTTAGGCTGTCTAAATGGGATGGGTGGAGCAGGGAAATAAACTCACAGGGGAGTAAAAAGTGAGCCATATAGATTAGTGATGTGTCTGAAATTCTGTGAGTTTGAGGGGAGAATTTGTGTTGGTGGGGCACGTGATTAGGTATTAGGAAGAAATTCTTTACTGTGAGGGTGGTAAGATACTGGAACAGGTTGCCCAGAGAAGTTGAAGTGGATGCCCCATCCCTGGAAGTGTTCAAGCCCAGACTGGATGGGGGTTTGAGCAACCTGGTCTAGTGGGAGATGTCCCTCCCCATGGCAGGGGGGGTGGGAACAAGATGATCTTTAAGGTCCCTTCCAACCTGAACCATTCTATGATTCTATGATTGCCTGTACATGCTTGAGACACAGATTAATAACTTTATTGTTATGTCTGGTAATCCCACCCAGTACAAAACCCTGTGCTTAAAGAAGTCAGGGGTGTCGGGCTTCTCATTTAGATGTTAACAAGAAACTTGCTCTGTTAATAGCATACTCATCCTGAGCACAGGGGTCTTGCAGCCACAGGTTGGAATGGATGAATTCAAAGAAGGTAAATGCTGTTTCTTAATAAGTTGGTACTAATGAAGTGTCCTCCTAGTCTACGACTCTTCTGTTTACCCAAATGCCATTTACTATCATGTTTTCTCAACTTGCGTGTGTGAAAGTTGAGTAGCATCTGTCTCTGCCCCTTAAAACTGCTACAAATCTGTTAGACTGTACACATGATGGATATAAATATACATTTAGGTAAAATATATAACACAGCTGCTAGGTAATTTATTTTCACCAGTGGAAAGTCTATATTTCAAGACAGTGGTGAAATGTCAAGTAAATTATGGGGTTTGTCCTCTTACTTGTGAAAATAAATTGTATATTCTATAATCTGAACCAGACTAGTTTTTAATTATGTGCTGTTTTGCTTTGATTTACTAGGCAGGTTATCTAGAGGCCAAAACACTAGCAGATTTACTGTAGTCAGTCTGGAATGACTTAAAGGGCAAACATTAGACCGAGTATTTCATTTTTAACAAGCTACCATGGTTTTTCGCTAGGCTTTCATCTTTTGCCTACAAAATTAACTCTTTTGTGGATTAGTATCAGCTTCTAATTTCTATTTTATGTTTTGACTATTAATTATCAACCCTGTAGATTGTGCATATAGCTTACATCCATAGGTTTCTGGATAAAGAGGTGTAACTCGTGTCTATGGACAGCTTTTAGCAAATTGACTGCTCTTTCTTGTGGAGATCTGAGACTGGAAAGATAAGCTAGAGGCACTTGGTGGTTCAGTGAAACGTGTGCATCTCTGTGCTTGGTCAGTGGTCCTCAGTCTGTAGCTGTTGGTCCTGTGCCTGGGACCCTGGGCAAGATGTGCAGCTGCAGGGAGTTAAAGCCGAAACAGACACAGCTGCTGCTACTACAGAATGGGTTGACTGGGAGAGCAAAGAGTGGCAATGCCAGTAGGCCTTAATTTCTTGGTACTGCTGCCCAGAGACAAGCAAAGACTGGGAGCCACAGTCAATGCTGCTCTTAGGCCCCTTTCACCATAAGTCTAATTTTCCACTGATGGTTTGTGAGGAGTAAGGCTGTCCAGTCTGGTGAAGAGGTGGAGTGCATCCTACCTTTGAGCCACTGCTGGGATGCCTGTCCTCAGCCACCTGGGTGCCAGTTAGCTTGTTGAACATAGGTCCTGGGTAGTTTGGGTATGGTCGGAGAAAGACACCTGGGATGCAGAAGCAGCCAGGACCAAATGGGATCTGGTTAACTGGAGCCTTGCAGACCTCTTGGAACAGCTCTGGTTAGCAGCACACGAAGGGAGATGATATCCCTGCATGTTTGCTGTACTCCCGCGCTACTGATAGCAACAATTATGTCTAATCTTCCTAAACACCTGATGATCCAGCCAAACCCCAGTGAGATTTTAACCTCTTGCTCTGGTCTCATGCTTGAATTTTGTGTTCAAATCAAATGCCCAAAGTTTCTGCAGAGAGATGAGTTTTGAGTCAGACAAGCATTTGAACATTTGTTATCAATGGATTGAGTACTTGTGGTCAGTAATGAAAATCCAACATAACAGTTGTCTTTCTTTCACTTTTTCCTGCATGCTGGTCATGGGTAAGTATGTATTCCGACAACACATTAAAAGGTGCTCGTGGGTAGACTTCCAATGTTGCAGTAACGTGTCAGCCTCTACAATGGCCAGTTGAAATGGTTAGTTTGTGTTAGTAAAGATGAAATCTGAGAAAGCTGAATATAAGGACAATGTGTTAACATCACAATCTGCACATGATTAATCTAGTAGATCTGATAAAATTCATTATATACTGAGGCTGCAAAACTGCCTTTAGACCAGAATCCCTGTGTAAAGTACCTAGTAAGCTCACCTAGTGTAAAGTAACCCAACAGCAACATGAGGCTGTTTGCTATTGTCTTGGAAGGTTTTTTGAAGGCAGATGATTTAAATAAAGGCTGTTATATGAAAATAAGGAGATGCTAACCTGTAGTAGAAAATATTTAGAGAAAATGTTCCATCAATAATTTGGCAGCAGGAGTTCAAAAGGGACGGTGCATGCAGGCCAACTGTCACAAGTTAGTGAGCACTGATACTGTGCTGGAAGAATGACTACTGTTTTCATATCTACTGGTGCTCTAGCCTGACCCTGCTTCCTTCTGGGATCTTAAGTTCTTTTAGCCTATTTGATGCCTTAGATAACTCATCTATAAAATGGACATATGCGCATTCAACTTTTGTACTGGAAAGTGATTTCTTGACAGGTGATCAAGTGCTGAAAAGCAAGCTGGTATTTGTCAGTGAGCACTGGAATTGGATTTGTTCGCTTAGATTTGTAATACTAGTTACTTAAGTTAGATTTTGAGTTGCTTTTAGGTTATTCTTATATCAGTATAGAATTTATAAAAAGGCAACAAATCTATCTGAAGAATTATGTAAGTAGAAAGCCAGTTGTTCAGTAGCAGCAGTCTGTACTCTGTGTAAATGCTTACAGAGTGTAAAGTGCCCATTACTAGTTATTTGCAATAGGGGATGGAACAGCATCTGTCTTGCACGTACCCATGACTCTGGTTTCTAAATTAAGTCGGGGAAGAGAATTTGGCCCTAGTCCACAAATAGCCTTTTTCATTTTTACAGTCAAACATCCCTGTTTTAAAGAAACACCATAACCAGCAAAACTGCATGGAACTCTTCATTCACTGGCTTTGCCTAACAGTAGGTACTGAATGTATGTACTGACCCTGCGTAAATATTACCAGAGCCTACTCTGACTAGCCCAAAGCAAAGACCGTGCTTTTTTCATTTACTCATCATGCAGTTAGCATGCACTCGCAAGGTTGTGGAGAGCTAGATGAATTACTTTATATATATAGGAAGCCAGGTAGTGTCTCAAATTGAATTCTCTGCAGAGCTAGAGCTGCACTTGATTATTTTTAAGAGTAAGTTTTTAATTACCTTGTCACTTAAGTACACCAAATTTGCAGACAGGCTTCAGTGAGTTGGCATATTGCAGTACAGCTACTGCGTGTAGCGCAACGTGGATCATGTGCTTTATCTGGTAGGTCTGTCAAGAGGGGTTTTTAATTTTTCATATTAGTATCAAGTTATTGTACATACAACTTTAGAAGTGTGCATTTTCAAAAATGTTTTCTCTTGTAAAACATCTATTAGGAAAAAGAAAAACTCTAACAGTCGAGAAACACTTTTTAGCACCAAGGAGGAGTGCTGTGTTCACTGCCTCTTAGTGTCAGGGTAGCTTCACAAAAATTTTTTTCTGTTGTGGTGAATATTTTCTGCTAGAGCCATGTGGCTAACTGCTGTTTAGGCAAATTATAGACAGATATAGAAGGAATGGTTGCACTTCCTAGAAAAGGAGGAAATAGCTACAGGGTAGCTAATTAAAGAGATGATTTTGTCAAGTGAAAGGGAGGGCCAAGGAAAGGCACCGAAAACTCAAGCATAAAGAAGTGGTTATGGGAAATGGGAGGAGAGAATTGCAGCCGCGTGCTGCGTTTGCCTTCTGCCTGGTGACTGAAAAATTAGCTACGGTTGTCTGTGTAATACTACCCTGGTCTGACAATCACCATTTATTCCCAGGCAAGCTATGTCTCTCATGGAATTTGTTCTCCTGAAGTAAATCTGAGAGAATAGTTATATAAATATATCTGTCTACACTGCAGATTTATTTTCATGCTGTAAACAAGTATCTAAGGCAAACTTGTAGACAGTGTCTAAATACAACAGCTGAACAGGAAGAAGTAGAAAGTTACTCTGTAGAGAGAGCCATCTTGTAAAGAAGCAGTTAATTTTTAAGTTGTAAACACTTCAGCAGTGCATAGAGGGCTGTAAATTGCAGTTCCTTTTTTGCTTCACATGACTGTGCCCACTACTTTTTCCTGGACATAATTGTATATATTTAATAATAGCATAAGGTTTTCATGGCAACTGGTATTATTTAACTGAGATTTCACATTTGTTAAACTTTAAGGTCAGTGGAGTTTCTCTGCATCACAGCAGAATCAACTGCTCCACAATACACAGCCCAGGTTTGCTCTTTTCTTGAGACTAAATATGAAGGAGTAAACCTTCAAGGAGTGAAAAGGTGAGCACAAATGGTAATTCTGGGCTTCTGGAGATACTTTTTGTGTTGCTGGCATGTGAGAGGTCAGATGGCATGATCAGATCCATTCCTTTTAGAGGTGAAATCAAGGAATCCATAAATTTGGGGAAATGGAAATATTTTTACCTGCTTATCAAGATCTATATTTCAAATGTGCATTTTAAAATGTAGCATGGAAATTCTCTGTTTTGGTCAGAGACCGAAATATTTAACACGCATTAACTTGAATGCAAGTCAAGTGTTCGCACAGGTGGGGAACAAGCCATATATGAAACTTAGGTGTAACCTTGCAGAAAAGAAAGCAGACAATCTCCACTTAGCTGCATGAAAAAAAAATCCTGTTTTCAATACTTGTAGTGTACTATCTAGTATATTTCTAATTAAGTGTTGCTAGGTTGTTGGATGTGTGGCTGTTCCTTGGATGCCTTTATAGATGGGTGAGTTGTATGCTACCAAACACATCTATTAACCTTCATCTGATAGAATAACTAAATAAACTATTAAAAAGCTGTATTACAAAGATAGATATCTGCATAGGCCGATTGCTTCATGTTCTGGTTTACTTGAACACTGTTGGATAATAGCAGTGTAGTGTTACTTGTGGCTTATCTGAATAGGATTATCAGGGTTTTCCAGCAATTGCTTCTAGCTGTTTCAAAGATAAGTGTGAGAAATCAACAGCCTTGTGGAGAAGGGTTGGATGCAGATACACAAACTCTTCAGACCTTATGTGATAAGTAATAATGCGTGAATGTAAACAGTGCTGCTTTGAGGATGTGTAATAAGGATTTTCGCGATGGTGCCGTGTGACATGTATACTGAGGGCAGTATATGGAAAAGATTCGTTATCTCATGTAAAATTAATAATAGCATAATAATAATAACATAATAGCAATATCAGAAAAAAATAGTTGCAGCCCTTCATATTAGTGAGATATCCTGGCTATTTGGTGACGCATGGTAGAGCAACACAAAGAATCCAATTTCTCATTTGCTATTACATTTCCTGAGGGCAGAAAAGGTATTTCATTGCTTTTTGCAAATAATACTTTTGTACCTAAAGCAACTGGATGCTTCAGTGAGGCCCTGTCCTGATTCCTGGTAGACGGGAACCAAGCCATGGAAACTACCAGAAGTGAAATTTAGTGGCAGTGAGCACCACTCATACAGACAGGCACAGCATCTTTAGAAATTGTTGTGGGGAGTCCAAGGATTGTGCACTCTCACTGTTTCTCATGCTCTTTGTTATTCAAGAGTTTGAGTCCTGAAGTCCCGACTTGACTGCTGCTGGGGACCCTGGAGGCAGGAAGGTGCAGTCTAGCAGAGTATCTAATGTGTAGTTGAAGCAGTAAAGGAAAAAGTGCTGTTCATGAATTTGCTGCTATCGTGTATTATTCATTCAGCAGCACTCAGTGCCTCCATACTGCAGTGACATGAAAAAGGTAAGCACATGATACCTCATTTACAGGCACACTCTGCTGTAATACCCCTATTTGCCAGTGGCCAAACCCAAGTCATCCCTGGTGGTTTAGCCCCTTCAACAGCTGGGCAAGTAATTTTCTCAGCTTGGTGATGCTTCCAGGAACTTTTCCAGAGCTGTAAGATTCCAGTAGAAGCTGCTTCTGATCATGCTGAGGAGTCAGACCTTAGGAAAGAAGGTGAGTCCAAGGACATGAAGTCTGAGATCAGCTGATGTTCAACAGGCGTGTCACACTCATCCCACCCTCCATGTGCTTTATCTTGTATATAACTGTATGTGAATGTTCCCATAAATATTTTGCGTTTTAGGGATGTAGATATTTTAAAGTGATAAACAGGGCACCCATTAATCAAGGTTTTTGCAAGGGAGAATCCCAGTTTGGTCTTAAATCAGCAACTTTTTCAAAAGATTTTACCCCAATTACTTGGTATTTTTAGTTTCTGTAAAGTGTTCTAGAACAGAACCAAAATACTTATAGTAGCAGTGGCAAATTTCCTCTGAAAGGAAATACATGTTCTATAAAAATTTTCCCAATAGTTAAAAAAAAATAATTTCATAAAATTCAGAATAAATACATATTATTGATACACTAATAGCTAAGTTTGTATCTTCTGTATGGTCATGTGCTAAATTACAAATATGTTCACAAATAACTCAGCAGTAGAGACTTGATAAAATACCTCCTCTGCAGTCAGTCGAGATCACAAAGTGTGGTAAACAGAGAAAGTTGTCAGTTAAATTAAATGAAAAACATTTGATGTCAAACACGGGCATGGCTAAGAGCACTTCAGATGATTTTTTTTACACTTTTCTTCTGCTTGACTGAGATGTCTGAAGAACAACTGTGGTTTTCCTACATAAAAAAAAAAAGCTTTGAGCAGCTTTTCTAGAGGTAATTTTCTGTGGAATGCTGTAGTGTAACAAAAAGATGCACTGGTCTGCAATATCATCTGCAGTTCTATTGCAACTTCAGCTGTAGGCTATGGAATCATAACTGTAGCTTCCCATGACTTTAATGACCATACTCTCGATTCCAGGAAATGCTGATGAGTATTTTTCCCTTTTTCCATACCCAACAAGGCACCCACACAAATATTTATGCTTCCCTTCCCTCTCCTAGAACACAAGGTTATTTCTAGGAGGTTTAAATGTTTGTAAAGGCAGGTATGAATACATGGATTTTCCATCAGAATGATATATCTGCTCCCACTGGAGTGGTCAGGTCCACTAGAGATGGTCAGGTCATCCCACTAGAGATGAATTAATTTTCATCTCTACAAAGGGAGAGTTAGAAAGCTGCTATATCATTGTCTCATTTTAGAAAGCAGTTGAGGAACAGCAAATAACATCATAGTGGTTTTGTACTGTTTTTTCTAACATAAAGTCCAGAGAATGAGATAAGGTTTCGAGAGACAAGTCACAACCCCTGTGGCTAAACCAGCAGTTTTCTTCTTGACTTTTATCCTTTAAGTGAAATGTCTTAGTAACTCCAAGTATGTGTTGAAATAGAATTTACTATATTCTAGAAACAATAGTTGGAATTTACTTTTTCAGCTGTATAAATTATATCATCTCAAAATCTTCCCCATCTACATTATAGGTGTAATGTTACTTAAGTTAGTTGCATATTTGTTGTGTTTTTATTGATAAAAACTATTTCTGAGTAAATCCATTGTACTCCTTATTTATGGCCACGTCAAGTAATGAAGAATTACGCTGTTTACAATTGCACCAGTATGCCTTTCATTCTAGTTAATTTCTTACAAGCACATGACATGCACAAGACTAATATCTGGCAACATTTAGTGAAGTTACAAATTTGTAGAGACAGAAAAGGATCCCCAAGTCATTATTTGCCATATATGACCAAAGCGGAGATTTGACTGTTAATGGAAGATATTGCAGGCTAAAGCAAGGTAATCTTTTTTTTTTTTTTTCACAATCCCAGGAGCAAGCTAGAATACTTAACAGATTCCAGCCTCTTTTTTTTTTTTTTTTTTTTTTGATAATGGTCAAATAAGTAGAGGTAATGTTTAAACAAATGTAATTGCGCCAAAAATTTGTTGTCTGGGAGGAAATAGTTCAAGAGCAGGGAAACAGTTAAATTTGTGTCAGGTTTCTTTCTGTTAGTAGGATTTCATCATTGCGTATCTTCGAGCTTCACTTGTTTCATGGAGGCTCAATGCAGCAAATGTAAGTTAACCAAGGATTAGCACTTTGATCTATCACTAGCATGTGGCAGCAATTGCCCTGTGTTGATGAATGCACAATAATTGATAGAGTGCTCTAGGGTGTCTTTAATATAGCAAAGCTGGAGAAGTTTGAATGCTGGCATCTGTTGTGCTCAGATGACACTTCTTCTGCAGGGCTGCATTGCGCTCTGTTAAAACATATGCATTTTATCTCATTTTTCACTGCAAGTGACAGGGAAATAATCTGTCCAATATTTGCATTCTACTAACTGTGTTGCAGGATGAACTCATGAGCTACAGTCATCCTTTTGGTATTGGAGTTTTCACTTCAAGCCCCTTAAAGATGGTCTCTATGACTTCAGGTGCTGCAGTTAGACTAGGTGCCACAGATGGGCTTGGCAATGGAGGAGGTCTGTGGCATCGTGGTAGTTGGGGTCATTCCGTTTTTCCTCTGTCAGCTTCCATCTAAGGAGGCACCTGGCTGCTAAGCCATTGCCACTGAGGTACAATCCTAGTGAAGGAAAGCAAGGACTTTGGTATGTAACAGTTGGCCAGGAGACAGAATGATGTAATGCCAGAGATGCCTCTTCAGTGGCTGGACTTGACTGTTTCAGTTCTCAGCCGTGGAAATTACTCAGCAATTTATACAAAGCATCGGCTAGACTTGATTTTGTAGTACGATCATGGGTCAGCGGTTGTGCGAGATGAAAAAGTCTGGCTGACTGCTATGGTGAATAAACCTTAAACTCTCTTGCTAATTGTCAGCAGTAATTAATTAATCCTCTCTTCAACACCTTTTCTCACAATTGTGTTTTGGATGCTTCACGGGACTTCGGAACAGAGGTCTTGAATAAAGGGTGTATTGGCACAGAAAGAAGTGAATCTAAAATGTTCTGTGCTAGATCTAGGAGGGAACCTACAGTTATTAAGACCTGAGGAGACTCTTTACCCGCCTTGATAGAAAAAACAATTGACACATCCTCCATTATCTGGGGCTGAGGTACTTCAGGCATTTATTTGTTCAGACTGAGCTAGGATTTTGTTTACTGCTACTTTATCTGTTTGATGTCTAAGTACTCTTACCTTTAACACTGTGTGCTTTCCGTGTGCTCTTCAGGTGTCTCCAAGACTCTAGCTGAGACAAGTACTTGACCTGAATCATAGGCCTGGAAAAGTTGTTGGCTTCCAGGTGGGTTAAAATTAAAAAAAAAAAAAAGTGCTCCTAAACTTCTGAGGAATGCGACAGTTGCTGGGCAGGATTACCAACTATATCTTTGTCCCCTGTTAACTTGTCTGTGCCCCACACACTGGTAGCAGTAGGGTGATATGAATAGTGCAGTGCTGGAACTGGACTGAGGCTGACTTGGCAATGTAGAAATGGTATGCAGGGCCAGCACAAGGTTACTGTACTTGCAAATTTTGTTGTCTCTGTCCCAAGAATGAGTGTGAAAAGAAAAGGGGGAGAGGGCAAGGATGCTGCAGGATGAAGGACAAGACACTGCAATTGCTACTTCTCAAACTACAGATACCTGATCTGAAACACTAACTAGACAAAGCTGTTGGTTTCTGGACAGTAGCAACTGCTTCACAATTGAAGCTTAAACTGACTTTTCTGTAAAATCCCCTCTTATCCACCTAACAGGAATTTTCCCAAGAGAAACCACTCTGTTTCATGCGCAAAAGGTAGATTCTTGGATTTCCTTTCCCCACATGTGGCAGCAATGCAGTTTTCCAACCAAAAAGGAGGTCGTGCCAGCGCCATACTGCTGAGCCCCCTTGCCTGAGCTTTTGTGCAGTAGTGGACTTCATGGGGAGAAGTTGATGGTGGTTAAAGGTAATGGAGAAAAAAAAGAAAAAGAACAGGAAAGATGAGTTCTTGAGTCAGATGCACCACTTTGACGTTGCCTGTGTGCAGAAGAGGTGGGGTGGGCGAGAGCTAAAGTTTGAAGGTGGGATATGAAAACATAGCTCAAGTATCCGCTGGTCCGTCCAGCCTGTGCAGATAACTTGAAGGCGTTGGACTGTGAGAAGTGCCACGTGGCTTATTGGCATACATTTTCCCTTAAGTCTTGCGTTTCAGAATGATTAAAATAAGATGCAGGCTGCTTTTAGAGCCAGAGTTTAAGCTGCAAAATGCCTAGTGTTGTAGGTATGTGACACAGCGAGGAAAAAAACCTGACACCGATACGTGTCCATGTGTGGAGCAGCGATGTGAGCCCCTGAGCTTCATCTCTCCAAAACAGATTTGCAAAACTAAGTCATGTATCTCAATTACTGAACAGGTCTCAAGGCTGTAAGGAATGTCTGACCTGTAGAGTTGGATGTTGTGTGCTCATCCTTGGTTTTGCTAGGAAGTATTGTTAATGCTGAATGCAAGCATTGAGTTTGGGAGGATGGTGACATTTGGTGGTGGATGAAATGAGTGCTAAAGCTCATGTAATGAGCAGTCCTCAAGGAGGAGCACGATTTCTCCTGCAGAAGCCATGGATCCCGTGCTAATGCCTCAGCTGAACCATGGTCAGAACAGCTTGCAAAAGAAGGGCTCATGCCCTGCTCGCTGCTGGGGGAAGGTTAGTCAGGCGGTTTTGGCAATTCAAGGTATTTGCAAAGAGAACAGATGAGAAAAGGAGTATGTTTGAGAAGGGAACGGTCACACAGTTCATGTTCCTGCTAGGACAAGTTTCTATTGTTCTGTTAATGTAAGTCATTTCTTAAGAGGGCTAGGAAAGCAGGCAGGCAAAAATGTTGACACCTAAGGATATTTGCCCAAGGCTCCTCAGAGGTTAGATCTTATGAGACTTATCCTGATAAAGGAAAATAATTGTGCATCTTTCAAAGTAGGAAATGACCTAGGAGTTAAACCAACTTTGACTTCAGTAACCCACTCAGATCTCTGTTGCAAGGCTTAGTATATTAGAAAGTTGGCTAATCGACTGTAGTATTTTATGTAAGCTTTTTTGTCCTGTTTGGCTATTCTTCTGCTTGGAGATACTTTTTATTTTCTCACTAAGTATTGGCTGGAATACACTTCAAGGGCTTCGTTGTTCATAAAGGAGTTTAATCAGTTTGAAGCAAGACATCTGTGAGGCATGCTTATATCCAACAGGAAGAGTATCATAAGGAGAGTGTATCTTGTGCATATGTTCCCAGCAATGCTCTGACTATGTTGGTTTTGCTGTTGGCATAATTGTGTTTGGGAGAGGACTCAGGAGATGTATATTAATCTGACACACTCTCATAGCTTAGGAGAGCTTATTTTGCATGAAAATCAAGTGTTTGAAAACTAACGTTTTTCCTGTCAGCATGATCAGGAAAGGGAGATGCTGTGGCGGTCAATGAATATAAAGTGTCACTCTGGGATTGTGTGGTCTGGTGACAGTGCCAGCTCTTCTACTGACCGGCCACACCATGCAAAGCAAATCGTGTGCCAAGCCTGTCTCAGTTCTGCTACCTGTAAAATAGGGAGAGTAACTGACTGCCTTCTCCTAATGCGTTCACATTTGGGGGGCAGAACATGGCATAAGTACTAGCATGGAAAATATTTTTCTCTTCAGTCTCAAAACTGCTGTTGTCACAGTCCTTAAATACTTGAAAGCTTGCTGTCCACAGAAATAAGCAGATCTGCACTCAGGTTAAGGTTTCTGGCCTATGCAAAGCAAAAGTTAGCACTAATCCTGTTTTCTTCTGGGAAGAAACCTTTCCCCTGGAAAATACACCCTTACCTTTGCAGGTGTCTACATTCGCTTGTGGAGACAATGGACAAAAATGACTGTGCTGTGGTGCTAAAGCAAATTTGAAGTTTCAAACTATTTCAGAGTTGGTATCTTTTATTCATCTGAGCGGGGCAGTTCTGAAATCAGAGATCTGTTCAGGGAGCACCTGGCTTCAACGTGAGAAATGATAAAGGAGAGGAAGAATAAAAAGAATGGTTTGTACAATATATGGAGCAATGGCACTTTGAGATGTTTCGGTAGACTTCTATATCTTGAATGCAGCCTTTCATGTTACCTCTGGCTGCACTCACTTAGCTGCAGCCTCTGCCTCTACGTCTTGTTTGGCTATTCTCTTTGAAAGGATTTATATTTTTTTCCTGTATGAATTGGCTGGAATCCACTTCAAGGGCTTATTGATCATGATGGAGTTTACTTGCTTTGGAACAAGCCTCCGACGAGGCATGCTCATAAGGTGCTTCCTCCAGTTTATGGTCTATAGATCATAACTTTCTTTAATCTGCTTCCTTTGTAAACTTGCTGTGGCCAGTTTTTTCCCAGTCTCAGCTTGCTCCTACACCTCCAGTGAAGTGTGAGGATGCAATGAACCCCATCCCCACTTGAAGGTGACTGGTGAGCGAGGCTTGTTTTAAAAGGAGTTGTGCCAAGTTCCCCAAGACGTGTGAGTTTTGGAAACTATGCATAAATGCCTCTTGCGTCTTAGTACTGTGCCAGTACTAAGCTCAAATCAGTTCAAGGAATTTTTTTTTTTCCTGCTAAAGAACATGAAAAGACAAGTTTCTTCTCATCTGTTGCCTCTTGTTGAATTTTTGAGAGATTTCTCTAACTTCACAATTAAGAGAAAGCTGTTTAATTTATTGAGGATTTGAAGAAATGTGACATGCAGTGGCGGATCCAAACCTTGAAGTCGTGTAATTTCTTGTTAAAGGAAAACAGGTTTCGCAGTAAATATTCAGAGGCCAATACATCCCAAATCTAAACTTGAGAGCTGCAGTTCGTAACATGCCCTGGGCTGGGCTGCGGGGCGACCTCCCTGCCGCGGGCGGGCGCTGCCGCTGGCGGGGCCGAGCGCGGTGGAGCCAGGACCAAGGGGTTTTTTGGGAACCGCAGGAGCGGGAGGGCCACGGCGAGGTTGAGAAGGAGGATCCCCGACCACAGGAATCCATCCTTGCCGCTTTTCTAGGCTCCCTACCATTCATGGATTTGGGAAGTTGCAAGGCAATTTCACAGTTATAGAGCTGGATGGAGGTGGACGAGCTGTGTGGCACCTCCAAAAGAGTTCTGTGGTTGATTTGCTTACAATGAGCATACATTTTATACGTACAATGTTGCTTGTTGTTGAACTTCTAAAAGAAGGTATAACTAAAGAATATATGTGTCTGATAAAGGTAGTTAAACAAGAAATAATAATAGTATTTCTGGGGCATTGTTATTTCTGGTATTCATAAGCAACTTAGGAAGTCTAACAAGCTGTGTCTTAATTCCCTTTTACAATAGAATAAATGGTTACTTGGGATGGATTAATTAATCATAATTTTTGTGACTCAAATACATAAAATGCTACTGTATAGTAGTGAAACATGGATGACTGTGGGCATGCTGGCTGACCTTACAAGAATTCTGTCAGTTGAAGGTCCTACTTAAGCTTTTGTTCTCTGGAAATAACGAAGTTTAGGTCTCAGAGGTGCAAATAATAAGTTCTTTGAATGTGATTTGCAACGTATGACTCATCTGTGACAAGTCGAGAAAGCATGGGTAAGTGTGTACTCTGTTATGTGGCAGTGCTGCGATCTTATCTAATGTGCAGTGTGCCTGAGTGACACATGCTGGATGGAAACATCTGATGCTTTAAGAGATGACTTCATCCCTTTCTTGCTGTGGCTCATATCTTGCTACTGAAATACAATATTCAGCATTTTTCTTATCACTAATCTACAACTTTTCTTTCTTTCCATCACTTTACATATGGAAGAAGACTACCTGTTACCTGAAAAATGTCTTCAAATATTTCTGCTTCTTAAATACTTGAGGTTTTGCTGTTTATTTTTTCACTGATACCAAGCCTGTTCAATGGGAATTTGACAACTTCTATGCCATTCTTAATATTTAATTTCTCTGGCTAACCAGAACTGAGCTTTATTGCTGTCCTTATGCTTATACGTACATTATTTTGAAGCATCAATATTCATAATGGTTTGTCTAAAAGTCACTTCTCTACCTTCTGGGAACAAAAGACAGTTGATCTTCATGAACACCACTGGCAGCTGCTAGTCTCTTATTACTGAGCTTGTCTGTACAGTTTTTCTTCCCTTGGCTAACAGAATTGGTAATTCTTACCTCATTGAACTGTTCTCGAGTTTTGGATCTTAGGCTGCAACGCTGGTTGCACCCTACTGACTTATTAATTCTTCTGCTGGGAAGTGACTTTGTCTACTCAGGACTTAACAGAGTCAAGGAGTAGTTTTCAGGTTACTGACTTCTGGGGGACAGTGTGTTCTGTGGGGTTTTTACTTGTCTTTAAAAAAAAAACAAACGTATTTCTGGCAACATTGTGAGACATCATTGTAGCAGTTGTTTGGGAGGCAGGGGGAGGTCCTTAGTGCTCCCGTTCCCGATTTTACTATGCCATGTTTATCTCGAGCTATACTTGCATTAGTTGGACCAAAATGTTTTCAATACTTGGAGAATGCATTTATTGCAAAGATTCCCTGGCGTGGAAGTCTGGTTGTGATCACTTAGTTGATGTTCTGCACAGCTGCTCATCAGTCTGATTTCAGCTTTGTGGCTCCCATTATGCCTACTTATTACTGTCTGGGTCAGAGGTTGTTGGGGAAACCTCCGACAGCTGCTGCCTAGCCAATGGCGATTGTTGATGTGGAGAAGACACATCCTCCTTGCAGCGTGAAGGTCCTTGAGGAATCTTGCAGCATGTCATACTGTTTCCCTGACTTCTGCTGTTTGTGTGTTTTAGCTGTTAGCACAGCACTAAGGGAGAGTAGAATAACAGAGGTGGTTAATGCACACCAGGTATACGCAGCATAGTGGAAAAGGGAAAGTCGCAAGACAGGAAAAAGTGTGGAAAACTTGGGTAAGGAGAGGCTTCTAGCCTGTGCAGCTGGGCACCTTGTCTTCAGCTTATAGGTGTGTTTTAGCTTTCTCTGAGACTAGAAGAAAGCAAATTTTTAACTTAAAACATGTCATGGTTTTGGCCAAATCGGCCAATGGCTGGCGACAGATGCTCCCCCACAGCGTCTCGTGCACGGAGAGGAGGAGGAGAGATAAAGAGAGATTTATGAGTTTAGAAGAAACTAAACTACTTTAATGAAATATTAAGAATAAAATAAAAAGGAAAATAATGAAATAGATACAATTTATACAAACCGTATCAAGTTCCCAGGATGATGTCACCGGCAGGCACTGGGGAAGTCCCAGGCTGGACTCAGCAATGGATGGGAACTGCATTTCCAGAGATAGAGTCAGGAACACACCAATTGGGATCAAAGGCAGATGAACAGACAGGGTCCTCCTCGGATGTCAGCCATTGAAGGAAGACAGTTGACCCTTTGATCCCTCAGCTTTTATACTGAGCATGGGGCGGATGGGATGGAATAGCCCTTGTGGTCAATTTTGGGTCACCTGTCCTGTCCGCTCCTCCCTCACTTTTCTGCTTCTGACCCTCTAACAGGCCAAATAACGAAATTAGCTGACCTTGGTTGTTATAGCAACAAGCATAATCAAGAGCTTCTCTGCATACCATTCCTTGGCACAAACTGTCTTATCACTCTGAATGAACCGTTTCAGACACAACATGCTGTTAATTCAGAGAGTTAGAAGAGGCCTACCGAAGAAATAAAATTACTGAAGAGAAAGTTGGTTCTGTTTTACCTCAAACAAGGACAAAACACCATCTTGTTCTCTGTGTAATATCCTTGCCTGGAATTTTCCTGAAAATGTTGTACTTATCACCATTGTGCTCTCTCCCATTTCCAACCTCTGAACTCAGAAGTTTCAGTGTACCTCATGTACAGAAGAACAAGTATATCAGGAAAGACTAATTAAAATGATATATTTTATTTCTTTACATGTCTATTTCACCAATGTAATAAATGAAGTATTGCAAATAGACGTTCAGATCTTTACTTCATTAATACTGTAACTATACCTCTTTGTACCTGTTGTCAGGCTACTTCACAGAATCACAGAATCTTCATGGTTGGAAAGGACCTTTGAGACCACCAAGTCCAACCAGACAACCTACAATCTCTGCCACTAGAGCATGCCCTGATGTGCCAAATCTAGACGTTTCTTAAATACCTCTAGGGATGGTGACTCAACCACCTCCCTGGGCAGGCTGTTCCAGTGCCTGACCACTCTTTCAGTAAAGTAATTCTTCCTAATATCTAATCTAAACCTCCCCTGCTGCAACTTCAGACCATTTCCTCTGGTCCTGTCATTATTTACTTGGGAGAAGAGGCCAACACCCACCTCTCTCCAACCTCCTTTCAGGTAGTTGTAGAGGGCAATGAGGTCTCCCCTCAGCCTCCTCTTCTCCAAGCTAAACATGCCCAGCTCCCTCAGTCTCTCCTCATAGACTTGGTCTCCAGACCCCTCACCAGCCTGGTAGCTCTCCTCTGGACACGCTCCAGCACTTCTATGTCTCTCTTGTACAGCAGGGCCCAGAACTGAACACAGCACTCGAGGTGAGGCCTCACCAGTGCTGAGTACAGAGGTGCGATCACTTCCCTACTCCTGCTGGCCACGCTATTCCTGATACAAGCCAGAATGCTGTTGGCCTTCTTGGCCACCTGGGCACACTGTTGGCTCATGTTAAGCTGGCCGTCCACCAGCACCCCCAGGTCCTTTTCTGCTGGGCAGCTTTCCAGCCACTCTTCCCCAAGCCTGTAGCATTGCTTGGGGTTGTTATGACCGAAATGCAGAACCCGGCACTTGGCCTTCTTAAACCTCATACAGTTGGCCCTGGCCCATCAATCCAGCCTGTCCAGGTCCCTCTGTAGAGCCTTCCGACCCTCAAGCAGATCAACACTCCCACCTAGTTTGGTGTCGTCTGCGAACTTACTGAGGGTGCACTCAATCCCCTCATCCAGATCAGTGATAAAGATGTTAAACAAAACCGGCCCCAAAACTGAGCCCTGAGAGACACCACTGGTGACCGGCCGCCAAGAGGATTTCACCCCATTAATCACAACTCTCTGGGCACGGCCAGCCAGTCAGTTTTTAACCCAGCGAAGAGTACACTTGTCTATGCCATGATTCGCCAGCTTCTCCAGGAGAATGCTGTGGGGGACGGTGTCAAAGGCCTTAACTACTTCAAGAGAGTGCAGACCAGAATGGAGGACCTTCATCCCACTAAGCCTCCAACACATTCATGACAGAACACACTTGTCCTGTTTTGGGAATCTAGATCAGTGTGGCTCTGCAGTCTGCTTCCAAACACTTTGTTATTTTTCCAATATTGTGTTAAGAGTTTTAAAGCTTACTCTTGTAAAAGCTGGACTCCAGTAGTTTCTTGAACTGTAAAGGTATGATAGACCTGCACAAAATTGGGTGTCATTTTTTAGGGGCTGTGTACATTTTCTAGTTGATTTACTTGAAACTTTCTGTGAAGTGTGTAAGATATGTTATTGCTCAATTGACTTGGTCACTTGATCAAACCCAAGTTTGATCAAACCTGTCTGCACTGTAAGTCATCTTATTATCGTATATTTTAGATAGATGCAAAGGACATTTATGTTAACATCATATCTAGAAAGATGCAAGATATTAATTGTACTCTTTATAGTAAGTAGGTAGTTGACTTTGTAGCTAAATTATAGAAGATTTAATTGATGAAAAAGGCAGCTATTGTTAGTAGTTCATACAGTAAGGCAATTGTTTGATACCTTTTTCTTTTTTTTTTTCTCACGAAGGAGAATGTCCGGTTATATGTATGATGGCTAGTGAGAAACTGCAAGTCCCATTGAGCTCTGAATTGTTTTATCTGCGCATTTCATGAACGGAATGGAATTCATTTCATGAATGGATCAGGTGTAAACCTACAATTAGATATTTCTTGCAGTAGGCAAACCGATGGGGAGAGGATTGGCCATTTCACTGATAAACAATTCTTAAGTTTTTACAAATGTGTAAAGTATCAGATAAGCATGGATTTAGTGTGGTGGGTATTTAGCTACATATAAATCTCCTTACTATCTGTGCAATGGTCATATCAGTAGAAGGAAATCATTCTGCAAAACTCAGTGACATCTAGAACTGTCCTTAAAGCCCCAACCTAGCCAAAGGTTTTACTTGTGCAAAAAGTCTTTCACCTGTGTGGAGAATTGAGTTATCAACTCACCCATGTATTATAAGAGCAGAATGATGACTGAACTGTTTCCAGGTGAACTGCAGTTGTTGTGTGTCCACTCTAACATTTGTGTGAGTTCAGACTTCCCCAATATAGATCCTTAATCTGTCTCTAAAAGCCCATCTTCAGATGGACGTGTGGAATTTGTGGGACATTTGTGTTAAGGCATCAAAACTGGCTATTTGCTTTGCACATAGTAGGGCATTCATTAATGTAGCTTTGAATTCTCATTGGGTTTTGCCTTGTGTTTTTATATCATGGAATCATGGAATCTTCATGGTTGGAAAGGACCTTTGAGATCATCGAGTCCAACCATACACACACCAAAAAAAATAAATATATTCAATTCCCTTACCAGAAAATGATCTGTATGTTTTGGGGGCCTCTACTTAAACAGGGTCACACAGAATAATAAAGAATGTAGATTGAAAACTGAAAGCTTTTGTTCTAGAAAACAATACGTGGAATAATATCTTTACATATATTTTTAAAAGTGCATCAAAAGCCAGAGTGCCATTAGCTGTATTAAATACTCTGTAAGTGCTGAAAATTAATGCAACTGAGTTTCTCCTTCAGCTCTAACATATGGACTGGTGAGAAAACATTATGACCAGATGAACATTTTTATAGTAAGAGTTTGAGGTACTTTTAGAATTGCAATGAATTTTTTAGATGGAAGTCTTCACATATTAACTGTGACATTTGATTGTTTTTGACCGTGAGGTCTGCTGAAATGTAAGAGCCTCATAAAGTTCAAGTGACCTCACCAATTTTTGGTGAGGTCAGAAATCTTTCTTTTCGTAGTTAGAAGGCAGGCAAAAGAAAAAAAATGTTCCAAAGACTTTAAAGACAAACAGTTAAAGGAGCATACCTACAGCTAAAAATGCAGTTTTAACACAGTACAGCATTTTACACATCTCAATATCATTTATTAAGTGATAATTTTCTTTTCCTTGATGTTTTGAAAATTATCTTAAGATTGTAATATTACAAGATTTGTTTTGCTTGAAGAAATTAATTTTAATTGGAAAAGACCCATCTGTATCCTGCATATCTCCTCCAAGGTAGAGGCTTTGTGGCTTGTTCTGTGTAGCTGCAGAGTAATACATCAAAGTTATTAACCTCTGAGAAATGGAGGTTATGATAATGGAAATGCTGACACATTTCATCTTTAGGGCTACAAAGAGTGCGACTGTAATAACACCATCTCCTTCACTGTGTGAATACTGTGAAAAGAAGCCTTCAGATGGTCACATCCTTTTAAAAACCAGATTTAATTTATCATGGAAGAAACTTTGGGACAGACAGCTCTTGAAGTGAAATACTGGGTTTAATCATAGAAGAGGTATAACGTGGACAGTAGAAGTGTGGGTTTCTTAACACTGATAACTAGGAACTGCAAGTTATTTTTAAGGCTGGTTCACAGAATCATTTAGGTTGGAAAGACCTTTAAGGTCCTACCATTAACCTAACACTGCCAAGTTCACCACTAAACCGTGTCCCTAAGCGCCACATCTACATGTCCTTTAAATACCTCCAGAGATGGTGACTCCACCACTTCCCTGGGCAGCCTGTTCCAATGCTTAACGATCCTTTCAGTTAAGAAATTCTTCCTAATATCCAATCTAAACCTCCCTGGCACAACTTGAGGCTGTTTTCTCTTGTCCTATCTCTTGTTACTTGGAAGAAGAGACTGACGCCCAGCTCATCACAGCCTCCTTTCAGGTAGTTGTAGAGAGCTATAAGGTCTCCCTTCGGCCTCGTTTTCTCCAGGCTAAACAACCCCACTTGCCTCAGCTGCTCCTCTAAGACTTGTGCTCTAGACCCTTCATTGCTTTTCTTCGGACACACTCCAGCACCTCGATGCCTTTCTTGTAGTGAGGGGCCCAAAACTGAACACAGTAT
Source organism: Larus michahellis (assembly GCF_964199755.1). NCBI lineage: Eukaryota > Metazoa > Chordata > Aves > Charadriiformes > Laridae > Larus > Larus michahellis. Next base: position 24,254,138 of record NC_133900.1, on the reverse strand, counting down.
TCAAGGTGCAGCCTCACCAGGGCTGAGTACAGGGGCATGATCACTTCCCTAGTCCTGCTGGCTAGACTATTTCTGATAGAAGCCAGGATGCTGTTGGCCTTCTTGGCCACCTGGGCACACTCCTGGCTCATATTCAGCTGATTGTCTAACAAGACCCCCAGGTCCTTTTCTGCTGGGCAGCTCTCCAGCCACTCTTCCCCAGGCTTCTAATGCTGCATGGGGTTGTTGTAACCCAAGTGCGGGACCTGGCATTTAGCCTTGTTGAGCCTCATACCATTGGTCTTGGCCCATCAGTCCAGCCTGTCCAGATCCCTCTGAAGAGCCAACCCTCAAGCAGATCAACACTCCTGCCCAACTTGGTGTTGTCTGGAAACTTACTGAGGGTGCATTGATGCCCTCTTTCAGATCATTGATAAAGATATTAAATAGAACTGGCCCAGTACTGAGATCTGGGAAACACCACTTGTGGCCAGCCGCCAACTGGATTGAACTCCATTCACCACAACTCTTTGGGCCTGGCCATCCAGCCAGTTTTTTACCCAGTGAGGAGTACACCTGTCCAGGCCATGAGCAGCCAGTTTCTCCAGGAGAATGCTGTGGGAAATGGTGTCAAAGGCTTTACTAAGGTCCAGGTAGACAACATCCACAGCCTTTCCCTCATCCACTAGCAGGTCATCTTGTCATAGAGGAGATCAGGTTAGTCAAGCAGGACCTGCCTTTCATAAATCCCTGCTGACAGAACCTGATCACCTGTTTGTCCTGTATATGCCATGTGATGCACTCAAGATGCTTCCGTAACCTTCCCCAGCACTGAGGTCAGACTGACTGGCCTGTAGTTCCCCAGATATTCTTTCTGGCCTTTCCTGTAGATGGGCACCACTGCAAAGAGCCTGGCCCCATCCTCCTGACACCCACCCTTTAGGTATTTATAAGCGTTGATAAGGTCCCCCCTCAGTCGTCTTTTTTCCAGACTGAAGAGACCGAAATCCCTCAGCCTTTCTTCATAAGAGAGGTGCTCCAGTCCCCTAATCATCTTGGTAGCCCTTTGCTGCACCCTCTCCAGCAGTTCCCTGTCCTTCTTGAACTGGGGAGCCCAGAACTGGACACAGGACTCCAGATGTGGCCTCACCAGGGCAGACTAGAGGGGGAGGATGACCTCCCTTGACCTGCTGGCCACACAAGAAGAGTGTGATGCACCCCAGGATGCACCCCAGGATGCCATTGGCCTTCTTGGCCCCAAGGGCACATTGCTGGCTCATGGTCATCCTGTTGTCCACCAGGACTCCCAGGTCTCTTTCCACAGGGCTGCTCTCCAGCAGATCAGCCCCCAACCTGTACTGGTGCATGGGGTTATTCCTCCCCAGGTGCAGCACTGCAGAGTGTCCTCCTTCTTGCCCTTTTTGAAGACTGGTGTGACATTGGCTTTCCTCCAGTCCTCCAGTCCTCAGGCACCTCACCTCTTCTCCAGGACCTTTCAAAGATGATGGAGAGCAGCCCAGCAATGACTTCCGCAAGCTCCCTCAGCACTCTCGGGTGCATCCCATCGGGACCCATCTCTAACTTGATCCTCCCAACCAAGGGGAAGTCTTCCTCCATCCAGACTTTCCCTGTTACTTTCTCCAAAGTCTGTGACTCCTGAGGGCTGACCTGAGCAGTAAAGCAAAGAAGGCATTCAGTAACTCCGCCTTCTCCGCATCCTCTGTTACCATGGCTTCTGTCTCATTCAACAGTGGGCCCACAATTTCTCTAGTTTTCCTTTTGCTTCCAATATACTTGAAGAAGTCCTTCGTGTTGACCTTGACATCCCTTGACAGGTTTAATTCCAAGGAGTCCTTGGCTTTCCTCGTTTCATCCCTGCACGCTCTGGCAGCATTTGTGTAATCTTCCCAAGTGGTCAGTCCCTTCTTCCACGTGCTGTAAACTTCCTTCTTCCACATGAGCTTTTTCAGAAGCTCCCTGCTCAACCACGCAGGTCTCCTGTGTCCCTTGCCTGATTTCTTGCTCTTAGGGATGCACCGATCCTGAGCTTGGAGAAAGTGAAATCTGAATATCAACCAGCTCTCTTGGGCCCCCTACCTTCCAGAGCCCTAGCTTATGGGATCTCTCCAAGCAGTTTCTTGAAGAGGTCAAAGTTAGCCCTCCTGAAGTCCAAGGTTACGATTTTACTTCTTGTTGTTTTGTGAGTACTGCCCATGATCCTGAACTCTGTCTTCTCATGATCACTACAGCCAAGGCTGCCCCCGACCTTAACGTCCTCCACCAGTCCCTCTGTGTTTGTCAGTACTAGGTCCAGTAGTACTCCTCTCCTTGTTGGCTCCTGCACCACCTGTGTCAAAAAGTTGTCATCAATACACTGGAAGTTTTGGTAGTCTGAGGTTGACTGGCAACTCTCTGCTTGGGAAGGAGCTTGCAGAACAACCCAGTTAGTGCACACAAAACCAGCAAGTAAATGAAGGGTTTGTAAGTGAGTCTGAGCTGGAGTGTGTGCCCCAGAGCTAGGTTGTGCTTCCAAATAATTGCAAATTGCCGGGAGTTATATGTAAACAAGCTTATTGGGCTGGAGTGGGGTGGGGGGCAGCACTGAAGGTGCTGCATGCTGCATTTCTAACTCAGGTTTTGAATTTGCGCTGGGACTGATGTGATGTAATTATTCACTAACCTTGCGATGAAGATGGCAAAAAAACATTGTTTTACCTTGCTTACCAGCCCATCAGCTTCAGGAACAGGATGTGCAGTAATTCACCAACTGATGCATTTCCAAGTGCTAAGGCTTCATTTTCTAGCCTTTGGAATATAGTTATTACTTTGAATGAATGAAGCTAATCCTTAGTGAGTGAAGATGTTGGAGAGCGATCTGTCTTATTCTCTTGCATGCTCAGTAAAGCATGCTATTTTCCAAGTACAGTATAATATTGAAAGTTCAGGTGAAACGTGCTAATTTCCTGAGTGCAGCTGTCTGCAACTGAGTGTTGTTGGAGAACCCCTGAGAATTCCTAAGCAGTTCATCTCTCAGGATTTAGTACCTTCCTGGGTACATCTGACATGGTGTTGCTCTTTTGTCTTCACCTAAAATAACGCTAGGACAGTTCTAGCTAGAACAGCTAGAATGTTCTCTTCTGTTGAGCATCAGCTAATGCTGACAGTACTGTGAGGAAGTACAAACAAGAAATGCAGCCCTTTCTTTTGGATTTTACTGTTTTCCATATGATTATGAGTGAAATTGTATATCTGAAGTGTTCTTGTACATTACAAAAACAACCTACTGCATCTAGTGAACAATAAATATGAAGAACCGTAACCACCTCAGCTTTTCCTGGTGGTTGACTTAAATTATATACTGTTTCTAATAACATTGTAAAATTGTTTAGACAAAATAAAACCATTCTTTCTGTACATTAAATATATCTCTTGTAGTACGTACTCAGCATTATGACTGAAATTTGACTCATAATGCAATTGTTCTTTTATCAATGTAGCACTGGGTTTAATTTTTTGTTCCATAGCTTCCAGGAAGCCTTTTTCCCTTTAGTCATCCAGTGTAAGCATGTGTTAAATGACCCATGGTGTGCATCTTATGGTAAGAATTCGAAATGGGAGAACTGCTTTGGATGAAATATGAAATGACCAAACTTTAATCTCAAAAATGGGGTTAAACTGTTAGGTTGTGGACCCTATAACTTCTTGTATGTTGCCTTGTAATGTGCTTTACTTTGACAGTTTCGCTCCTCTTCTAGCTGTTCTACAACTGACTGAATGGGTAGTATGACAAAAGGGCTACTTTTACTGATCAAATTTTATTTTACTGATCAAATATAAATTGTGTTTAGGGATTCTAGGAAAAATGATGTCCAGGATTGGGACAAGCATCTAGCCAAACTGAATCTCTGAGTCCAAGGTTGTGCTTTCAGTGCTCATTCATACAAGTTGGTGGGTTCTTCAAATGTGAAAGTTTGAAAGCCGTAGTGAAACCATGATAATCCTGACCAGAATCTTGCATTGAGAGTTTCTATTCAATGGAGGTATAGTATTTGAGGAGCGGTTGAAGGAGCTGGGACTGTTTAGTTTGAGGAAGAGGAGGCTGAGGGGAGACCTCATCACTCTCTACAACTACTTGAAAGGACATTGTAGAGAGGTTGGTGCTGGTTTCTTCTCACAGGTAATTAGTGATAGAACAAGAGGGAATGGGTTCAAGCTGCAGCAGGGTAGGTTTAGGCTGGACATTAGGAAAAAATTCTTCACAGAAAGAGTGGTCAGACACTGGAATAGGCTGCCCAGGGAGGTGGTGGAGTCACCATCCCTAAACGTGTTCTAGACTCGTTTAGATGTGGTGTTAAGGGATATGGTGTAGGGGAGAACTTTGTAGAGTGGAGTTGATGGTTGGACTCGATGATCCCAAGGGTCTTTTCCAACCTAAATGATTCTATGATTCTATGATTCTATTACATATCACATTCAAAAAGAGATTTCTATTAAAATTTCAGCAGAGGTTTCCACATCCTGCCTGACAGCTTTGTAGAGTTGTATTTGCAGAAACAGTAGAACTACATAGTTTTTTGAAATACCTATCGTGATAAGTAATCAAAAAATCTATTAGGTGGAAAAGACTTAATAAGCCATTAGATTTTGGGCATTGGAATTACATGACTCCTCTTTCCATATGCTTACTTGAGCTTATCTCAAGTAAGAGAGGTATTGCTGTTGATCCTGAAATGCTTACTAAGTAATATGCTGTACTCTGTGGCAGTTGGCATTCATTGATAATTGTGAAGCCTGTCAGGAAGAGCTGTGAATTTTGATGCTGCCCTTCCAAGGCAACGTAGTGAGAATAAAGAAGCAGCAGAGGCCAACAGCCATGAATGGATTTCCTTAGAGAGCAGCTCAATTTATGCTGAGGTAACTTATCTTTGTTCCTTTTATCTGAGCCTATAGGGAAGACTGAAGGTAAGTGCTTGTCTAGGGGAGCTGAATAAGTGGCAGTGGGAGGCTGCCTTTTTTAATGTCATCTTTATTCCCTCACCCTTTCCTAGGTATGAAAGCTTTATAGAGGTAGGGGACTGAGGAGACAGGAGATAATGTCAACTGAGCAAGAGATTATTTCCAAGAGGAAGAAACAGGGGAGCCTGCACAGAAGGTGGGTTGTACAGAGAGAAATAACTTGTGGCATTGGCTTGCTGCTATGCTGCTTTCCCTTTCTCACAAGGATTGGCTAAGTATGTATTAGCAGTTGTGAAGCTAGAAGTTTTTCTAATACGGCTGGTTTGTACTGGCCCTGAAATAATGCTGATAATGTTACACTTGTAATAACAATAATTCCTTTTTGAATCCTAGAAAACCATACCTTCACTTAAATATTTTGTCTCTTTGACCTTAGCATGTTTGGTATGTCCGTAACCTGTTGCAGTAATTTGTGTACTGTAAACCTGTATTTATGTGTATAAATAGAAATGCATGTCCAGCACTGACAGATGAATGCTGGGCAGTGTTTTTGAACTATGGCACCATCTGTTCAACTTGACACGGTTTGGAAACAAGCATTCAGTGAGCTACATTGAGCAATACTTAAAGGTGGTCATGAACCATTTTAAAGGAGAAAAAGAGGGGAGAAGGGAACATGAGTCTTGATTCAACAGCTTCTGAAGGGAGACAAACAACTGAGAGGGATGGCAGAAATTTGGGAAACTAGAAGGAAGTAAGAGATGTGGCTGGTTGGTTTTCTTTCTTTTTAGCAAGATCCTGGTGGCAAGGGGATTGAACACTTGGCACTTATTTTTGTTGTGCTGGTTGAATGATAGCAACATCTCATGTGTTTAGGAGAACAGCAAACCTCTGCAATTGCATGACACTATCTGTTTGAAAGGGCTTATGGATTTGTGTCTTATTGCCCCATATTATGTGAGATTTATGCTTGCACCTAAGCCAAACCACGGGTGGACATCCAGGCAGCAGAACCTGTGTCCCAGGTCCTGTGTTCCTAGTCTATCCAGGAGCCTTGTGCCTGAATTAGGCTGACAAAACCAACTCTGCTTAGAACCTGAGAGTTTGGAGACAGAGTGGTATTTCAGAGATCATGTCATGCCATCATGGAACAGATCCTCCTAGAAGCTATGCTAAGGCACATGGAGGACAGGGAAGTGATTTGAGACAGCCAGCATGGCTTCACCAGGGGCAAGTCCTGCCTGACCAACCTAGTGGCTTTCTACAATGGAGTAAATGCATCGGTGGACAAGGGAAGAGCAACGGATATCATCTATCTGGACTTCTGCAAGGCCTTTGATATGGTCCCCGACAACATCCTTCTCTCTAAGTTGGAGAGATATGGATTTGATGGGTGGACTGTTTGGTGGATAAGGAATGGGCTGGATGGTCGCATCCAGAGGGTAGTGATCAATGGCTTGATGTCCAGATGGAGAGGGGTGACAAGTGGTGTTCTTCGGGGATCCACACTGGGACTGATGCTGTTTAATATCTTCATCAATGATATAGACAGTGGGATCAAGTGCACCCTCGGCAAGTTTGCCGATGACACCAAGCTGAGTGGTGTCGTCGACAGGCCAGAGGGACGGAATGCCATCCAGAGGGACCTGGATAAGCTAGAGAGGTGGGCCTGTACAAACATCATGAAGTTCAACAAGGCCAAGTGCAAGGTCCTGCACTTGGGTCGGGACAGTCCTCGTTATCAATACAGGCTGGGGGATGATGTGATAGAGAGCAGCCCTGCGGAAAAGGACTTGGGGGTACTGGTGAATGAAAAGCTGGACATGAGCCAACAATGTGCACTCACAGCCCAGAAGGCCAATGGCATCCTGGGCTGCATCAAAAGAACCGTGGCCAGCAGATCGAGAGAGGTGATTCTCCCCTCTACTCTGCTCTCACGAGACCCCACCTGGAGTACTGTATCCAGCTCTGGAACCCTCAGCACAAGAAGGACATGGACCTGTTGGAGTGGGTCCAGAGGAGGGCCATGAACATGATCAAAGTGCTGGAGCACCTCTTCTACAAAGACAGGCTGAGAGAGTTGGGGTTGTTCAGCCTGGAGAAGAGAAGGCTCCGGGGAAACTTTGTAGCGCCTTCCTGTACCCGAAGGAGGCCTACAGGAAAGCTGAGGAGGGGCTGTTTGCAAGGGATAGGACAAGGGGCAATGGTTTTAAAGTAGAGCAGGGTAGATTTAGATTAGACATTAGGAAGAAGTTCTTTACAATGAGGGTGGTGAGACAGTGGCCCAGGTTGCCCAGAGAGGTGGTGGAGGCCCCATCCCTGGAGCCATTCAAGGCCAGGCTTGATGAGGCTCTGAGCAACCTGATCTAGTTAAAGATGTCCCTGCTTACTGCAGGGGGGTTGGACTAGGTGACCTTTAAAGGTCCCTTCCAACCCAACACATTCTATGATTCTATGATTTTTAGTAATGGAGCTGGGATGCCTGTTGTCAGTAAGGACAGAAACCCACCAGAACTAACGAGTCTGAGGTGTGGTAAAAACAGTTTGTCCAGCTGATTGCTTGCAGCTATTAATGCTTTCAAAAGTTCTTACATCACTCATCAGCCACAGTATTTGAAGATACCAGTGGTCTGTGTGTGGAGTGTGGCTCAAATTGCATCTTACCCTTACGTTTGCTTTTCATGAGGAGGAAAAATATGATTCCTACTTTACAGATGGGAAGCTGAGAGAGTGTAATTGGTTTCTCAAGAGTATCATAATAAGAAGCCAGTGGAGACGACTGATTTCTAAGGATGCCAAATATTAGTTTTGCGAGTTGACCATAGGCTGCCTTTCATTTCACAAAGACTGGAGATCTAAGTCATGCTTGAACACTACTAAGTCGTACTTGAACACTACTAAGTCGTACTTGAACACTACAGTTACATAGGTTTATGATACACTGGTGGAGGTGTTTGGAAATGTGGAACACCGACAGTTTCTAGTAACAGTGTTGGCTGAATTGTGTCTATTTTTGTCAGGCCAGAAGTTACTTTTTTCTCTTAAAATTCATTTAACACTCAAAAAAAAAAAAAAAGGAAAAAAGACCCCCACCAAACAAAAAAAACCCACAACATGATTTTAAAATGCATTTTAAAAAACTTAATGTGTAACCAGGCAGTTAAAAACCAGCACTCTTCAAGTGGTGTGCTTGACTGTCAGAATCATCATTGGGAAAAAGTGTCTTAAGGAAGTGTGAAGATGCTGAGTTTTCTGGTAACATAGATGATCTTATTATGTGGTCCTTGCACACAGAATACGACTCCTTGGAGTCTTCTGGCACTTTCTGCTACAGCCACAGTTTTGCATAGGAAAATTTTTTTTTTTGTCCTCTACAGAAACTTGTGACAATCAGAGTTACAGAACAAAGCCAGATCCCAGGTGAGTTTCAAAGCTTATTTGAGTTGGGTAACAAACCGTCTATAAGACATTCGAACTTAAGTAGCCATTTGCATGCTTTTGCGAATATGTATGTGAAAGCTTTTTGTTTCCCCACAAACTATTTCTACTTGAAACAATGGAAGTGTATTTCTTACTGACAATGTACTATTGTTCAATTGCATCATTGCCTTTTTTTAAGAGCTCTGCTTAAAAAATTCAGAGGTGATGTGGAGAAAAAAGTTATGATAATTGATTGATGTTTTCAGTTTTTTTTAAGTCAGAGAATAATTATTATTTTAAAATAAAATCAATATCTTGTTTTGTAACTAAAATTTTTGTATTTTCTCTTAAGAAGTGCAACTTGTCACCAGAAATTATGCTTTAGATCTACTGCTGTAAAATGTAAAGTGAATAACAAGGAAGATAAATCGATGACAAAATATAATTAAGTTGTATAACATAAGGGAGGACTGCAAAACCAGAAGGGAGCATGATGGTAGAATAAAATGCAGCATAGACAAGTTTAGTTTCAATTTTTGCTGATATTGGCACTTTCTTTTTCGAGAATAATGAAAAGAATCTCCTTAATGTATACTTAGCATGAGAATTCCGAGATTGTTTTTAATAACACGATATAAGTTCACATGGATATATAAAACTGTCTGCTGCTAATACCAAGGAAAAGTTTCCATTTAGTCTAACTTTTTCAAATTTTTGTCATCATAGAAGGGCAATAAATGCCTTCTAAGACTGAACAAAGATTTTTGTCTTTTGCTCTGAACAAGGTTGGACAGAGCATATGCTGGCAATACTTTTGAATTTCTCATCTAAAAAGGAAGGAGGGGGGAGTAACTGTATTCATAAGGTTCCCTGGAGATAGCGTGTGTGTATGTGTTAGGGTCAGAAAACCATGTCTTGTGATAATGCTAGCTGGGACGTCTCTCCATGTTTTAAATTACTAGACTTTCACTGAATGTTTCAGTGATGGATGCAGCTTTTCAGTGTATCTTGTTTTCCCACCATTGTTTCTGCTTGGTCAAAAGTAGATCAAAGTCTGAGGAGAAATAACATGGCAATTTGGGACAGTTGAACAGGGACCACAAAAAAGAGGCAGAATTTTCATGGGAAGTGCCTCGGGTATGATGTCTGGCCAGCAAGCTGCAGCAAACTTTTGGGGTCTGAAATTGGGGACAATGGTATTTTTGTCTCCCAGCTACTCCAGGGAGCAGTGGGAGAAGAGTCGTTTAGGGTGTACAGTACAGCAGCCCCTACTAGCAATCAAACTGGCTCCAGGCAGAAGCAGGGCTGAAGAGGAGCAAACTGCCTCTCCATGGGCTGTGCTTGCTGCTTGGATAGATCAGGCCTGGGAGATTACAGAGGGGTTCTTGAAGGGAAGGCAGCCTCTCCAGCAAAGAGAGTTTCTCCCAAAACCTGTTCTTGGTGCAGATGCATCCTGGTGGGCTGTGTCCTGGGGTGGGGAACTCTGGGAAGATAAACCCTCCAACTTCACACCCCAAGCGACATTTAGACCAGGAGAACTTGTGTCATGGTGGAACCTGAGACAGCCTGCCCCATGAACTGTCTGCTAAACTGACATTTCTGTTGGTGATAACATATGACAGCAAGAGAAGTCAGATCCCTTGAGGGTTTGTATACATGACAGTCAATATTTCTTATAGCAGAGACAGAGCTGAGTGGTCACCCTCAGGGCAGAATGATAGACTGCTTCAGATGCTCTGTAGCTCATCCTGTACAATGAAATGCGACTTTTAGAAAATTGAGCTCTCTGATAGACCAGAATACAAGAGCTTTAGTTGTTAAACTGCTGAAGCCAACTGTACAGCTAAAGCTCTAGCAAATGAGCAGTTTAAAATGATTTTATGCACCTAAAGGTAGAATATAATTCTACCTAATGGAAGTGGGCGACAGGAGAAAAAATAGGCTTGCAAGATTATCAGCAATGTGGTAATTGCTACAGTTGCCCACTTTGGGGTTCGGGACACTGACAAATGAATTGCACGCGTTGTCATCTCTCTGAAGCACTCAGGCTCTGATTTAGTCTGAAAGAGCTTGTCAGTTTAATATTGTGTGTGATCGTAATGGTTGTCAGACATAAACTGAATGGATTGGGTAGAAAAAAAATCCATTATTTAAATGTGAGTCCTGGCTCTAGGAAGGTGGCTTTCTATAAAGTTTTAAATAATATCTTAACATTTGTAACAGAGATGTTAAGTGTAAATTGCATTTCAGTCAAGTGCATGTGATTATTTTCACCTTTGGTCTCTGGCATGCTGTTTTGGTGTGGAATGAAGGTCCGAAATATGCCTCAGTCTGGATTTCATATCCTGCATTTCAGGGGCACTGGAGTCTGAGACTTGGCTGTTCAGCAAATAGCAGACACCAGCTTCAGATTTAATCACTCCTGGTGTGGTACGCAAGTTTCTCTCTAGTTATCTGTCCAATTTAATTTGTTGATGGCTTTTGATGGCTCTGTTAACTCCGAAAGTCATATGAATGCCACCTAAGTTTGAGGACCCAGGGCATTGTGTTACCGGTTATGAGGCTGACTCAACTGAATAGAGGTTGCTACTTAAAATCCTAGTAGACGTGCGATCTCAGTTCAATCATTCCACCTAACTGTTCACAAAGGAAGGCTGGTCTTATTTGCTTAAAATTGTAGGGGCGGGCTAGGGAAGAAGGAAATAAATCTGTTGTCTAAAAATTAGCTTGACTTTCAGATCTTTAAGGTGCTTCAAGCTGTACTGAGGCAAAGGCAGTATCTCCAGTAATGAATTTCACAAGGACTTGGGTTCAATTCATCCTTCTGTCTTAGTTACATAATTGGCTCTCATCACCTTGTTTCCTGAGTGCTTGTCGGCTGGTTACTGCTCTGAGATTTATGGAAGTGTCTGTTCTTTCCAAGTCAGATACAGGGTAAAAGTTAAGACAAAAGGTAGAACTTTTAAGGCAGGTAAGTCTTGTAGGCTGTATTTGCTCTGTATTCAAGCAAAAGTCCTGTTGATATTCTAGTTTTGCTGAAATAAGTATAATGGGATTTTGGTATTAGAGGTGCAAAATTAAAGAAGTGTGAGAATATTGAATGGTATGACCAAGGGAGCAATGTTTTTTCAGAATATGTGAAAATAGGCAAAGGAATGTTCCCTCCATTAGGGCTTACTAATTATCCTAGAGGGAAGCAGAAACTACTCATCTCAGAAGAGCAGAAGAGAACTAAGTTTTTCAGAAGTTGCTAAGAACCTCACACTTAAGCTTATTTATTCAGGTAGCTACCTGTCCTACACAGTCGTAATATCTACAGGAAAACCCTAACATAATTAGGTAGTTTAATGGGTTTTATATCTAATCCTTCCATCCTATCATGTCCTTCCCTTTGCTAGGCCGTAAATGAGTATTACACAATGTTTTCTTTAGCTTACCTAGTCTAGTTTTAAATGCTCAGTGTGTGGGAGTTTGTGCTAATCTACCTGCAGGTAGCATCTGGCAAGTGCATGAGAAGACAATGTGGGTATTTTAGTCTTGCCATTTAATCTGACAGTTGAAAAACAACGCTGCTTATGTTATCTTATGCTTCTCTGTATTAAGTCCCTTACTGTTCCTTATTCATAGTGGTATGGTAACATTACTGTACTTGCTGAACATATGCGTGCCTTAAACTGTTGGAATATGTCCATTTTATTCTTATTAAAAAAAAAAAAAGCTTTTACTCTCTGTTTTGAGGGAATGATTTGGATTTAGCAGTAGAGTTGGGGAACAGAGACATAGCTAGTTTTCCCCATCTCCAGATCAGAGTGCTGGTTAGTTTCATTAGCGTGGCTAACCCCAGACTATTCGAATTCAAGTCTTTGGTAAATCCTGTGATACTAATCCTAAAGTTTTGGCCACATGGTTGAACATTACTAGCTGAGAAATGGGAATTAGCCTAGTTACCAAAATCAAAAATCTGTCTGGATTGAGTTTCCATCAGAAGGCAAGATATGAAAAACAGATTAGGCTAAAACCCTAAAATTTACATTAATTCCAGATATGCTTCTTGGCAATTTCTTTTTCTCTTATCGCCCTGCCTCGGGCCAGGACTGAAACTTCTTTATACTACAAGAAAGTTTGAAAGAGAAGCCCATTTCTGTGTAGCCTGGATAGTCTGTGAGGCAGACTGTTCTCCTCTATGAATTCACTAAGCTCAGGTTTGTTTTAAGGCTAAATCAGAATTCTGGAGCTTCAGGCTATTCTGTTTTCATACCTGCTGCTCAGTCTGTGCCTGTTTTTAGCAGTCATAGATTCCCTTTACCTTTATAGCAAATGCGTCAATCGTGCAGTTCTTGCACGAAGAAGCTGGAAGTGCTGCTTACTCACCTGTGCAAAGACTGTCTGAGCTGAGACTTGCAGAGGTTGAGTCATCTGCTCGCTGGCTGATCCTGAATGCCTTAAATACTCTTCCTGCTGCTGTAGTTTGCTTACAGTTGATCGTGATCAAAAAGAACTACGCAAACTTTTCCTCCAGGTTCAAGAGTATTTACATGTTTGTTTTATATACCATACCCCCATGTAGGGAGGAACTGTGCTGTTGGGAGGTGGAAATACTTACCTCATTAGTTAACCATTTAGAAGGCAGTGTGGATTTTAGGGAATTTGCAGGATCCTTTTGCTTGCTAGACTCTAGTCACAGTGCTTCGGTACTGTGCAGCATAAGATTAGCAATGAATCCTCATCAAAGGTGAGGAAAAAACAGAGCTTGGTGGAGATTACTGAAGGGTGGCATCACGTCTCATTGGCCTTAAGACGTAAGAATGTGCCATGATGTTTTACAGCTGGTCATTCAGCATTGCACTGCTCTGAATGTGCCAGGATGCTCCTGTCTTCATGTTGCCTTTGGCTTCATCTGCAAGATGGGGTTATGCCCTACAGTATGGTTCATGTTTGTAGTAGCTTGCTAATGGTCTCTCTTAAGGTGGATTTTGGGGTTGTGAGGTTTTCACCTACAGAATTAATGCTAGCTTGCTTTTATGGACTATTCGGCCTTTTAAGAAGGAACTTATGTGATGGCAAGAAATAAACCAGACATACATTTCTGTCACCCTGAGCAAAAAGCAAAGCTGTGTAAGAAAATTACTGTTTTATTCAGATGGGTTTGTAATCCTCAGATTTCAGGGACATCGTTTTTTATTGAGGCAGTTAAACTTATGGGAACTCTTCTGAGTAAAAGAAAACTTGATCATTCACAGGAAGTAAAGATGACAGAGCTAGATTGCTCTGTCTTACACCAGTGAAAGGGCAAAAGGCAATGGCCACAGACAGAAAAAGAAGAAAATCTGTTTTAACAAGAAATCTTTCTCCTGTGAAAGTAGTCAAGTAGGATCAGAGGTTGCTCAGAGAGGCTGTGAAATCTCCATTCTTGGGGATATTCAAAACCTAGATGAACCTGGTCCTGGACAGCCTGTTCTAGCTGACCTGTGTTAAATAGGGGCATTGGACCAGATGTTCTCCAGAGGTCTCTTCCAACTCAGTCCTCTGGTGTTTTGTGTACAGGCTGTGCCATCTATAAGCATCTATGTGAGGCAGAACGCTGATCATTTTACTACTGTAAGATACAGAAAAGCTTTTGTCAGCCATGCAAGGAAAAAAAGACACAGGAGTGGTGCTCTTTTTGCAGAAACTCTTAATAATGAATTTCCTGTTCTAGCCTACAAAATGTGTTGAGGAATTCTAGGCTTTATAGTGTGCCCTGTAAAAATAGGCTGACTTGGTTATTTTCTGCACCTGCATGAAAAAGTCTATTAAACACTGTTGTGATCTGCCACAGCCTGATTCATGATGCATTTGTTTGGTCTTCAGTTTTAAACTTGCATGCTTTCAGTATCTTCTGACACTGACAGTCCTGTTAAAATATACATATAAATGCAGGTGCAACACTTGATTTGACAGAAGTGTTATATATGCATGACTTGGAAATGGCAGCCTCAGCTAAAACCTATGGGCTGCCTTAAGAGAAAGCCGACGCCCTTTAATTTTACACAACACATAGAGTATGTGTAAAACTAACGTACTTTACAGAGGGGAAAGCCAAACTATTTCAGGGATGCTTTGTGTTACTTTTACATGCTATTCATTGTATCCTTTCACTTGTAAAGCCATGTGCACTATAGTTGAGAAATCTAACTCTGTACACATTGGAGGGAGAAAAAAAAAAAGTAAAATAACTTTCTTGGACATGGAAATCTGAGCTCTGCTGTTTTGGAACATACTAATGTTAAAAATCACGTGCTGATAGTCACAGCACTGGCAGAAACCTTTCCATTTCCAGGAGACCCCATCTCCCTCGGAGCTTTTGCAGGAGGCGAAGACCTTTCCTTCAGGCATCCTTCTATGAATAGATGTTGTGACATGAACATGGCTTATGCTGAAACATGGGGCAACTTGGGGAAGGGAGAGGGGACTTTGCATGCAATGTTTTTAAGGGAAAAAAACTAGTGTTTGGGAAGCTCTAATAAATTGTAGAGGTTCAGCGGGCAGACTGTAAGTAAGCAGAGTTACAGTCCAATACCTGCAGTGGTGTTGTGTTTTGTAAATATAAACTCCTCCTGCAAACAATTTGATTTGCATCTGTGGTAAAAATATAACCATACCAGCAAAGCCTGCTGCAGAGTTGATGCCTTTTTACCTGAAAATTCCCCTAATGGAGTTCAAATTCCCTTAGTGCTGGCTTGCAACTTGCTTAACTTGACCCATCACTAGGCTTTAACTCCAGGGGTTAAAGTTAGCATTGATAGATCTTTTGCTTCATTGGCGGCATATGTAGGTATTAGAGATACTTAAAATTGTCGCTTCTTTATCAGTGCTAGCAGAAGACTGTGTGTTGTAACAGTGATTTTTTTGTCCTGCTGCAGATGGATTGAGGAGCCTTAGTTTCGTGGCTTATGGAAGCAACAAGTACAGCCTACATTTCATGTTTTACTGTGGAGTGGACTTTAAAATACATTGGAATACCATTAACCTCAAAACATAAAGCCATTCTAATTGTCAGCTGGTATGTACCATTATTATTGGACTAATACAATAGTGATACTCTCACATTCTATAGACAGGTTTCTTTCTGTTCTGCTTGTTTTTGAAAACAGTATCAGGACAGAAATTCATGTTTCTAGGAGTTCACAATTGTGTGCCTACTACGTGAAAGACTAATACCGCCTATAATGTCAAGTGCAAGTTGGGGGTCTGTGTGTTTTTTAATATAACTGAGAAGAAAAAAGTAATGAAAGGTGATACTTTTATATCCGTAATGCTACTCTGAGTGAGGTGGAGTGGAAGTTAAGGTTTGGCTCTTAGTGTGTTTTTAACAGACTTGGTAAATTAATGCAATAAACAAGTGTAAATAATTTATTTAACATACTTTCTGTTAGGGATCAAGCTATTTGTAAGGATTTTGGTGTCTGAGGGTTGGAATTGTTTCTTAGTGTGGCTAAAGAAAGCCTTTGCCTTTATAGAACGCTGCATGGGGCTCTCATTTTCTATATTAATGCCCCTTGCTGAGAGACCTGCTTTGGCAGAGAACTTGTAATTAATATAATGTGCTACAGTGTCTGACTGTGGCAAGGTTCAATTAAAGGTGCTCTGGCAGCACTGGCACACAAGTATCTGTTTCTTTTGAGTTCATTTTATAACTTCAAAATGTTATTTTTAAGCTGGTTGCCTTTGGGATTAAATTGCTATGTTAAAGTTGAATATTTGGGAACATTTTTAGTAGCCAGCTGCAAGATGTATTATGATGTAAAAAGCACTCTCAAGCTACCTAGTTTTCAGAAGTCAGTAGACAGCTTTTCTGGGAAACGGATGACCTTTACTTTTCTTAGGAAAGCAGCAGAAAGGTGTGACAAACCTGGCCTTAAGCAGTGGAAGAGTTATGTGTACACAACCAATTTATCACAATTTCCAAGGGAAAACCTTGTGGTATGGTTTATAAAGAGATTTTTGGTTTTGAAGGGATAAACTCGGGACACATACGCAGGAGTTGGTATCTTCAGAAAAATTAAATCCCTAATTGTGAATAACTTCAGCAGTGACTTCAAATTATAAACAGAAAGTCTGCTTGCAATGCAGTTGACTTTATGACACAAGGCAGGTGGAACAAAATGTGAGTTAGGCAGGGGTAAGATGAGAGAGAACTGAGATTCTGAGGAACCAGCTGTGTATATTTACTGGTGTTTCATTTGTTATAGCTACCTCATTCTGTTATGA
The DNA here is from genome assembly GCF_964199755.1 of Larus michahellis. Classification (NCBI taxonomy): domain Eukaryota; kingdom Metazoa; phylum Chordata; class Aves; order Charadriiformes; family Laridae; genus Larus; species Larus michahellis. The sequence goes on along the minus strand of NC_133900.1, from coordinate 24,237,533 downwards.
ATGGTCTTAAAGGTATCTTGTCTAATGTTTTCAGAGACACAGATGGTTGGAGGAAACATGCAACTGATGAAGGCCTAGACTTGTGCAAAAGTTGCCCACAAAAGCAAGTTGCAGAAAGCATCATACTGTGTTTCAAAGGGTGTGATCTGGATTAGTGTTCAGAAAGTCAACATTAAATATTCATAGCTCCATAAAATAAGACTGAAAGTGAAATTGGATCACAGCTGTTGCAGCTGTTCTATGTATCCCTAAAGCCTGCAGGATACCTTCTTTTCACTTGGATAGCTGTAGCTGTCAAGAATCCTTGCTGCTCTTTCTGCACAGTGGAAACATGAGCCTCATGGGGGTCATGCTTCACGTTTAGGTCTCTACGTAAATGAAGGGGAGTGGTTTTCTTCAAAACTGGAAACAGTGAAGCTTCTTTAAATCTGGACTTTGATATGGTTTCCCTTTGGAATATATTTAGTGCTGGTGTTGTACCAGCAACAGCACAAGCCCCTCAAACCAGGAATAAGAAAACCCACAAGGAAAATCTAAAGTGGGGTCTCCTGTATTGTTCCTGAATTTCCATCCAGAAAATTAAGCTATTGATTTTTGAACTGCCTAGCAGTGTAGATTTGTAAGCTTGCTTGAAGAGATGCTCTTCTGTCAGACAGCTAAAGAGAAAACTTATTGTGTAGGAAGAGTTTTCTGTTACCTAAGTCATCGGTGTTTACTCAGAAACTAAAACTTTGAGAAGAGGACCCATTTCTTTCCACCCCAGTTCCTATGGAAGTGTGGATTCTAAAAAGTCTCTGTCTCAGGTGACTGTCAGGGAAGGTGTTAGTTGAAAAGGTTGATGTTTCTCTCAGCCATCTCTGCTGAACCTGTATCAGTTCGACGTGGCTAGCAATGGATTGACAGCTAAAGCAGCTGGAAGAAATGAAATTTAGAATAACAAAATTCCCCAGTAAGCAGGCCCTTTATGCTAGTTTATGACTAAATACAACAGTGACAGCTGTACTAGATGGGCTGTAAAGGTAAGCATCTGTGTAGCATAACTTCTACTTTATTGTTCTTTTGCTTCAGTGATATTTTAAGTTTTATGATGGATAAAGAAGTTTCTGCCATTGGCTGAAATGAATTATCCTTTTAGCTTTCTCAACTACTTATTGCTTTTGATGCAAACACAAAAGATAAGGTGTGTTTTGAGCTGATAATTTTAAAAAAAAAAGGCACTGAGAAAATTGATAAATGCCTCTTTGTTATGTTTTTCTTAATCCATATGATTGCATGGATGGTGTATACCATCTCATTAGGTAAAACGTGGAATAATGCCAAGAGGGAAAGAAAACTTTGCTGGCTCTTTTAGATCTGGTATTACTCGGATACATTTTATGTCAGTAATGACTGAGAGGCATTTTCATATTATGTTCTGATGATTTGTTTTAGAGCAGCTTGTGCCAGACACAGGTGAAGATGACAAAGAGGAGGTCTCTTTCAGCCTATTATGGGCAATATAGCCAGAGCTCATCCAAAGAAATAGGTGATACAAAAAAGAAAGGTACTTTGCTCCTTCTGTCAAGTAATTACAGAATCACACACACAGAATCACAGAATGGTTTGGGTTGGAAGAGACTTTAAAGACCACCTAGTTCCAAGCCCCCTGCCCTGGGCAGGGACACCTCCCACTAGACTAGGCTGCTCAAAGCCTCATCCAGCCTGGCCTTGAACACTTCCAGGGATGGGGCATCCACAGCCTCCCTGGGCAACCTGTTCCAGTGCCTCACCACCCTCACAGTAAAGAATTTCTTCCTGATATCCAATCTAAATCTACCCTCTTTCAGTTTGAGGCCGTTACCCCTCATCCTATCACTACACTCCCTGATAAAGAGTCCTTTCCCATCTCTCCTGTAGGCCCCCTTTAGGTACCGGAAGGCTGCTATAAGGTCTCCCTGGAGCCTTCTCTTCTCCAGGCTGAACAACCCCAACTCTCTCAGCCTGTCCTCATAGCAGAGGTGCTCCTGCTGCTGTTATGGAACTCATTTGGATTTCTGTGCCTTCCTTTAGAGCACAGGGTTAGTATCTTGCATATCAGCCCTTTTCTGGAGTTAAAGTGGGACAATTAAGAAAACGGCGAGCTAGGGTTCACTGGTGTAGAACATGTGGGCAGCTGCCTACATTGAGTGAGAGAAAATAAACACAGCTTGTGTTTACAAACCAAACACATGCAGGTGCTCTAGAATTCATGGTGTTATGGGTGATGGGTTTCAAGGGGATGGAGAGGACTGTTAACAGTAGGAGGAGGCCAAAAATGCTAGAGGAGAGCAGCGTGTGTAAATGCTCACTGTTTGGTATTGTTAAAGAGATTGCAGTCGTCTCCTTTGGTTCTAAATAAAGATTAGGGGCACTTTTTTTTTTTTTTTTTTTTTTACATTGCAGCACTTGTGAAATATTTGAAGTGATCCATCTGACCAATGAGACAGGTTTTAGATGGATTTTTCCAGACAGGGGACATGATTCACTTGTTTGGTTGCCCTCAGTCCACTCTGCTCATGATTTGGGACTGCTAGCTTTAACCGAGGAGCATATCACTGATAAATTATGAAAAGTATGTAAAAGGACTGAGAAATAAAACTAAAAAACAGTTGCAGTGTTTTATTTGCACAGTGATGAGGACATTCACCTTTCCAGCTGGAAGTTCCTTTTTTGTGTGTTTCAATAGGTTTTATTTTTTATTTCTCTCAACAGAGACCTAAGCTGTCCCCTCTAGCATCTGTTCTCCAGAGGCCTTCCTGTTGAGAAAACTTGTTTATGTTAAGTCATTACCTCTGAGAATGTAAATTCTATGTTCCCATTAGTATTCATGTTTCTTGTGTGTGTCTATGTATATATAAGAAGCAAGCAAATGTTCCCTTTATACTGTTGCTTTTAATTGTTGCCCGTTCATGCTTTTGAATGCTCTAGGTATGATCTGGTGTTCCTCAAGGTCTGTTAAAGAGCCGTAACACAAAATATTAATCCTTCACAGTACTTCAACAGTGATCTTGATATATATATAATAATAATAATAATAATAATACAAAAAAAATATATATAAATATACCTGAGAAATGAGGCCTGTGTACTTCATAATGTGACATGCTCTTCCAGGAACATATTTCCAGTCTTAGTAAGTTGTGCTAATTTAAGAGTTTGGCATCTGTAGTACTAGATTGATTCTGAGGCTATAAAATCCACAAATTCAGCTTAATCCAGGCCCAGCTCTCTGACATACTTGAATAACAGGTCATTAGGTCTGCAGATTGTTGCTTGTATAGTTGGCTTGTGTCAGAACTGATGGTTGGCTGACTCAGGTAGTGAAAACTGAACCTACCCAGAAAACATTTTGTATGATCTTGCTCAAATGATGGAGTTGCTAGCAACACAAAAAAGAACTAGTTGTTCAAGTTCGTGGTGGTAGTACATTTATTAGTCTTAAATTTCAAACACTTTGAATTCCCTTTTACACGGTCCTCTTAATAATTTATCATTAGTTTGCTCCTTGGTTAAAACAAATAGAAGCTGTTTGGTTTAAAATGCTTTCATTAGCTAATCACGTTCAGTTATTTTAAGCTTCTTGCATAAAATTCAGTTAGCTGAATGCCCAGCAAAATCATCAGTTCTGCATACAGCTATTTGCTCATGAAATGTGCTACTCAGTGGGGCTTTTTTCTGTCTGCTCTTTGGGTTGGTATTTCAGCCTCGATGTACTGTACAGGTCAGTTCTGTCTGACCGGGGTGTTATGATAATGAATTTAACCAAAGTAGTAAAACATCAGGGAAAAGCCTGGTCCCGTAGTTAAAGCACAGGAGTAGTAGCAAGGCCTGCTGAATTCCAGGCTGCAGTGCAGCGTAGGTGTTACCATGGTAGCCTTTTTTAAATCAAAAAGGTATCTGGGTGCACAAACTTCCCCAGCAGAGGCTTGCGAGATAACTAGTTCTGTCCATGTGAGATACAGGCTCAGACTTGTATCGCAACTGGGCTTCTCACTGAAAGCCAGGGGAATTAGGGGCCAAACGAGCATTTGAAAAGCTAATTCAATAATAACACTTATTTTCTGAGCAGTTACTGCAAGTGAATTTAGTATGTGTAAGGGTGGCATGATCTGTCCTTAACTAAAATAGCAGTGGGGAAAGTATTTATGGGCATGACTTGAGGGTTTCATTGTTCAATTACCTCTGCATTTCAAATTATTTCTATTCCAAGCATATTTCTTGAAAACTTCCCGAAGTGGCACCTGTTAAGGGAAGGATGATTGTTTCCAAACCTGTGCTATGCAGGAGATTCATGGGCTGCGCAGGCTGGCTTTCAGTCAGTTTTCGCTGGGGTCTCCAGCAGACTTGACACATGATATGAATGGCTAATGGGAAAGGGCAGCACATCTGTCCTCCACTGACTTTAACCCTTTAAGATGTTTGTTTTCAGTGCAATATGAGACTCCTGGCAGATCAAATCTGCGTTTGCTTTCCCAGAAGACAGGAAAGCTGGCTCGCTGGCAGCTGTTACGGTTTCATTAAGATTTGAGATTTTTATGGGGTAGAACATTTTGTACCAGTTTTGCTGATGAGACCAATGAAATCCAATTCTGTTTGTATGTACGTATATCCTGTCCTAAACGGGGATTGCAAGGATTATTTCCTTTAATGTAGCAGCTGGCTGTTAAAAAACTCCTTTCAAAGAGACCACTGTTGTCAATGTTCCAACAGACCTTCTCGCGTGCCCTCCCCATGCAGCGCTCTCTGAAGGCTCTCTCTAAAGCAGGCATAGCTGGTGTTGGAATAATACCTAGGCTTTTCCCTTGTACTTCAAGAGGATTTGCTGTAGTGTCCCTCATAAACAGAGGTCAGACCAAGCGAAATCCAGAGAGGGATTATTAATGACACTTGCTAGGAGAGAGCGGAAGAGGAGAACGGAGGAAACAAAAGGACACAAAGTCCCCTTGCATGAACTGTCTGTCAGGCCAATGAATGAAAATGGTCAGTGATGTGTCAGGATGATGAGTAATGAATGGACTGTTTTCAGTTGTTCCAGCTTTCTGGAATGGCTGCACGATACAGCCACTGTAGAGACGACCTCTGCCTGGACACCCAGGCACATCATAAATAAATTTGTCACAAGTCAGAAGTTACCTCTGCAAACCCCATGGGAGATGGTTTATAGGACTTCAGGCTGGTAAGCTCATCAGGTGAAGAGCTGAAGGACTGAAGATGGCTGCCACCCGCCGTTTACTGGTCACCTTTAATACATAGTCCAACCCTTCACCTTCCCCTTCAAGACTGCCACATCAAATGTCACGGGAGGACGTTAAAGCTTGTAGCTTTTTTTGTCTATGCTGATGCAAAAATTTTTTGACCACTATATGTTTCCTATTGAAATCTGCTGTGTAGCGGTGCTGGGACTTGGTTTTTGGCTTGAGTTCCATATCTGGTTGCTTGCAAGTGACACAAACTCTGGAACCAAGAAAATGAAATGATGCACAGTGTCCTTCAGGTACTGATACCTTTTTTTAGGGTAGGTAAGAGCAGGTTATAGAAGGGAAGAAGGAGATTTAAGGCTAGGGTATTTCAGGTTATATAGCCAGCTCTAGATTAATAGTCTTATGCATGTTTTGGTAAAAGATTCGAGCATTACTGTTCCTTTATTAATTAGTGTCTGAGTTCTCTATACCAGTTATGTGTACTTTATTTCATGTGTCAGTTCACAGATAAGGTTTGTTTGCATTCATACTCACGCTTGCTCTGTGTCAGAATTTTTATACACTTACAGGAATGAACTTGTTTGAACATTCCTAGTTTAAGTGTAAAAAAAATATTTTCCCATGAATATCATATTTTTGGCAAACATTCATGGAGAAAGGACCTGCTGTGGAAACTGTTCTGTGTGTTTGGGAAAATCTTACTTTGAAATCCCTTCATGTTGCTGAAAAAAAGTTTCAGTATCAGTCATTATACAGAAGACCTGCAGAAATACAAATTTCACCCAACTGTCTGTGATATTGATAAATAACACTGTACTCCCTAAAGGATTCTTGGGGATGAGGCTAAAGTTTAGGGCCATGTTTTCGACAGTATCTGAGGAAACCTTACGACCTCTTTGAGCAATCAGGATGTGCTTCTTGTTTTTGCATATGCAAGTCACATCTTGTGAGGATTTAGTAACTGGGAAAATTTGTTATTGATTTCTTGGGATGGAAACAATTCTGCCAGGTTAAATTGCTATACGCTAATTTTACTAATGTAAGGACTGTTTTAACAATACTGTAAGTGTGTGATACTATGGCTGTATCCGAATGCTTCTAGCATATTATGTTCTTGCTTTTGTTTTCAGTTTGTCAGGTAACAACATTGAAGGAAAACTGCATTTTGTCTGGGATCCTGAATGCAGTTTTCTCCGCTTTGTTCTTGATCTGAAGTCTGTAGGAGGTCACTGGAGATGATGGCTGGGAACAAATGAAAGTGTGCTAGTACAGAAAGCTACAGTGCCATAATCGAGCATCTGTTGCTGTAATGCGTGAATGTTAGGCATTCTGGGAGCTGGGACACGGATTGTTACTAGCTCCTCTCTGAGGTTATTTCAGAAGCACATAGAGCAGCTGGCAAGGTCTGGGGCAGGTTTAACTCTCTAGTGGCTTCCAAGTGCGTGCTGCATTAAAAGTTAAGTATGCATCAAGAAGCAATTTTTCTCAGCGTAAGTTCTTTCTCTCCTGTAACTTGTGCTTGGCCTCAATACTAAATCCCTTGGTCGCCATCTGAATGAATGACATAGTGTAGGACATGTAAAAACAGAAAATAGAAACCTGCAATAGGTTTTGATGGGGTTGGGTTTCAGTTTTTTAAACTGAAGGGTTGAGCAGAACTGAGCAAAATAATATGATCTGTTTATTGGGAGCTGACATTACAGTATAGCTAGACGTTAACTGCCCTAGCAATGACCTGTAGAATGTAAGGAGACATTCTTTCATCAGTCATGCCTGTGCTATCCAACTAGGTAACTGAGGTTACAATTTTGCCATTCTTCTTACAAAAGGTTTACTGCACAACTGGACACTGGCAGCTAATAAATTGTAGATGGTAACATCTTTCATCTTTCACATTTGATCTGAGCTTCTTAGCTGTTTGGTAAAAGAGTTTAGACTCAGTATAGTGAAATAATGGCAGGAGAAATTATTATTCATATGGGAAATGAAGTTCTGTTGTTACTTAACATGCTATTACACCTAGTTTGTTCCTCTACAATTCAAACATGGCTGTAGGATTAGTTTTTGAAAACCTACGGTATGAAGTCATGGAGACACATGAGCAAGTCAAGTGAAATGCAAAAAGGAAGAGTGATGGTATTTTTCTGGACTTAAGACCTTATACTTCATAGCATCATTGAAACTTGAAATTGATCACTTTTACAAAATACGTTTTGAAAATAGTTAAAGAATATACACACTGTGTGATCATACTTTACTTCCCTGAGTGTACATTGAGTTCATCATTGAATGCCTGTTAGTTCTTGAGCTATCACAAAAATAATTGTTTAGTGATTTAAGCAACAAACCATTTGAGTTTTGAAGGGAAGGCTTGGGTTTTTTGTTTTGGATTTTTTACAATGACTTAAGATTTAACTTACTTAAGATATAATCTTCTTTAACCTGAAAGTAATCAAAGTGTATGCAGATGTCGTGGCTTAGCCTCAGACCGCAACAAAGAAGCATGCAGCTGCTCTTTCAACCTCCTACAGCTGTGGGGAAGAATCAGAAGAAAAAGGCAAAACTCATGGGTTGAGACAAAGGCAACTTAACAGAACAGCAAAGGGACAAAGAAAACACCAAAAATAACACTGAGAGAGGAATGTACAAACACAATTACCGTGAGTGGTACCACCGCTCACCGATCGGGCCTGGCGCACCCCAGCCCCAGACTGGGCATGGCTCACATGGGATGAAATACCTGTGTCCCTGCCGGAGCCTGGGGAGAATCAACCCTAATCCCGCCGGAACCAGGACAGGAGAAAAACAATGTTTCCCATTTTTGTGGCATGTTATTATCAAGGCAGTGAAAAATGGATGAATACCTGGTCGTGCACTAAGGCTGCTTGTTGTGCTTAAGAAAGAAGTTGCTTATGGATGTCCTCACTTTGTTGCTCTCTCAGTTGGCTTGTGATAGTTAGTGTGCATGGAGTGATCATTAGGTTATAAAAAAAATCTTAACAGATGAGCAAATCAAGGTGTCCAGGTGTATACAGAAGCTAAGAGTCATAAAAGAGGTGAGGCAGTCTTTCAGCGCTGTCATAGGGTGGGTGTTTTTTATCAGTGCTTATTACATAGCATCTTCTATTGTCTAATTTTGTTTGAGGCACAGTTTCAGTATGGTTTACAAAGGAAAATGTATGAAAGCTTCTGAGGCATATCTGTTATGGAAACTGCCTTGTAGTCTTCAGTTTGTTATAAATTGCTATTTAATTCACTGTACTAAAGTGCTGTTCACACTGTTCATCCTCTAGTCTAATATTGAATATGATCTTACTTGTAATGTGATTTTTAAATTTTTTTTAATCCTCAGATAAGTTTCCTATCTTCTGATAGTAGCTGTCTGAAATGTTGCTTGAGGGAAAGGAATGAATCTTGGCTGGTAATTAATCTGTTTGCTGTTGGTCTGGTACCTTTTACAGAAATCAAGACTGATTTCCTCTATAGATGTTCCATAAACACCACACTGGCCACAGCAGAGCTCAATTCCCTATGCCCTGCTTCTTCACGCTTGTCCTGGAGGTGTTCCTGTATGTGATGGAAGGGCTTAGATCCCACTGTTCTTCATTTCCCTTGTGTCTCCCTTGAGATCGGTGCTGACCAATAAGAAGCGTGAGAATAGCGTAGTGTTATACTTTTACAGTAGCACAGCTTGTTTTGCACTCCTTTTATCTCTAGAAGAGTAAGTTCCTTTCAATGCTGTATGTAGAAGTGTCATACGTTCATTTTATGTCAAGAGCTTATTCTCTCCTAGATACCTGTGCTTGACTTGTAGGCATGAGGAATCGGAGCCCCACAATAGCAATAATTTGAAAGTATAAATCAAATTGTTAAGTCAGTCCAGGCTCTGGTTTCTAAAGCAAACTGAAACATGGTGATGGTTCTCTGTTGTGTTTACTGCATTTTTTTTGCTGCTGTAGGCTCTAGTTCTCCTTGCTTTCCTGTTCTGAAACCTTAAAGATTGACCACAAGTGTTTTCACATTAATAAATTGTAGGTTTGGGGGAAAACAAAACAAAGAAAGACAAAACATAGTTCCTGTTGATTTTCATCCTGCCTCTGCCGTGAGGGAAATATAAGCAAAACACATATTTTCAGGTCACATAGATGTGGAAATTGTCAGCATGTGGTGTCCAGCACCTCCTGTAATCGGCAACTCTGCTTCTTTGACCTTCCATTTTTCCTCAGGGAGTCTCGCGTCTCCCTTGACAGCCTGAAACCTGTTAGGTGCATGTGTGATATGTAAATATTTTGTATTGATATTCATCCATAAGTTTGGAACTAAAACAAATGCTGGATTATTGACATGTCTCAGAAGAAATTTCTATTTTGCCTTAATGCCATGCTTATTGATGTAGAAATTTTTCCAGTGTATCTTCCATGATTTTGAAGGGACGTGAAACTCTACTTGATTTGTTTCTGTATAAACATGATAGAAAAGGAGATTTTTTGTTTGCTAAAGGTCAGATTATATAAAAAGGTTACACTGTTTTGGAGGGATTCTTGCACACAGGCACTTTCACTGGGTCAGATGTGGGTGGCCTGCTCTGATAATATCAAATATCTGAGTAGGCTGCTCAGTAAACAGCTCAAGTACTGTGTCTAGAAGTGTCTTAAAAGGCAGTCATGTAACATTGTCTGCTCAGTGTGTTGCAAAATCTTTGGTAGTTCCTTGCCAATAATCTGCTTGCACTTACCATACCCTTACATCTCTGAAGCATTATTGGAAAAAAGTCTTTCTAGTAACACCTAAAGTATTTATTCTCTATTGATCAAGTTTTCCTTTCATCTTGTGTATCAAAAACCGGGACCTATCTTCACCTTGAAGGGCTAGCCTGAGCCAGGTTACCAAGATATTAATGCAGTGCTCCCCCCCCACAACTGCCTTTATATTATTTGCTTCACATATATAATTTTCCTTTTACTGTTCCCTGCATGCACACAGAATGCTGCAAGCAACTGACAGCTCTATTTTCAGACACTGAAAAGCTTTGCTGTTTACACGTCTTTGGTTATTGACATGATGATAATTCCATGGTTTCAGGACGGGTCAAAATACAGGTAACTTGGTAAGAATCTTTTTTAGTGAGGGAGGTGAGTACAAAGATGGTGTTCCTTGAAACTCTGAGAGAACACCTGGAATTACTTTTATATGTATTGAGTGTGTCTCTTCTGTGTTGATAATCCTGCGGGTAGGGTTTGTGTACATGGTGTTTGACCTACCTTTGCCAAACTAGTTCAGATTTTGGGGGATGTGGCTTGGGTTTGAACTGTAAATCTCTGAATGTGACACAGATACAGAAATTACAGAAGGCCACTTTAGCTCCCCAGGCCTACAGGATGCTCTTTGAGAGGGTTGCCAAACCTTTCTCAGTGGGTTGGCTGCATGTTTGGGGAGCTTTGCTTTCTGCAGGATTCATCATTGATCTGTTCCATAGATAGTTTGCTCTCTCCTGGTTCCCTGGCAAGGAGGTCTGTGTTATATTTTTCTGGCTAAGTTTTCCCTTACCTCCTGTCCTGCATTTCTCTGCTTCAGCCTGCTTTTCCTAAAAAGACCCTTCTAAAAAAAATGTCTTATGGAGGCGTTCTGGTTTTGGGGGGATTTTTTAAAGGCATCTGGAGTTCAGAAAAGAGGGCTGAAATGTGACTTTTAGTTTGGTGTATTTGACAAGCTGCTCCTCCATAGTGATATTAACATGTTGGTTAAGAAAGGAAGCAGAACTTTTCCTTCCTGGTACATCAGTCCAGTACACTCATAGATCGCCAGACTGGTTTTTGTCTGCCACAATTTGACACCTCAGTTAATATTGGTCTTGGGGGGAGAACTCTTGCTTGTTATTACATGTTAGCAAGTTAAATATTTAATGAATTAACTTGATTGATAGCTTTTACTTGATACTTTTACTTGATACTTTAATTTGATACTTTTACTGCACACCTACAACTGAGGTGTTTGATTATCAAGTATTACCACAACGCTGAAATAAAATATTTGTATCTAGTCACTGAAGAATAATCACCGTGAAATACCTGGTTGCTAGCACACCTGATGATGGCTTCCTTGTGCGTGAGAGGTATGTGAGAGATGTCTTCCATACCTGTAGCGTGTACGTTCTGCTCCACTCCAGCATGTTCTTCCATATAGCTTTGGATATCAAGATATCCCAGTGTCCAGCTGGCCCTCAGACAGCCAAATAAGGGGTGGAGTTGGTTCACCAGTTAGTGAGGAGTTAAGGTAGGAGGTCTGATGTTTGCATAGCCACAGGGTGAAAATGCTGCTTCTTGATGGGTCTTTTCCAGCATACCTCCTTGCCATGACTTTTTTCTTGGTACTCTGTCTGTGGTAGGCAGATGGAAGACTAAAAGCAGGTGTGAAGTTTGATGCAGAGTTTGGAAGCCACTGCTGGAAGAGGGAGGAAACCCCCCAACCTTTGTTCAGTGTGTTTCCCTTTGGGCCTGATTTCTCTGCTGCCCTGCAGGCACTGCAGTTACTTACCCTTGTTCTGGCAGTTTTGTTTCCTTGTACAACTCTAAATGGTGCCACAGTGATAGGAGTAGAAAGTTGGGACTGAAAGGAAAATTCTGTATTCCAGTAGTATAAGCAATGTGACAGCTAGGGAAGAGAAACTAAATGCAAAGCAGAAGCTGTTTTGTAAGAAAACAGATGCAGTTTGTATCAATTTAATGGCACCAACTGAAAATTGTTTTAAATCAATGGAGTTTAAACTGATTTTAAATATATTTTACATTGATTTTAAGTGAAGATCAAAGTGCTCTATGTCACGCTGTGGTAACTTTGGAACAGTTTATCTAGGTGGTTGTTTGTTTTGTCAGCATGGTATGGGAAGCTATTCTTCCTTTGCTTATTTTATAAGAGAACTTGTATCCAGGCTGTAACAAACCGTTCAGTGTGGTTGCTGTCTTTTACCTTTTTTTCTATTTGCACCAGCCTTATGATTGCCTCAGAAGCCTGGGTTAACTGGGACTGTCTACAAGGAAGGTGCTGTGAGCCACCAAGCCTGCACAGGTAGGGGGAGCCTCTATGAGGCAAGTGAAAAATAAAAATTGACTTTTTTGAGTTTAAAAAGCTCACAGGAGGCAAAAGTTTGGGCTGAGCCAGCATGAAGCTCTGTCTGGGCCAGGATCACATCACAAGAGTTTTGGACACATTTTAGTCTGTCATTCACTGAAAACTCCTTACAGAGAGAAAGAGGAAGTTTTATTAAGTCTTTGTACTAATAAAAGAAAGTGTTTTGGTAGATGTACCCTGGAGGTAGCAGCTACCATGTGTTAAAGATTTAAAAAAAACAAACAAGAAAAACCCCAAAACAATTTACAGGTACTTTTAGAATAAAAGCAATGAAGCTAAACCAAACCCATTCTCTTTGAGGTAAAGTTGTCTGCGCCTTAGGTATGGTATGGCTTAGTGTCATCCATGGAAATAAATAGGAAGTATACTTGTTTACATCATTTGGGAAATGGATGTTATCATCTCTGATTTTTCCGATTTCTTGCTCATCAAATACCGAGGCAGGAGCCAGGATGAAAATCTAACTTACTTGTTAAAGCAGCAATAAGAAAGTCCTTTTCTGATTTGAAAGAACAGCATGTTGAAACATTAAAGCATATGGAAGGCTTCCAGATGAGGAAAATAAATGGAACTAACTTAGAAGCTTCTGATTTATAGTACCAGTGGATACAACGCTTTACAAGACTGTCTTATTCAGAAGCTTATAATTAGAGTATCAGTTTTCTTGCAGGAAACTGTTTTTTTGTGTAACTGAAAGGACAAATTCCTTACTAGTTCTATCATCTATTTTTATTTATTTTTCCTGTTACAATTCAGACAAAAGTATTTTTCAAAGGTTAAAACGTCAGTAATTCATACTTGACAATCTGCAACTCAAATCCATTTAAAAAACCATACATCGAATGAGAAACAGCACTGTAGACTGTCTTTATTACACAGAAGTCTTAAGGATTGTTTTTTTGTAATACCTTAACCCTGAAATCAAGTCGATTAAATATGTCTTAAAGACTGCTTTGTCTAAGCAGTCTAGTGAGGAAGAGGAGAGATTGTCAAATAGTCATTTGCCTAAGGATGTGGTGCTATTTAATACCTGTATAGGAACCTCTGGCTCCTTCTACACCCTTTTTGGCAGAGCAAATAGGAATAATAACCTAATTAAGAATTACAGGCTCCACAACAAAGAACATGTGCACACTCTGCTACTGTTCTGCCTGAACCTTTTGTAGGTACATCAAGAACAGGTGGTAGTTTCTTCACAGCTGAGAGATTATATAGCTCCTATAGCCTTCAGTTATTTCCCATTTCTAAATGTCTGATTTGTTTTGCTATTTGTTCAAGGTTTTTTCCTGTAGTCAAAAAAGTCTCCAGTGCAAAAGCTTTTGGAAAAGTCAGGTGTTTTAATTAACTGACACTATTAAATGCTGCCATGTCTCCAAAAATCTAGACAATTATTCAATAGTCAGAATGAGAAAATACCAGACACAAAAAAGTAGATGTTAAGAATTACAACTTGATTAACAATGAGTGCTCCATGGCTGTTTTACACTGCGTAGCGATAGGACAAGGGGCAATGGTTTTAAACTCAAGCAGGGTAGGTTTAGATTAGACATTAGGAAGAAGTTCTTTCTTTACAATGAGGGTGGTGAGACACTGGCACAGGTTGCCCAGAGAGGTGGTGGTGGCCCCATCCCTGGAGACATTCAAGGCCAGGCTTGATGAGGCTCTGAGCAACCTGATCTAGTTAAAGATGTCCCTGCTTACTGCAGGGGGGTTGGACTAGGTGACCTTTAAAGGTCCCTTCCAACCCAACACATTCTATGATTCTAACAAGAGGTTTGAACATTTGCAGTTGCACTGTGGTACCGTAACTGTACACAGCATCATTTGTCACTCAGATTTTAGGTCATTTTGAGTGATAATGAAGTTGAAATACCATATTTAGTAATATTGGTCAGTATCTAGTATTAAATTTAAAGGTATTTGGTATGCTGGATTCCCTGGCATGGAAATAGGGGTAAATATTTTCTTTAGTAAAGGACAACTGCATAGTTGCATGTGTTTTATACACAAACGTATTCAATTCCACTGACACAGAGATTACACTGCTGTGGCATAATTAATTCTCCTGTGTTGAACACTGCTGGAATTTAGCCTGTAGAGGTTTAAGTGGGATTTTAGATAAGTTGTATAACCTCATCAGCATTGTGCTTATGCTGGAAAGTGTAATTTTGTTTATTTCAAAATAATGTGCAATTTTAAAATCTAAAAATAGTAGTTAGGATGTAAAATACCACTTTTCATTTTTTAAAGGACTTACACCTCTGAGCTGTTTTGGTCAGACTTCATCTACATTTTCTTCAGTTCTATTTGTACAGGTAAAATTACTGTATTAAAAGTCTAAGGAAAAAAACTTGATAAATTTCCTTTGTAAAGGTAGAGTGACTGAAGTACTTGGAAAACAGAAAATAAATATTCTCCTTAGCTTGTGATGAGTCCAAATGTACAACTTAAATATTTAAAACTCAGCATTATTTGATGACAGTGATGTACACTTGCAAAGTCTGCATACCTATTTGAAATAATGGCGTGTAGACCTCTTGATATCCTTTCTGAGTTGTTTCAGAAACTGAGAAGGCACTGGGATCACAGTATAACTCAGGATGTAAATTAGTATCTCATCAAAGTATAGTTCAAATGTTTCCCCAGATTAAGTAGAGCGTGAGTATTATCCCATCTTGAGAAAGTTCCTGAGTTGGGTGCTTCAGTATCTGAGGGTGGATTGGTGAGGAGGTGCAGGAGAACATTTTTAGAAGTAGGAATGCCAACTTGATGCCCGTTGCAAGCTTGACTTGTGACCCTTTGTCTCTCACTTCTTATACCTGGAGAGTGCTCTGTTTGTCTGTGCTTACCTGGATGTCTTATTTGGTGCAGGTGTTTCATGTCTGAAAGTCAATTTTGTAGAAGAGTGTAACTGGGAAAGGGGTTAAGGAGAGGCTCCTTGAATTTATGCCAGAATTAAGTGAGCTGTCACACACATTTGGGAGTACAAGCACTAGCCAAGGGGAGCCTGCTCTGCAGTTAGAATAAACAAGGTTTTTTTGCTACCTTCCCGGTCTGATAAACTAAAGTAGCGCTCACTGAACTTCAGTTAAATCTTGCATCTTACTCATATGCCCCCTATGAATTTGGCTAAGTCAAGACTGCCCTTTCTATAACAGCTCATGATCTAAGCTCCAGATACTGCAGTAAAAAGAAAAACAACTGAACAAGCAAATGATGGATCCTGAGATGAGATCATTGTGCAAAATAATGAACAACTCCTTTCAGAGATTAAATGCTACTGTAATTCCAGTGATGTTCTGGCTATCATAGCTGAGTTACTATTGCCCTGGAGGTTTTGTAATCAGCCCACTGGAGTGCAGTCTCATGTCTGCTAAAATACTCCAGTTACGTGACTGTACTGATTCAGTTTTGCTTGTGTATTACGTGCTTACATTCACTGTAGGTGGAGACATGAGAGGGCAATCTTCTGTGCAGGGGATAATCGGAATAGGACAGGCAAGTCAATATTAATAGAGGAGACTAATAAATGTGGAAGGGCCAAAATTAGTCCCTCATGAGAGTCTGGCTGAGCAGCAGTGCAGGACATGAGAAAGAGCTCAATGCTGAGGCCTCTGAGGCCCCTGTGCCAAGAATGTGCCTGCTTATGTTTCTGCACTAACCAAACTCCTTGCAGACCAGGCTCTCAAAGCATGCTATGGTTATATTGCTTTAACTACTATTTCTTCTGTGATAACTCAGAAAGTAATAAACATCAGGTTATTCCTGTCAATTTTTTCAAGAAGTGTGGTCAGAAACCCAAACAGGGTGTGGGCTTCCCAGTTCCTGGGTTTGGCCTTGCTCAGATAACTACCTTCTGCATTTTGGAAGGAAGACAAAACAAACAGCACAGGTTTTGCAACAGTGAAAGTGGAAAAGAGTATCTTTTCAACACTTTGTGCCTGTAGCATAGAGCCCAATTTGTGAGACTGAAGCAACAGCAACATGCCAAGATGGGTGTAGTTGCACTGCTGCAGGTACCCGAGGGCTTGGCAAAGCAGCATCTCAAGAAAAGAAGAAGGTCCTCTGAGGGTAGTAGGTGAGCGAAAGAGATTGCAGGGCTAAAGTTGGCCGTGGGGCCCTGATACTGTTCCTCATTGCAAAGCCAAGTGGTCTGGCAGATTCCCTCTTGTGTGAGGCAGCAAAAGGGGAGTGTTGGTGGGAGCATGGGTGCTTTGGTGTGTCCCCTTGGCCTGGAAGCATGGAGCACCTGCCACAATCCCTCTTATTTGGCCAACAGCTGGTCTTGTAATAGTTCCACTTGGAGAGAGGATGTTTCCTAAATACAGCTGTAATTCATACAGATGTCTCTGTTTGAATGCACACTTCATGACTGTTTTTCAAGAAATACTGGACACCTTTCTGGTCTTGTGAAATCCATTTAAGCTGCAGGTAGTGAGCATCAGCGAAAATCTGTGAGCCTGTGCTTGAAATGCTCATTTTTCCTCACCTAAAAACCAGTGTTTTATATACCTCATATGTTTTGTACTCACACTTCGGTGCTGTGGGATGCTGTAACTGCAGCCCTCATAACTCTAAAGTAGCAACCATTATCTATGTATATGCTCACATAAGATTAAGAAAGTAGGACTACTAATCTAGAAAAGGTTGAGAAAGAATAATTTGAAAATAACCTTGTTAACCAGTGAAGTTGCTGCCTTTTTCTGTACACTTTGGGAAGGACAAACAGTGACAGATCAGAACTGTAACAGAATCATAGCATGTCTCAAGTTGAAAGGGACCTATAAGGATCATCGAGTCCAACTCCCTGCTCCTCACAGGACTACCTAAAACTACCATATGACTAAGACCATCATTCAGACACTCCTTGAACTCTTGACAGGCTTGGCTGGGACCAGTTCCCTGAGGATCCTGTTCCACTGACCGACCACTCTCGCAGAACCTTTTCCTAACATCCAATCTGAACTTCTCCTGATGCAGCTTCATCCCATTTCCTCCCATTCTGTCGCTGTTCACCAGAGTTCAGCACCTTCCTCTCCACCACTCTCCTTGAGTAAGTTATAGGCTGTGATGAGGTCACCCCTCAGCGTTCTCTTCTCCAAGCTGAGCAAACCAAGGGACCTCATCCACTCCTTTTATGTCTTGCCCTAGAGACCATCTTGCCCTTTCACAGTCTTGGTCACCCTCCTCTGGACACACTCTAAGAGTGTGAATATCTGTCTTATATTCAGGCACCCAAAACTGTACACAGTACTCAAGATAGGGCTGCACCAGTGCAGAATGGGACAATCACCTTCCTTGACCAGCTAGCTAGTCTGTGCTTGAGGGCGGTACATTTAAGGGAGCTTTAAATGTTCCCTTTTAAAGCTCCAGCAAGCTTCCAAAGCTCTGGCATGGCAACCCTTTCCCCAGTGAAATGCAAATAGCTGGCAACCAACCCTTTTTCACTGGAACTTTTAAGCCAAGTTGGCCACTTCAGCAGCTGATATGGGCTTGGCGAGTGTTTGACACCTGATTTAAAACGCTCCTGTGGGTAGAAGACACACCTGTTGGGTAGAAGAAATTTGTCTAGTTATACTTGTTAAAGTATGTCTTGTCTTCACCAAATATTACCAATTGCTGTATTTTCTTTTAAAACAAGCTTCTTGGTAAATACTTCCTCTCTGATGAAATAGCTTGGTCTTGACTGGATGTTGCTTAGTCTTTCTGCTCAGCGTGCTTTACTCAAACACGTTTCAGCTGTACATTGTCTCCATTGTATTCTACTATTAATATAATTCTTGTGCGAGAAGGTATTTTTTTCACCAGCAAGCTGACGACCCTTTTCCCATTATTTTCTGGTCTCATTTCTCTCATAGAGCATACTTTAGAGACTGCGGGAAATTCCTAATTACAGTTTGACGTAGCATGGAGTACTTCTTTGGAAGCTTCCACAGACAGCTCGGATGATTTTCAGCCATGCTGTGAAACCTTTTCTACGTTTTCAGGCTTCACTTTCTTTACCACTTTCTTGTACTTGCTTTATTATGTAGATTTAACCCAAAGATTACCATAAATGAAAGAGCAGCGACGGAATTCTGTCATAAGGGTGGGACAAGCAACTTGTAATTTCAAAAACAATGTGAAGTGAACACTTCAGATAGACACCATGCAGGTTTACCGAAAACTATTTGCTTGTGTGAATACCAGTGTGTGCAGCATTTTGTAAAGGATAAATCAAGAGGGAATAATTCCACATACTCCAGTGAATTCTAATATCTGCATTTTACTATTGTCTGTGCATCGACTGGCCTCTAGCTAGCTGATGTATTGGCACAAATATACTACCAATTACTGAGGAAAACTAATGTCAGTGCATTGTTGTGAAACTAGTTGTCTTGCACCAGAGGCTACCGAGGCTTTCAGAAGTAATGCTTGAACTATAGGTTCTCTTAAAAATATTTGGCTTACCCTTCTCTTTTTTTAAAGCTGAGGTCAAATTTTACCTGTTGGCAGATGCTGATAGTAAGCAGATTCCAGCTGTGACTCTGATATTGGTGTTTTGTCAGTTTTCTTACAGTGAAAATTGCAGCAGAGATAATGCTCAATACAGGTAAAAAGAGAATTTTCAAAATATTACACAGAAGATGGTTGAACACCGGCTTTGCAGGGCATGGTTGCTGTAAAGCTTAAAATGTGTTTCATTATCCTGCTCTCTTTGTGTGAGTTTCCTTTTGTGGTCCGTCTGACCCTTCTGATGTTACTGAGCATAAAGCGGTCAGCCTGATTGTGAAGCCACTGATGAATTCTGTTAGTTAGGTCATTGGAAAGCAGAAGAATGGCAACAGCGCATTCATACACGTGCCAGCAGCTGAGCTGAAGTATCAGGCATCAGTGACAGCTCTTAAAAGTAGAGCTCTGGAGGTGCTCTGTGCGATGGTGGTGATGGAGGGGAAGCTTTCTTGTTGTAGAAGTAGTGGATCATAAAAATTACACGTGACAGCTAGTGGGGAAACTTAGCTACTGCAGAGGCCCCGTGCAAAGCTGAGTAACACTAAATAGCAGTGGTGAAATATTGCAGCTGATAAAAACAAGACACCTGGAGGCCGGTCTTGCAGATATTTGTCTATATATTCTTTCTAATACAAAAAGTCATTTATCAACAGGATAGCTGCAAACATAGTTAGGAGAGCCCTGCAACAAATGACCCAGCATTGTGTACTGATGTGAATGTATACGTGGAGTTTAATTTAATTAGCAAATACACAGTGTAGCATGTTAGTGCTACTATTTCACATAAAGGAAACCATGGCCATTGAACTTGGTTTTTCACCATCTGGAAGGTGAGGTCGTAACTCGAGCTATTATTTTGCTAATACCTGTGAAAGCTAAGACAAAACACATAATAAGTAAAAAAGATTTTGTGGGAATCTTGACAGTTCTCTCTGTTCTTTGGAAAGGGCAAAGAAAGGGTATATTTACTTTTTTGGTAAGGGACTTTGGACTGGGAAGAAAATTAGCTGTAATTTTCCATTAAACATATCTTGAAGTGAAAGAGGAAAAAAATAGAGAGTCCTAACATCAAGGAATGCCCGGATCATACCATGCAGACAGTAAAGCCAGAGGTGTTTGTATTCTACATCACATAGCAATGTTTTGTTTTCATGCAAGCATTTGTTGATGAACCAAAGAAAATGTATTATTCAATTTCACTAAGCTTCTGTACTTCTAATGATTTCTGACAAGTGTCAGTATGCCTGGTCAATTCATCATCAGAACATGCTTTGCTTGCCAAAAGCACATGAGGAGGAAAGAAACTTGAAGTATTATTTCTTTTCAGAAATTTGGAGGGTTATTATCATTACATAAAAATATGTTCTAGGTAAATCCCTTGCATCAGCTGTTGGAACAGGCTACTGCTGTGTTCCCACTGATGGTGTAATTTCCATTGTAGGAATCCATATTAATTAAAGGTGAAAGGAGCTTTGTAACATACTGCGTTTGGAAGAGAGCTTAAATGTGGTAGATTAGAGACTGCTTAGAACACCAAGTAAGATGACACTGATGGATCTAGAAATATGCTGATGAAGAATGAAGTACGGGGGGAAACAAAACGTTAGATCGTAGTTGTAAAAACAAAAGGGGAAAAAAAGGGGGGAAGTGCATGTTGAAGAAACCTTTTATACATCTAACAAATAAAAATTCATATGTCAGTGTGCGCAGAATTTGGAGTGTTGGCTATTTATCCTAGCTGTAAGTTAGATAAAAGGCCAACATTTAAATTGCTGTCAGTGCTATCAGAATGGTGAATTTTTGGCCCATCGGTAAAAGACTCTGTCGAATGTTCCACCTGACCATCACAGACATACTTTGGTGCTTGGCAGAGAAGAGCCTGCATACTGCCCCAGTGGCACAGTAGCCCCGGGCCTTGGAGAAAGAGTAAGATTCAGTTTGCATTTTCTTCAAGCAGCGTTGCTTGTTCAGAGGGAACAAGAGTGATGAACCCTTTGTCATTGAGTAAACGGACAACAAAATTATGTCTAGAATATAATCACATTATTATAAAATATGCTTTTATTTCAAGAATGGTCTTTTACCTGTGCTGCTCTTGCCATGACGCAAGCAGTAGAGAAACTTATCTGAAAAGTAAGTCCAGAAAGTCTGGATGATGTACTGAATTGTTTAATCCATTTTAGAGTAAGGGCAGTATTGCTGTGTAGAGCAATATTTTAGCATGTTGCCCTGAGTGGATGTATTGTCTTTACAATTTCTGTTGTAAGCATTTTGCTTGTTTGTACGTTGTCACAGGCTGACATGTGGATAAGGGAGCAATATGTCTAGGAAAGAACTGTTTCCTATTTCAAAAAATCCCAAAAGCAGAAAACTGAAGTAGTATTTACTGAAAAATCATGGTCACATTTGTATTGGGTTTTAAAGTTGACTTTTCTGTGTATCTCTAGCAAAAAAATGCATTGCCTTTGTTGATGAGGTGGCTATAGCATTCTGGAGGAATTCTGAGCTGCTATATTATATAAGTGAGTAATGCCTTGCAACAGTTGGCTTTGACAGTCTTACACTTTCTTAAGCGTAATCATTACAATAATCTAATCTTTTTACACCTCCTTTCAACACTTGAAGCATCAGCTTCTATTTTGTCACCATTAATCTAGGGCTACTCTTCCAGGATGCAATCTCTAACCAATATGAGGACAATTTTCCCCCAAATAGTTTCAGTCTCCTAAAATGCTAAGTGAGATGGCTGCAGGTTTAATGAGAGGGGTATTTCTTAGCTCATCACTGTCTCCGTCATAAGAGGATGTGTGCATTCTTGTTTGGCCGAGAAGAGTCTCATTATTACAATTTCCAGATAGAAAAGAGCTGAATGCCGAAGCTCAGCTTTAATTAAGTGTGCTATATCTAGCTTAGCTTCTTTAAAAGGCTTAGATGATAAAATATCAAATAATTAAAGGGATAAGGTGGACTAATCACTAGGAGCTATAACAAAGAACCAAGTCTGGTTTCTTTGAATCATGAAATGTTTCGATTTTTTTGTGGACTTCAACATCTCAGTTCTTGTGGCTCAGTTCAGCCAGATGAAGAAATAAAATTCTCCTGAACAAGATGTTAGTGAAAAATAGGTGACAGCAACCTTACAAGACCTATTATTTTTCTAGGTTTTTCCACAGAGGAAAACATTACAGTGTGAATGGGTATGGATGAACTCTTTGGAAGATTAGCGCTTTGGTTGCTGCAAAGACACTTGCAGTTACTGTGGGTTTGGTCAGACATGCTAGCTTGGCTTGGTCAGGCTGTACTGGTGTTTTTTAAAACAAGCAAGAAATCCCACTAGTACTAGGATCTCAGACCTGTTGTGTCAGTTAGCTGAGTAAACACTGGAGCTTATCTGTTACTTTGCCACATGTAGGCTATTGCTGTGAGCAAAGAATTGCTGGAATAAGAAAATAAGGAGCACTGATGTTATGGACATGTTGTCAGGTTACATACATCTTTTGATATTTTCGTTGAAGTGTGACAGAATTTGAAGGGCGTTTTGCCAGTACTCATATCTGCTAGGACAGAGTTATATGAAGAATAGCATTCATGATATTTTGAATCTGGAAATTTGTTAATGGTCTATGACAATGCAGATGTTGGTAATTTGTTACCAGAACCAATAGTTAAAATTTAGACATTGTTAATCTAGACAGAACTTCTGGAAACTTTTTTCACACTGCAGATTTGGCTCTAATTGAGAGCAGCCATACTATTTATTATACTTTATTCAATACTGCAGTAGTCAAAATCACTTGTGTCCTTGGTCATTAACTCACGTTTGCCCTTTTTTTGTATATTCAAGTCCTTAGGTACAGAGTATAATCATTGTTCTCATTCTCCACATTTTTCTCTTTTCCAGTATACATCTTCCAAACATGACCAGCTAATAAAAAAGCATGGCTTTGCACCTTTGAGCACAAGTTTGAAGTTCAAGCAGGCCAAGGAAGTGCAGGGAAAAAACATTAAGATGCATGTTTTACCAAGATGATCTGCAAAGTAGTAACATTTAGAGATGCAGTAGATGTAGTCAAGGCCTAGGATTACTTTGAGGAGTGCGTTAGATCAAATCATTAGATAGGTGGCTAGGGTTGGAAGAATGGGTTGTTAGATGAAGGAAGATGTTTTAAATAAATTTGCTTGTATCAAAGTATCTCACTGCTGTTTCAACATCAGTATGAATGTGACTTAACGGTACCGAATAGTAATATTCTTATTCTGTCAGATGATGTTTATCTCAGAACAACCCAGTGTTGAAGGAATGCTATTTTACAGAAAGGCCTACAGTTAAATATGTGGGGTGATGATCTCGAAATTGGTGGTATTCAGAAGCAAGAATTGAAAATATTACCAGACAAGCAATAACTGGAATCAGACTTGATGCTTGTATTGTTGAAAGCTTTAGCATAATAGTTTCCCTTTGCACTGTGTTTAATGAAAAAATCTGTTTTCTGTGCATTTTACTTTGGACATACACTTTGAAGTTAGCTGTCATAGTAGAAGCTGGACATAACTTAGGAAGGTTAAAAACATACAGTTTTACACAATACTGCTACATCAATATTGCAGCAATTTTTTAATTTATGTTTTTTATTAAAGCTATTAATCAAAATAAGCAGATCTTAACCACACTTTATTTTTTTTTCTCTTTAAGGAGACCTCTTTCTCTGCATATTAGTAGAAAAATATTCCAGTTTGTAGAAAATGTGTAAGAAATGGTTGCCATATCCAAGAAGATGATTTTTTAAATTGTTTTGACATGAGTCTTCCTATATTCTCTGACTCAACTTTTTAAAAGATAGTACTGTTATTTCAGAAGGCCAAGTTTACTACAAATTACATGAAGTAAAAAAAGTGGGGTTCATGGAAGATGACATCTCTTGGAAGTAGCCATTTCATGAGATACAGTCTCTCCTTTTTGTCTATTGTATGGAAGTCTTCCTTCTAAGTGGTTGCCAGGAAAACCTCAGTAGGGTGGAAAGACACCTTGCCGATTCTAGGACAGTATTTCACAGATGGGTGTTCCTCATCTCCCACAACCACAGCAGATCTAATATTCTCCACAAAAATTTTCATGCCAGTATTGTCTGTACTTTCTTCACCAATGAAGAAGGTAAAGATGATGTTAAGCAAAATGCTGAATGGAAGGTATGAACAGTCCACAGTGAGAGATCTTTTCAAAACATCAGAGCGGGGGCGGCCTTTTGGTAGGTAACTAGCCTTTTCCCTTTTTGTATAAACAGCAAAGTTTTAGGAGGCTTTCAGAGGGCAGGGCAACACTGAATTTCCATGAAGTTGAGCACGTTGAACCCAACCAAAGCATGATCAAGACCTGCTGAAGAGACCAAGCCCAGAAAGCAAGGGCAGATTTTTTTTTAACATATATAAAAAGTAAAAATTGCTATAGCTTGGATGGAAAAAATTCTGTGAGTATAGCATGGAAGATACTCTAGTGAATTTTTCATCAAACGAAGTTCTTACAAGGAACACATCTTCATGTTGGTGCTCACACTGTATTATTGTATTCTTAGAAAACCTTCCCAAAAGTAAGCCACACTTTGAAGAAGCTGGGCAAGGGAGATGAAACACAGATGCTACCGTAGGACAAGAGTTCATTGAAGAAAGGCAGAACACCACCATCAAGACAAGTTCAGCAGCATGGATTCAGCCTTTTTCTTAGTTTTCCATTCTCTTGGCAGTGAAATAATTGTAGTAGCTATTTAAATCTGTTCCTCATGTCCTGAGGAAATCGGAGAAGGGTAAGAAACAGAGAGGGATAGTCTGAGGGATAGTCCAAGGGAAAATAAACAATGGGATAGCACAGAGGGAAGTCACTGTCTACTTTATTTCACCCTGCTACAAACTGTTGAGGGCTGTATAGCTTGAGAATAAAGCCATAGCTGTCGTCAGTCCCCACTGTCAAACTTTAGACGTGCTTTAATTAGTTCACCTTTGGCAACGTAAACTGGAGGACATGATCGGGTAATATGTCTTTTGTTGAAGCTAAGGTACGCAGATCAGCACTGAGAGTGTAGGTCTTTCAGAAGAGAGAATTCATAATACGTGCTAGGCAGAGAATACTTTGCAATTGTACAAAGAAACATTAAAATATGAAGAAAAGGATCCCAGGTGAAAATGAGGCCATACGTTTTTATTTGCTTAGAAGCTAATTGTGATCTTTACTTTTGCATGTGGCTGAATTTAAATGCCCTTAAACACCAGCAATTTGCTCAATTTATGGATCTGGGAAATTTACCTGTGTGTGGAGCTTGGTGCAACCTATTTAAGTTAGCAATAGAAAGGGAAACTCCAGTCTGAGGTTTTTCAAGACTTCAGGCTGTAACGGTCACCAGTGTGTATTCTCGGTTAAGGAGGACTTCAGTACCTTATCACAGAAATGGAAGACTCATGGTTTGCACAGCTGAAATAATTGTCAAACATGTTCAAGTTTGGCAGCTGAATGTTAACTAGTAATGAAGTAAACAGCTGGCTTTGCTTGAGATTTTTTAACAGGTTCAGTAATGTCAGCTAAGTGTTGGAAATGTGCTTGATGCTATGAAATGGTCACTCTGATCCAGGATTGCTTGGCGTTTGGACTTGTTCAAGTGTTGGAGTTTGGTCTGGCCACTTGTGGGGATAGCCCAAGTAGAAAATAACTTTGTTATAGATAACAATTACTATTTTCTGCAGTGCACCTGATCATTGAGGCATAGGTTTTTGCTTGGGTCCATTTCAATGCTTGTCATAGAATCATAGAGTCATAGAATCATTTAGGTTGGAAAAGACCCTTGGGATCATTGAGTCCAACCATCAACCCCACTCTACAAAGTTCTCCCCTACACCATATCCCTTAACACCACATCTAAACGAGTCTAGAACACGTTTAGGGATGGTGACTCCACCACCTCCCTGGGCAGCCTATTCCAGTGTCTGACCACTCTTTCTGTGAAGAATTTTTTCCTAATGTCCAGCCTAAACCTACCCTGCTGCAGCTTGAACCCATTCCCTCTTGTTCTATCACTAATTACCTGTGAGAAGACACCAGCACCAACCTCTCTACAATGTCCTTTCAAGTAGTTGTAGAGAGTGATGAGGTCTCCCCTCAGCCTCCTCTTCCTCAAACTAAACAGTCCCAGCTCCTTCAATTGCTCCTCATAAGATTTATTCTGCAGGCCCTTCACCAGCTTTGTTGCCCTCCTCTGCTCCAGCACCTTGATATCTCTCTCATATTGAGGTGCCCAAAACTGGACACAATACTCAAGGTGCGGCTTCACCAGTGTTGAGTACAGGGGGACAATCACCTCCCTACTTCTTCTGGTCACACTATTTCTAATACAAGCCAGGATGCCATTGGCTTTCTTGGCCACCTGGGCACACTGCTGGCTCATATTCAGCCGCTTGCCAATTAGAACCCCCAGGTCCTTTTCTGCCAGGCAGCTCTCCAGCCACTCTTCCCCAAACCTGTAGTGATGCATGGGGTTGATTTTCTTGCTCGATCCTTCCTCGATTTCCTTCTTGCTCGATCACTGAATTTATTTTGTGAGGCAGAAATGGTAGAATACTTCTAGAAGGTGATGTTACAAGAAGTTTTGGCCAAACTGGAAGCATGAGTTGTGTGAAAAAAGGCAGGAGCTGATTGTCTTGAATATTCCAGGTCAGCTTGTGAATGTTTGCTTTGGCAGAGGGAGGGTGATAAGAGTTGGGCAATCTCAAGCCTTGGAAGAAATGGCATCTGTGTCATTAAGATTTCTGCAGAAGGGCGCAACACTGTAGTTTTTCTTCCTATATTTGAAGAATAACATAACCCTATATTATTCCTATGGTTCCCTTTCTGACTAAAAATAGTGGCATGACCATAGGTCGGTGTGTAGTGCTACCCCAGCAGGCACCTTTGTCATCCATTACCACATGGAGAAAGGTTAGTCATGCTTTAATATGTTTCTTTTTTAGGGTCGGAGGTAGGCACAATGCTTTTTCTTTGTTTTCCTAAAAGTGCTGTATGCTGCTCATTCATTTGTGGACTGTGAGTGTGAAGGAGTTGGTCCCTTTACATTTGAAGTTAAGATTTGCTTAAGAAATGCTGACGCATAAGTTTGGGACCAACTGATAGACCTGAATGATTTTCATGCAATTTGAGAGACATGAGTTGTATCAATGAATTACACGGTTTCCTGCAATTGCTGTTTCTCCAATGCAGCAAACTTGTAATTTCAGGAGAGAATAATAGTATCCTTAGAGAAAATAACAAACAGGACTGTAGACAGATGTGAAGGAAAAAACCTTCACTAAATGGCCCTGGTGACATTGTAAACCACGAGAGTATGGTCCGAGTGCTTTATCATGTCACTAAAAACTCCCCCTTTCTAGGTTACTGTTTATATGCTTAATGGAAACAACAAATTTGACTTTGAAATATTTTTTCAAAATCTCTCAGGATTTCTCGTCCAATATTACAGTAACGTTTTTTTTCCTGAGCTTGACAAACACCTCCAAAAAAAACCCCAAACCACCAGCCCCCAAACCACTGCAGTCTTTCCATCCGGTTCTTGTCAGTGAAGTAAAATCCATTTATTTGGTGGAAAAGCTGCTAAGTAAAAGCACCCAAAGCAAATCAATTCTTCCTCAAAATTCTGGAAAACAAATGGAATTGGATATAAAGGCACTGCTTATTATTGAATTGTGGCCATCCTGCACATATTAGAAAATCAATTACAGCTTTTCAGGAGCCACTCTATTTAAAAGTGAGTTAAATTGTTTATTTTTCTATCCAGATCATCTCTTTCGTGTCCGTTGCATTCTGCTGCAGCTGTGAGTGGTTGCACCTCATTCACCCCGTGCTCATCTGCAAATGTGCCGTGCATCATCTTGTACACAGAATGTTAGGATATTTGGTTAAAACTGAATAGCTGCTATAAACTAGATTAAATACTTGCCTTCGGTCTGTAAAGGATGTAAACACTTAATATTTGACAATAATATTCACAAAATTACTGACTTCTCAGCCTGCGCCATCAAGGGATACCTGCAAAACACTTGCAAAATGAGACTATGAACTAAAATTCCATAACAGTATACTCAAAAGCAAAGACCCAGTAAGTTTATTTTATGATCTGTTACAGTTTTCCTGTTGACTGCTCCTGGTAACGTGAATGCTAATGGCTGGTTTTTCACCTTTGCGATGGACAAAAAACTTCTTCCCCTCATTCTGCTGACAAGATTTTTCTGCTCTGTGATGCTGCTGTGGTTTGGTGGTGTTTGTTTTTTTTTTCCTCCAGTAAAAGTCCAATTGATAAATGAAATTACATTTTACTAAAGCCAACTTTGACTCACTTGTATTAGACTTTTGCCTTGCTACTTCATCATATGAAGCCAAAGCTTATCATTCACCCCCTCAGTTATTCTCTTTACAAGTCCTGTATTTCTTAATCCTGGTGATGACACATGCTAACAGCGTAATTCACAGAAACACTACCTGGTACAGAGAAAGGTATTCAGCTGGTATACAAGAGCATTTAACTTTTTGACTTCATTGAAGCCATGGTGATGGATAAAGTGATTTAAAATATTTGTAAAAACAGTATTAAAGTAGGAACAGTGAAGTGCAGTTTGGCAGGCAACACACCAGTCGTATCTAGCACTACGTATCCAACTACAGTACTGTTCCACAGTAATAGGAGTGCAGAAATAACAGACATAATGAGAATAAGAAAGAAGGTGGTCGCTGCTATGTGTACTACAGATGGACAGGACTTGAGTCAAATGCCAGAAGAAATCCTTCCATTTCTCACCTGCACTCATGTGGAGTGTGTAAATACCCACTGAGATCTGCTGTAGAGTAGACATGGTCGTTGGGTGTATCAGTGGCGTTGTGAATAGGTAGAAAAGGTGGTATGTGAGGACAGGGTGACTGAGCTTTGGGAACAGTCAGAAAAGGCACTTCAGTCTGTACTGTCATTCTCTGTCTTTAAAAATGATCTAAACATCCCAAAGGTACAGATGATGACAGGAGTCTGTATAATGAGGTCCTCCCAGCTGGTAAGTGATGCTCATCAGCGGTGGCAATGGAGCACCATGATCTTTAAAACTGAAACCCTCGGTGCCGTAGAGTATAATAGGCACCTTCAAATCATGTTGCGTATTTCAGCGATTTCACATGCCAGTGTGCTTTCATCTCCTCTTTAGTGCATCTTAAACCTGGTTTTGCCCAATGGATAGCTTTATCCTGGGCCTGTCTGTTCGTGTGTTATGCACAATTTGGTACAGGTTTAACTTGGACCCTTAACTTCCCAATGTCCTTATTCATTTTTTCATTCTCTTATTTGTTGAGGGTGCTTTGGCCACATACAGTGAGTCAGCAGCTTACTGAAATGGAAGATATTCTAGAATTTGTTAAGTAACTAACATCTTCTTGGATGTTGCTTGGGTTGAGTGACTTAGACTGTGGTATAAATGTGTTTTTCCTCTTTGTCTCTCCCAGTAACACTGGGGTGTAGCGGGTGGTTGGCTGCCAGAGGTGGGACAGTTTAATGAACGCAGTTTGTTAAGTACAATGCATATGGCTTTGGGGAGGAATTAATCAGAAGTATCAGCACTGGGATATTACCATCAAAGCGTCTGTGAAATAGAATGTTTCCACCTTTAGCTAAACTCTGAAAGGCATTTAGTGCATGTGACTGAGCAGTAGTAAAAATGGTTCTGTTTTCTTCTCTGGCCTCATGATCTGTGTTGTGCATACGCGTTTCTCCTTTGGGAGCCCCTTCTCACGTCCCAGTTGTCAGTATCATTTTAATAATCAGGGTATTGCTGCAGGTAGATGCCCACAGGCAGGTCAGTGAAACTACAGTGTGTCTGCTTAGGATTTTCTGCCCTGCTGCAGAATAGCTGGCCCTGTGTTTGCAAGCTTTGGAGAAGCTAAGTAACAGAGTCCTATTATTCATATTAGCGTGTATCTCAAAACAAGAGGCATGTCTAAAGGTGGTTTATTTTACTGACGCAATTTCCAGCCCAGAGTTCATAAAGGCAAAATGATGTCCACTTCTCACTTGCTCTTTTCAGACTCTGTTTACCCCAAATAGTGGGACCAATATTGGGCTACTTTTTCCTCCCCTGTTCCAGGCCATCTACATACCACCAAATATGGAAAAAAATCATGAGGGCCTGCCCAAAATTTCCCTGTGCCAGGAAAAGTCCAAGAATCAGCGAGTTCTCTCTGATTTATATGGTCTGTGTAAAAAGTGGCACGGCATTATTTACTCATGCTTTATACAGTTGCTTGCAGTGGTATTAGATGTGTTTCCTGATCTGTTGAGATGGGATTCACAGTCCAATTGCTTCTAGTGCAATGAGTGGGTGACTTCATCCTGTTCCTCTGCAGCAGAAAATACAGAAAAGAAAATCCTGTGCCAGAATCTTTGAGAACTGAGCCTGGGTATCCAACAGTCACCTTATGCATATTAGGTTTTTGTTGCTTCCTAATGGAATTACAACATGTTGGGTATTGTAGCAACAGAGAGTCATTGTCCTGGAGAACTTAAGTTGAAACAGATGTGTTAGAAGTGGGGGAGGAAGAAGAAAGACACAGAATAGCAGCATGGGTTGCCCAGATTTGCTTGGCTGGCAGAAACTTGGACTAGAACTCAAATCTCACGGCCCCAAGCTCATTGCTTTTTTTGGGCTGGATCCTGTTCTCTGTTTATATCACTCATGACATCTGTCTCATTTCTGCGACTTGACAGGTAGGTTGAAGAGAGGAAGTTAATGGGATGTTATCACTGTAGTATGGATATCCAGAAGTTCCCAACACCGCAATTGTATTTTTGGAAGGGGGAAAGGAATAGTGAGAAGGGGTTTTAGCATCCAGATTTGTTGAAATATTCCAGTTACAGGACTGACTTGTACATGACTTCTATGCAAGGATCAGTAGGAATGGTTTTATAGTCTGGGATGGATTTTCCTCATCTGAATTTTTCAGCTCCATTGTCATGTTAGCAGTGTAGCAACTTGCTGCTGTCTGGGGAAGTGGGATGGCTGTGCCAAACCTTCATGCCATTGTACTTCTGTAGATGGGTCAGCAATGATTGTGGCTTTTTTTTTTCTTTTTTTCTTTTTTTTTTTTGTTGGAGGGGAGTGATGGGGAAGCTAATCATAAGAGTATTGCATTTTCTCTTGCATCTGGTCCCCAAGGTCTGGCAAGCAGGAAGGCTCGGGTTGCTTCAAAGCCCTGGTCTGTGTTTGACAGCTAGGTTCTGGCTGAGAATTCTGGCAGCCTCTCTGTAAGGGATTTGAGTCCCACTGTGGGCTTAATGGTAAATTTCTGGTTCCACAGAAAGTTTCTTTTCTTGTGTAGCCAGTTACATTTTCTTCCTGCTCTACAGGCTGTATTGTATGGTCACAATTAGATGAGTGAGGGGGGTTTGGATGGGCAAGGGGGGCTTGGATGAAGTAGACCTCAATAAGTATTATCATCACACAGATCCTCTTGTCAGTTACAGGAAGAAGGTTGTCATTCTTTTGCCGAAGTTTTACCTCAAAAAGTCAGAGGTTCACAAAATAAATTAAATGTATCGGAGCATCAGGTTGAGACTTCCTAGCCTGGGGCAGGGGGAGGAGAGTGACTTATGAGGAAAGAGTTAAAAAGAGGAGAAGCTCTTAACTTGTTACGGCTTGGAACTTACTGTGAAAGGCTCGGTGGAAGGCAGATGATGCTATTCCTCTATCAGCTGTTGTTTGCGTGGCAAATGCTCCTTGCTGGTCTCCTTGTAAGTGGAGGATTTCTGGTTATTTGGTGTTGCCTTAAAGTCTTTCAGAACTGCTTCTTCATAAATGAATATAAGCAGATCTCTAGCAGCAAAGATAGAGAGTCAGAAGGGACATATGAGATTGCAGAGATGGTCAGGTGCATAAGAGACCCTGAAGGAAACCTGGTATTGAACGCTGGAAAGCCTGTAACATCTGTTTGGTATGTCATCTTGAAGCTTTAAAGAGGTCCAGTAATGGTCAAGCACAACTGTTACAAAGTTATCCAATTTATAGTTACCCATAAAGGTAAATATTATTCCTAATTTGAAGTTTGTAGTTATTTAGTCTCACTTGCTAGCTGTTGGGGTATAGTATATGTTTCTATTAACTAGTTTCTGTTCCCCAATACCTGATACAGACAGTGATGCACAGTGTGAGGAAGATGTGAAACACTGGTAGCATCTGTCAGATCATTCCCATGTTTTTCAGTATTTATTGTAGAGTCTGAATGCTGAAATTGTGTACTGACTTACTGACTTAGAAATGCTCCTGTCTACAAAGGATGAAAGGTGGCAGCTTCCCTTACGATGCAGAAAACATCAAAGCCTTCCTGGGAGCAGCTGCTGAGGTTCTTAGTTCTGGAAATACTAGGTCCAGTCTTAGTTTCTCCATTTTTGGATCTGGATGTCTGTGATGGGAGGCTTCTTCCACAGCCCTGAAGAAGGTGGGGAGCAGTGACTGTTGATTCCCATGCATAGCTTGCCTGTGAGGGGCAAAAGATAATCTCTATGTTTGCAGTATGTACCAGGAAAATGAGATTAAATTTTTAATTAAAAAACCAAAACCAACCACCAAACAAACCAACCCAACCAACACAACCTGTATGCCAGGTCCTTTATATATGTAATTAATACAACTTTCACCAGCTCTGGTTAAATTGCTTGATGAAACAGTGGGGTCAAGAAGTGAGAGGTCTGTATGTCATACATCCTGGATTATACTGCATAAAGTAGTGATCCCCACCATTTTGCCTTGGTGACTTGAAAGCATTACTCTGAGTACTTAAGGAAGGGAATCATTTTTTCTTCTTGAAGTAATAGCTTTAATTATCTCATTGTTGCAAAAGTGACCCTTTTAATTTCTGTGGCTGCTTGCCTAGAGGAGGAGGTCATTTGCCATGACACTTTGATAAAATCTCTGGAATTAAAAACTTTCTGAGTACACAGGTCATCAGACATACATTAGGTCCTGGAAAATACTCATAAAACTAAATGAGGCATGTGGAGATAGATGAGTGCAGCAGCCTTTATTGCTATGATTAGGTATCCAATTATGTTGCTTCATTTGAATATCTGATCCCACGCAGCCTCCGCGCATGGCATCACCTCCACTCACTGCATCTGTTTTGTGTGATGTTGGGGAAACTGTGACAGGGGCTTTAGACAGACCTCTGTGGCAAGCATATTATAGATGCTTTAAAATATTCGGATGTAAAAATCCTGTTCCCGTGGGCAGGGTTCTTCTCGGGTAAAGTGTCTTGATGAAGAGGGGAGTATCCACAGAGGAAGAACAGGTGGCAATGACATTGCAAGAGAGAAACACAAGAGTTAGTTGAAGTTTTTTCTGTTGAAAGATTTTTATTAAGCACCTGGAAGGCATAAAATACATAGCGGAAGTACTCTGAGTCAATGGACTGGCCTTGAAAACAGCTTGGATGTGGGAGAAGAATGGGCATATGCTTGAGTGGCATTTATGTATGGGACAGCAGAAAGAGGTCCCTATTTATATTGGATCAAAAGGAAGTGTGCAGAGTGGCAAATGAGGCTTTTGGATATGAAGATAAAAGCCTTATTTTGCTGTAGTGTTAAAATTAAATGGCTCAAGAGCTCTCTAGTATTTTGAAGAGCTACTGTTTGAGATGGAGGATTGTCTGTCAGTCATGCCTCAGAATGCATCCAAAAGAATGGAAGAGAAAGGACTTTGGATTGCTGTGTTTTCTTTTAATATTGAATCTGTTGCTAGAACTAGCTGTCACTTGAATCCCCTGTTGGAATTTGAAGAGCTTAATTGGGAGATCCTGAAAGCTTCCAAAGCAAATAGCGGAGCAGAGTAAATGTTAAGCAGCTGTCAGTTAGTGCTTAAAAACTCAACTGGCTCTCCAGATGAAGCAGGGAGCTGTAACTGTGTTTGTTCTAGCTCTCAGCTCTGTGCTGCAGTGCAGCAAATAGTCTGTGCTTATCCCCAAAATCTCTGCTCATGCTTTAAGAGCTCATAGCTGACTTAACTGGAGAGCGATAGCAAGGACTGCGTGCAATCTGTCTTCTTGAAATCTACATGATTCCACTAGTTGTTCTTGATGCCTTTCTGAATGCTGTTTTCAGAGAAAAAGGGGACAAACATAGCAGGCAAACATAGCTGAAGAAAGTCTTGTAGAAAGAGGCTATGCTAATGAGTTTGGGAAGTGACGGATATCATATTACTTAACTGTCTGCCTTTGTAGTGTCCAAGCACGAGAAGGTTTTCTCTCGGAGTTAGGCAGAGCTTTACAATGAGCCATCACCATAGTTGTACTGCGCCACTGCTGGACTGAAGTAGCGCTCAGGTTTTCCTTATGTCCAGTTCACGTGAAATGCATGATGGAGAATGGCAAACACTGCTGCAGCTTTGAGTGCTCAGGTTCGTAGTACTCAAGCTTTAACCAAGCTTACAATGAAGATGTGATGAAACCAGTCAGGATTAGCAATCAGCAAATATGAGTGGGATTGCATCTCACCTTTTCTGATTTTCTTTTTTTGGCTTTACTCTGCTAGTTTAAATCTGCATCATGTAATGGACACAGTAAGACCTGATTTACAGTGCTGAGAAATAATGCATCATGCATTAAAGCTGAAGTGCAGGAAGAACTGTTAGTGAGACCTGATAGAAGGCAAACATTCCACTAGCAAAAGGCATCTGAGCTTTATCAGTTTGAACTTTTATTTTAGTTTCCTCTAGGTAGGACCACAATTGAAGGGAAGCAGTAGATAACCAAGTCCAAGTGATCCACAATGCTGGTGAGGCACTGAACAGTTCTTAACCATTTTTGACATGGGTGTCCAAGTAGACTAACTGCAGGGATACGCCTTAATACATGACTGAAAAAAGCCTAGGCATTTAGTGATATCACAAATAAAATAAAATTTTAAAAAGCAAAGTGAAAGAAAGCAACAGCAGCCTTAATGAAAGCATTTTCAGGGCTAGGGTAATAAGAATGCATTCATATTATTAACAAAAAGCCAGCGAGTCTCCTAGAAGGGTTTTGAGGAAATGAACAAATATTGTCCACTGTAGATGCAAATCAGTAGTATTAATACACCTTGATATATTAGTCAATGGCACACTGACAGGGTAAGCTATTCAGAGGGGTAGGAGATGATAACATATCTGGAAATATTTGTTGCAGTAGTAAGATGGTGGATGTTATCAGCCCCCGATGTAGCCTGTGTGCATCTGCCATTGAAGGAAGTGAGGATGGATATTCCAGGAATGCACTTAAATTATTTCAGGCAAAGTCCTGCAAGTAGATCGTCTGTGGCTTTACCAGAGCTCTTTGAAAATGACTGAGGTTTCCCTGGCATACAATGTGTTGGTGATAGTAGGTCCAGATTTCATGCAAGTATTATATATTCACGCCGCCTAATCTGTGACAATTGCTGTCATGATGATGTAATGAGATAAGACTAGAAAGGATACTTGCACCTGAAAGAATGGCTGTGAAAAGATGAGATTTGCAGGATCTGGGAAATGGTATGCTCAGTTTGTAAGGCATTATGCAAGTCCTGATAGTAGCAGTCTTGAGACAGTAACTCTATTGGATGAATTCAAGGCATTTTAGCAGTCCTCTGATGCATTCTTTAAAATAATCCTTCAGTAATATGGAACAGAGTCATTTGTTTCCATCACCCTTGCTTACTTTTGCTCACTGATGAAAGCTGGTCAAGAAATGTTATACCCTGTTTTTTTACTGCCTTGTACAAGTCTTCAAAATGAAAATTTCTGATTTGTCCCTGGTGACTAAGTCTGTTGTCTCATGCAGGAGAGTGTTTTGTGGACAAATTGTGGGACACAACTGTGTTTAGTTTTTCCTCTCTTGTTTGTTTGGTTTTTTTTTTTTTTTTTGTGATCTGGTCATGTTTGTCTTCCCTCTGTTTTCCTTTGCATCTTAAATGATGTAGTTCATCTGATGAGGTTTGTTACTCTTCAGAGCTGCAGTCCAACAGGTCGGGACTGCCCTTGGGGAATCTGTGTCAATGTTAAACACTGGTTCTGTTAGACTCCTCCTTTTCATGTTCCACCAGGGTAAAATACAATGCAATGGTTGTGTTTGTCTTCTCATGAAAGCTGTTTGAGACACTGACTTCCTACCCCTTTATGCTTGTTCTTTACTGATGTAACATAACAGCAACTGACTCGGGGTGATATTTTGCTGCAGATGTCAGCAGAAGTCATTGCTGTGATAGATTTTGGGATTTTTAAATGGACACAAATTGTGCCTCATGCAATAACTGTACCTGTACGCTTGCTGTAAAAGCTTTTTGTTACAAGAAAGCATAGGAAGGAGTGCAATATCACCCTAGGAGGATGTTCTGTGTGGTGTTTTCATATTCCTACTCGGAGATGAACCTTGACAGTTAGGTGAATGAGTGCCCTCTGGACAGGGTGCGCAGACAGCTCAGTAGAAGGCATGGGGATTGTGAAATGCCAACACAGTGACACATAATTTCATTGTTGAGGGCTTTCTGAATTCTTTACCTGTTGACTTAACTGTGTTAAATTCGTGACACCTGATGCATTTATTCTTGCAGTCGGGTTCACTGTGGGGTGCTGGTTTTTCCTTGTAAATTTATGTCTGCTTTAAGGGGTGGATGTTTCTGTTTGTCCATCCAGCCTCTTGAGAGGCAATGTAAACTGGAGCTTCTGTTTACTGTTGATGAATAACATTCACTTCCTAGTGACTTGAGAAAATTGCTTGGCCAGTGGTGAGATCCTCTGAGCTCTTACGGTTTGGGTTTTTTCTACTGCTTAAGCTCGTACATTGCTTATGAAAGCGGAGTTGCTCACAGTGTGCATCTATGAGAAGAAGGTGAGACTATCCATTTAAACACCAGCTAGCAGGTACAGAACTATATTATTACATTCTGCTTGCATTTTGTGTATATACATTTTAAGTGTATCAAAATAAATCCTGACACGTAATATTTTGGGGTTTACTAATTTCAGCTAGGCTGCTGCAGCTGCTAAATGGACAACTGAGGAGTTTTATGTAATGTCTTGCAGAATATAAGTGTAGATGTTAATTTTTATAGGGAAGAAATCTTTTTTTGTAATGTCAGTGTTCCCAAAAGAATCAGGCTAAAAAGCTTTTTTCCTCATGTAAATTTCAGCTTCTAGGAAGATCCCATTCTTTGTGGTTTTTAATGTATTTTAAAAATCCCAACATTATTTTTGCATGGCACCTCTTGTCAAATTGGGAAGAAACCCCATCCTATCTGTATATTTGAAGGTTTTACTCTATATATAGAAAAGAAGTAAAATGTTCTGTTCTAAACTGTCCTGTGCAAACAGGATCCCTAATTTGCTGGTTTGAGCTTTGACTTACAATAGTAAATCAAGATTCACTGTTGGAATATCTACATTAGAAAGGGAATTTTTATTTTTATTCCTTCCTACCTGCTGCCATCCCTTGTAGAGATACATACGCTTGTGTTCTGTGCTTCTGACCAAAGATAAAAGGTCAGTTACCTTCTGCCTCTCCTGTGAATCCAAATGAAATTTGGTTTATGGCTGAGAAAGCATAGTATGTTTATATATGGGCTAATTCCAAAGTAATCTTGGAGCAATACTGGAAGATGTTTAGGAAATCAAAGCCAAGTGGCGTAAAATCAGATCTAATCTGAGATCCTGGCAACAGCCTTGTGAAAGAGTCAAATCTTGTAGTTACCAAGCCCTTAAACAAAAACATTAGTTTTAAAGCTTTCTGTTGATGTACCTGATCTTGGTTGTGTTGTTTCTACATTTCTGCATTGATCTGTCACACCATAAATCATCACTATAACTACTGAAGCTCTATTCTATGTCTTCTGACACTTTTTCAGTACTAAGGAATTAGTATAATTTGAAGCATGTATTACATGGGTGGCCATCTTTTCCTCAGTCAGAACACAGTTGAATCAGCTTCCTTCTGTGTGTCCAGGATAACCTTGTTTTGTTTTTCATAACGTTTTTAGTAGAACTCTAGACTCAACAATCTGGACTTGAAGGAAGTAGACCAGATAAAATTGTTTGGGCTCTTATAAGAGGAGAAGAAATTCTCCGGTGAATACTGACATCCAACCTAAACACCAGGTTATTCTGAGCACTTGCACAGAAAGGAAGAGGGAAGTGATGTAAAACCTTTTTTTTTTAATTGAATATTTTGTTTCTCCCCTGTGACTTGATGTATGACATGCACATCTGAAGAGTCCTACATTAGTCACAGTTATCTAGACTGGAAAACAGAACACGTAGTTAGGAATCATGTTGCTGAGTACAACTAAAATTCGCATGCGAGGTTCAGTTGCCAAGCACGGGGCTGGAAGAAGTTGTAAGGCAGAAAATCTACAAACTGGTGAGAAATATCTTGCTGCAGTTGAGGGAAGTGGATGTGAAAGTGGCTGGATGCCTGTGGGTTCTTTGAGATAAAATGATTCCCAGCTGGACAGCTAGATTTTGATAGATTTGAAGATGCACAAATTATCCAAACATTCCTGATGACTATGAGTAGAAATTTCCTGTTATGTGTAGGGAGGATCTTAACCTTTTCGATCCATTCTCAGATGTGTCAGGTTTTGGCCCTGTCTCTGAACACTTGCATGTCTCTGCTTTAGGGCTATTAGTGTAAGTAGCTTTACTCATTTATGAAACATCTTGCAGAATCTGTCCCTATGGAAACAGTAAAGATTTAAGCCACTTTTCAAGGTGTTGTTAATTCCAAGTGTGACTTGTCCTTTTCTTGCTGGGGACTAGTGATACAGAAGAATACTTCTTTAGTGAGCTATGGTTGTGTTTTCTATCTTGTGGCCTTAAATTTTGCTGAAACCTGCTATATTAAATCCCAGTTCTTTCCTTATTGACAGCTGTAATAGTGGATGAATGAAGGAAATAGTGGTGAGCCAGTACTCGAAAATATCCAAGGAAGGTTAAAACACTAGTGTTTAAAAATCCTACATCTTCCAAAATATTCTGTGCACTGGGGACATAAGACAGATTTCATCTGTGAGTGAGTAAAGGATAAGGTGAACTGATTTCCATGAAACTGAAAATGGGAAATGACCGTCCAGCCTATTCTATTGCACAACATAACCAGTGAGAACAGGGTGAGAAGATATTTCCTGAAACGCATAGTGAATTCAGTACCGCCTCCTCTTTTCATTTTTCATTCTCCTCTTTTCATTTTGAAGTGAATGCCTTCTGGAATTAGTTACATTGAAAAAAAGTGGCGTTTTTTCCTGCTTGCTTATACATTTGCCCACTTTGCTCACCAGACTGCAGTGATGCCTGCAGAGAAGCCCTGTTCCAAAGACTGTGTGCGTATAGACGTACAGGAACACATACAGGAAGAGTGAGTCTCCTATAGATACTCTATGAAAGTCCACAAGCTGTACAAACCCACTCTTGCTAGATCAGAAAATCCCTGCAAAATAAGTCCGACTTACTGAATGAAATTCTTTTATTTGCTGTTTGCGTTCCTGTGGGTCAGAACTCTTCAGCATGTATCTTCAGGTGTTAACAGCCACACAGTTAACTTTAGCAGTAGATTTAAAACAAATAACCTGTTATGCCTTCTGCAGTGACCAAGTGAGAAGGTGAGGCTCCCCACAGAGCAACAAAGTCAATTTGCCGCTTCCACTGGTATAAAAGGCTCTAAGGACAAGAGGCTTAGTAGGGGTCTGTAAGTAGTTCAGTGGTGGTAGTAATTCCAGATCAATTTCTACATAAGATGAACAAGGAAGAGGGAACCTGACTAAGGTATTCTGTGACCCCCAACTAAGTGACCCCACTTGCCAAAAGAGCTCGTTTGCCCATAGGGGCATAATTACCTTTGGAACTGTCTGCCCAAACTGTCCCGTGAAAATGCAGATTTCATTCTTCCCATTTGTTTGATCGCTTGGTAAAGTGTTTATGTTTTGTCCCATTAGATGTTTTGGAAAAAAAACAATGTGTTTTTCTTCCAGAGGGAAAGATTCAAAATCTTAGTTCCCTGCCATGTCAAGTCTTAGCTCCGTGACATGTCAATTCTTTGAAATGTCTCAGTCTGTTCAGATTTGGTATCCAAGGAGTTAAATAGGAGCAGTCTTGGCATGGAAAACTAGCTGGGTACCTACCACCACCAAACCAGGCTTTTCTTAGCCTTAATTGTTTGTATTGCATGGAGTTGGATAAACTGTTTACAGTTACAGACCTGTTCCTACTGGCCTTTCTGTACTGTAGCTAATGAATGACTGGATATTGATGATGTACACGTAGAAAAGACAACTCAGGCTGAAGGATTTCAATGCATTTTACAAACGAGTCCATAAAGCTGCAAATATCAATTGTTTTACAGTCTGAAACTCAGCTTCAGAAGGCTATCAGCTAGCAAGCTGTAACCACTGCAGAGAGGAAGAACAGTAGCAAAGGGCCACCAATAAGTGAAGTAAGGAAAGAAATCTGACTACAAAGGGTGTCCTCATTGTTACTGCTGTAATTATGTATTAATAGCCAGACTTCAAATGTGCAGCTCAGTTTTTGAAAGCACCTGCGTTGCGAGCACAAGGCTGTGAGCTTTCTGCTGTGCGCGAGCAGGTCTGGCACAGGACCCGGGGGTCTGTGTGTACCCAGGGCTGCAGCCAGCAGTTCCAGTCTGCCCTGCAGCTTGCTTCCTGCGTGTCTCTGTGCCTAGGAAGTACATTGTGCTGCTCTCCTTTCTCTCTGGTAGCTGGAAATTTCCCTGGGGTTACTTCTCTCTTAAGAGAACAGTACAGTAACAGAACAGTAATCTCCTATAATTTAAACAAGAGGTCTTGTGTGTTAATATGGCTGTTGTTCAAGTAAAGGCACAGAGCTGTGGAGACGAAAGTTACAGAAGTGCCTGACTTAAGTTTTTATATAATGTCGATTACTGTGATGCATAGAGTAAGGCTCCCTTATGTACAGGCACCTCATCAGAGCAAGGCATGGTCCTTGATGGTAGAAGGCTTTCCAGCCCATTAAGAAATGTTTTTTCTAGTATGTCATTCTGGCTGTTCTCCCTGTGAGCCTGCATTTGGCAGCTAACCAAACCAAAGGCCAGCACAGGTATCCTGCTGTGCGAGTGTTTAATTCTGTCCTCCTCCTCCCCATCTAAAGTTTGTGCATGTTTACTTTCTCTTCCTCAGCAGCCATGTATCTGTATACCCTGCTTACTCCAAGCACCCATCTTTGCACAAACTTGAAACCAACAAGTTATCTCGGCTCTGTGTGTAAAATTGGCTTATTGCACACCGGGTATTGGACCCCACTTGTGGGACAACAGTTGGTACAAGCTGCATTTTGGCAGGGTGCACCATGCTGTCCCTGATGCTGAGGACCTCTGTTGGCCTCATCTCTGAATTTGGCAGACAGATGATAGGAATGGCTTTGGTCTGCCTCCCCCTTGTTTTATCTCTGTGGACTTCTTTTCAAGGGACAGGAGCAGGGATGAGCCCTCGTGCTGAATAGCTTGCTCAGTTCTCTTTTCTGACTGTCTATCTCACAACAAGCTGGAAAGGTGAGGAAAGCATCTTGGGTATTCCCCTTCCTTCATGCACTGATACCTGGGCTGGCTGCTGCAGGTCTCAACCCTTCTTGCAGCATTAGTGAGAAGCAGAGTTCAGAGATTTGATTCAGTATATAG
The DNA here is from genome assembly GCF_964199755.1 of Larus michahellis. Classification (NCBI taxonomy): domain Eukaryota; kingdom Metazoa; phylum Chordata; class Aves; order Charadriiformes; family Laridae; genus Larus; species Larus michahellis. The sequence goes on along the minus strand of NC_133900.1, from coordinate 24,195,986 downwards.
ATAACCAGGCAGCTGAATGATTTTTTTTTCCTGTTAAAAGAATGATTATTTTTTTCTGTTAAAAGTAGAAGCTGCTTCGGTGCAGCGGTATCCCGTTATCACTGCTGCAAGCTATAACGTGTCATATGTTACAGTATGTAAATGTTCTTCAGACCTCATCTATTGAAAAACTTGATAGATCTGAGGAATTTGTTAGAAAACTGATTGCTTTCAAACGGCTGTAACTAATTTTTGTAGTACTTAGGATTTTTTAGTGCTGTCACATCGGGTGGAGCTGGAACCAGCAAACGCAGAATTGTGAGAAATGGGTCACTGGAGAGAAGTCAGTGGGAGTGTGTCTAGGTCTGGCCGAGCTGCACACTCATCAGATGCTGAGATTCTGGGCCATGCAAAACATTTTTCCAGCTTCTACAGATTTGCCAGCTCCAGTCATTAGAGGAACACCACGTGCCTGGTATGTGTACCTGCAAACGGGCAGGGTTTTGTTGTTAGTGTGTACAGGTTGCAGAACCCTGCTTGGGCTTGAAAGTGTAATGTTGTGCTGTTTTCAAGTATTATTATTAGTAATTTTTTCTTATGATCTCATTGTGGTATAGTATTAGAAACTGCTGTTTGTCTCCCGATGGGGATCTGAAAGAAGAGTCCAGTAACACAGAGCAATTGGGATTTTCCGAGAGAGGTTGTATTTCCAGTACTGTCGGGTTTAGTGTGCTGGACTGAGGTGGTGGGAGGGAGGATGGAGGTTACACATCATTCACTGCCCTCTCTGAGTATGGGGAAGAGTGCAGCCTCACGCTCATTAAGTCACCTGGGAGCAAACGACAGCTGTGCCATTCAGAGAGGGAACGAACGGCAGCTCCTGAAACCCAATCACAGCTGCAGTTAATTCCCATTCTGATTGCTGCTGTGCAACTGAGTCAGAGCTGGGCCAGCGGAGGAGGCATGCAGCCCTCCTCGTGCAGGTCCCACGGACACCGCCGCCAGGTCCACGCGAGGTAAAACCCTTGGTCCTCCTTCAACAGCCCATCGTACTGAGTTGCAGAGATGCAGGCTGTTGAAAGTAGGTGAGCCAAGGCCGCTTAGTCTGTGTTTAGCTGGCTGAAGAGGCATATCACAGGCAAAAACAGAAAGGAGGAGGGGGGAGCGGCAGAAATCTGCGTAGGATCACAGGGTGTCTCTGTGCCAGCTGGTGGCCGTCTCCTGCGTGTGCTGCGGGAGAGGAGCCCCTTGTCCCGAGGGCACGATGGGGCTGCTGCAGCCCGGGTCAGGTCTCCGGCAGAAGCCGGCGGTGTCGCTGTGAGGAATGAGTGCGTGGCGGCGGCGCCGGGAGAGCGCGGACCCCGCTCCGAAGCGGGGCGGAACGGCCCACGGAGGGTCTGCAGGCGCTGTCGGGGCGGCGGGTGCCGTGTGGCCGGGATTTCCAGAGATGTCTGGGAAGGGAGCCGGGTTCCTCCCCGGCGCGGCAGCAGTGCCGCTGGCGGCTCCGGAGCTGCCAGCTGCCCGTGAAATCTGAAACCCGGGGCTGAGTCTGAGGGCTGGCCCTGGAAGGCCGTTCCAGCCTCTCCTGCTGGATATTTACACATCCATGCACACAGAGTCACTCTTTCTAACTTCTTGGGCTGCTCTCGGCGCGCCGGCTGGGATTTCTGGAGGACGCGGGGTGGGAGCGCGGCGCTCCCGGGGGGGGGGCGGCAGCCCCGCCTGTGCCCGGGCCGTCTGGGCGAAGGCGGGGGGAGGAAAAGAAACTTCCAAGTGCAGTCAAGCTGAAACGAGCTGTCACCGTTTCCGAATTCGTCTTGAGAAGGCAGCGCGTTTATGAGTGAGAACATCGACCCTGCTTGGGGACGGTGGGAGTCCCGGTGCGGGGCAGTTTCGAACTCTCGCTGGACGGGATCGGCACTGCGGCTAAAAACAGGGTAGGTGGCATCGACGCGATTTTCATCTTGGTAGCAAACCAGTGTGGTCTTTGCCGGACAAATAATTGCTGCAGACCAGGAAGCGGTGGCAGCAGCTGTCTGTGTGTGTTACGACAGTTTTGTCTGCAGGGTGTGTGTGCGTGTAGGCATCTTTAAGTGTTTTTGTGTGCTGTTGTTTCTTAACAATGTTAAATACTTCATAACAGGCTGCCTTTTTGATGGTTTTAGGGGTACGAGCAGAGTATATGTCGGCTGACTACTTGTTGGCTTAAATATAAGTAACAGCCCTTTGTGCTTTTTGCAATCTCCATGTTAATGTTCATCTTTTGGTTTGCGATGGTTGTCTTAAATTCTTCCTCCTTCTACACAGATATCTGTAGCAGCTTTTCAGAGATAGGGTCCTCGCTATGACAGGCTTTACAGTAAGGACTTTGATTGTAATCACAAAAGAGTTAGGGAATCTTCAGTGGATTTCTTTTTAAGATAAGGGAGTAATTGTCTTCTCTTTTTTCCCTCCATTGGGCTTGTATGGAATATTTATCTCTGTCTTTATTATCAGTAACGTGCATGTATGCTGTCAGTTTGGGGGTTTTCTTCTTTCAGCAGAGTGGAGAGTAGTAGATAATCCGGTTTTGGTGTTAGAAACGTTTTTACAACAGATGACTGGAAATAAACAGATAGGTATCCTTCTCCTGTACAGGTAGAAATAAGAAACCAAATTAATTGCCTTTGTAGCATAGTGACTTCATAACACTGAATTTGTCTAATATTAATCTGGATTCTGTTTGTCTGTGTTAAGTAGCATGGTTGCTGGGAGAGGGTGATAACTCTTATTAGATCAGCAGGTATTAAGATGCTGTTAGGTTAAGTTTTACGGTTGCAGAGTAGTTCTGTACCTGGAAGGTGACAATAACTTCGGTATGTTCAAGGGAAAAGGATTCCCCATGAGGTAAGAATTAAGGGAAGGGGATTTATTAATACAAGGGCAAAGCATCTTGTCCTAGCCAAAAATCATTTAAGTGGCATCTCGTACTCACAGAAGGCATGCAAAGTTACAAGCAGAGGTAGAGAGAAGGAAGGACTGAGAGTCAAGTGCTTGTTTCCAGTCCCATGAAATTTTCATGTTGTGGCAGGTTTTGTTATTGCAAAAGGCATCTTCTAGTACGTGATACAGTGACTTGTGTTAAAAATAAATGTGCTTAGAACTCAGGTTTCTTTGTGCATAGTGTCTAAAGTTGTTTGTCTGCCTCTTCTTCGATTGTTGTCCTGTCTTTCAGCTGCTTTTTTTCTTCTCTTGTTCTTTACCTGGCTTTCATTCTTTAAAGGAACTAGGTAAGTTTAGTTTGGAATAAATAGTGTGCCCACCCCCTCAAAAAAAAAGCCCCACATTGAGTAAAAAATGTAAAGCCGTGTAGAAAATTCAGCTAACAACATGATTCTGTATGGAAGGCGTAACTTCTTTGCACTGTATGGCAATGTGCTTCTGGGCGCAAGTTAGAGGGAGGCTGGGGGTTATTCCTGTGTTTGCAGCCTGGGGCACGAAGATTGCTTTTGTTAGTGGTCCTATAGCTAGGTTCAGTTTTCTGAAGATGGAGTTTAGAAAGCTAGAAATGAAGATCCCTTAAAGGAAATTGCCTCGCAAGTAATAGTTTGAACTCCTGATAAGGTCATGTCTTCAGAAGTAACTAGAATAGAAAACCCCTGCGAGCCCCATGTCCAGCTACAGCACACAGACATCTCTCAGGACCTTTTCATCTCTTGCTGCTTGATTCAATATCTGATTTTTTTTAAACACACCAAGTGGGGAAAAAAAAAAGGTCAAGTTGAAATTCATGGTGGGTGTTTTGAAGTGATTTGCATCCTATTACCTTTAGCTGTCTTCTCGGCAGGCTATTTGGTGTTTATTGTGACCTGATGGCCGTTGGAAGTATGCTTTATTCCTGGGGCTATTACTTACTGCCTTTATCTATATTGGGCAGAGGGAGCGCTTGACATGATTTTTTCTCTTATTAAATAACCTCCTGGAACAGAGCGCAACACTTTATCATATTGGGGTGGCATTTGTGTTGTAAACAGTCTTGCGGGTGAATGAACTGTATGTTAGCTTTCAGCCAGGAATAAAAAGAAAAGGTTGTCTTCTCCTGGCATTCTAAAACAAGAAAAACACTGGCATAGGTTTTCTTTGTTCACTGTCTGGAACTTGGCTTTCTGTAATGTTGAGGGCTCCAGGTAAGATGAGTGGCTGAAATTGTTGGACGATAAGGAAACACACTGCTTTTTATGAAACTTATTACTCCATTGCCACTCTTGGGAAGAAGAGAAACTTAAGAAGACAATTGAGGACAAATTTTCACTTAGATTCTCTTCCTGCATGCAAGATTGCAGAAAGTGCTAGTGGTAAGATGTAGTCTATGTTAGTTTCTATTATTGTGCTAAAAGCAAGGATTTCAAGTTAGAATTATTTTTTATAGTTGTTGCCAGCATTTATTTAGAAAACCTTGATCAGGTTGCCTTTTTTTTTTTAATTGCAGGAGAAAAGGTGCCTCAGTTCTATAGCACTCAAAAGGGTATGAAAATACCAGACATCTCAAAGATGAGTGTTGTACTTTTAGCTTCGGCCGCATAGCAGATATCAACAAGCCCTGTGTTGAGACAGATAAAGACTCGTCATCTGCAGAGATGTAATCAAATGATGCTGAAATCCCAGCCTCACGGCAGCAGGGAGGGCACGCACCTTCGGCAGCAGCGGTACTGTGGGAGCCGGGAGAGGCTGCCTTGCCAGGGCGCTGTGTGTGAGCTCCCAGAAGCGGCTGGATGGTGTTAGAAAGCAGCTCGCTTTGGTCCCTGTGGTGCCCCAAGCTCAGTAGGACAGCCAGCAGCTGATGTCTCCCAAGCCTCATATTTTTTTCATCTTCACTTTCAGTAGGTACCCCTGGGATGTGCCCGCCAGCCAGCTGTGGCAGTCAGTCTGTAGGTAGCTGATCTTGGTGTGAGGAGCTGCGTGCCGAGAAACTTCTTCCTAGTCTGCAGCTTCTTGTACATTTCCTGACTTCTACTTCACCATTTTGCCAGTTACGTTTGGGTGATCGAAGTGTTGATGGTAGGGACTGGAGTGAAGCTGGAAACTTATTTTGTATTTAATTGATTATGAATCCAAAATGAACCATAAGGGTCCTTGATTAGCTTCCATTATAAGCTAGATCACTTATTCTCAAGAAATATCCTGTTTTGCGAACAGAAAGTCACTTGATAGACTCTCAATGATCTGCAATGTATTCACTTGGTGTAATTATCATCAGTCTCAAATTATGTGCTTTACTGCTTGTTTCATTTGACTGTCTTTAACGACCAGCTTTGTTATCTCTGGTTCTTATTAGCTCTTTGTATGTTTAATAGCCTTCTCTAGCCAAATTTCCGCTCCCTCTAGAGTTACTATCTTATATCTTATTCTTTACCTTCTCTTTGTGAAAGTGGAAAATAAAGTTCCTTCATTCCATTCTCCCATTCTTTAATTATGCCAAATTTTTTAAAATGGTTTTCAGTTTTCCAAAATGCTTCTTAAATGTTTGAGTGCCGGTGCTGGAGGTAATACTTAAGGTGCAGTCCTGTAAAATCCAGAGACACAATGATCTTTATACTTTCTTTTTTCTTGTTAGTCTTGTGATGACAGTAGAGATGGGGCTGTTGTGTTAAACAGGGACCTCGGTTTTTCCTTCAGGAGGATGCTCTCAGGTACTGTCAGTGCTTCACACTTTGTGTGCCTGCTGAGCAAGAACACGCAGGCTGGTGCACAGACAGCTGTCTGTCAGTCATCTTTCCTCTTTGTGATTAACGGTTTCCTTGGCACTTGTCACCTGCACAGTTTTTCAGTCATGATCTTTTTTTTTTCTTCCTTTTTCCTTCCAAGTCATTGGCTAAACTGCAAAATAAGATAGTTCCCCTGAGACTAGAAACCACCTGCAGTATGATGCTTTTTTGTTTACAGTCATGGTTTTTGACTTATCTGTTAACTATTTGAATTAATTTTGTCTGCCTGGCTCAGCTCTTCTTTCATTTTTTCCTAATGAAAATGTCAAGTGCCACCAAGCCCGGAGGCCTTGAAGGAGCACGTGAGCTCAGTACTTTTAACTCTAACAAACTTCTGTTGTTTACTGTTGCACTGGTTAGTTTGGAGAGGCTTTCATGCTCTATGGCTCAAAGAGACAAACTTCAGCAACACTGAATTTTAATTCCTTGTTAATTCCGTGTTAAATTCCTTGGCAATGTTTATATAGTTTCTTGTCATAAAATACCTTTCATTTTCCTATATTTAGTTCTGTGCAATTTTGTACAATAGCAATTATGATTAGTAGCTCTTTAACAAAGACATTTTTCATGTCTGTTACTTCCAAGGAGTACCTGGTGTATCCCTGTCGTCCTTTTCCCCCATCTGCCTTTGCTCTTAGAGCAGCTTAAATTTTAACTGGACTGGTGTTCTTGGCCTGCCAAATTGAACAATCATGGAGTGTTCTAAAAAGTAAAATGCAAAAGCCCAGCAATTATTTGCCTGTGTATGGGAGGCAGTAAGATCTCTCTAGGTGCCACTACTTGGGAGGACCAAACATGCTTTTTTCTGGATTAGTGTGGGCTGGGCCAAAATGTGTTGGCTATTTCCATATTTTGAGCTATTTCCCTGTTTTGCAAGGAGGTAAAGTGATCCTTCAGTAGGCAGAGCAAGTAGCCTTCCAGTTAATCCTTACTCAAATGACCCGACCTCAGCTCCAGCAGCAGCATCCTGGATTGTCCAAAGCTGCCTTTCTAGCTGTTTCTTTAACCTCCCCCAGCTACCACATCCTCCGTTGTAAGAAGAAAAATGTGAAGAAGGATAACGGTGACACCAGGGGAGTCCCTTGCTGCCAGAAAGTGGTGGTAATTTGCAGCTTAAGCTGGAAAAGGTTTTTAAAAGGGCGACAAGAATGGTCAAGGACACAGCACAGCTTCTGACCAAGAAACAGTGAAGCAGGAAGGAACTCTCTCTTTCAGCCTGGAGATGAGATGACTGAGAAAACTGCATTAACGGGTGGCAGGGAAAGGGTGAGCAGAGGCCAGTTCTTCCCTTATTTTCCAGTACAGGAACGCCAGGGTGTATCCAGGATTGACAGTGGCAGGCTCAAAACAAATGAAAGGAGGTAGTCTTGTGCACAAGATGTAAATAAGGTGTAAGTATGATGCACAAGTACATGGCAGAAAATGTTGTGGTTAGTAAAGGGAAAACTCAGTTTTAAGGTGTCGCTGGCTGAAAGTGTTGTTGCGTGCCTGTCTTAGTTATGCCACTTGTCCCTGAGGTTTTGCTTCAGTCACAGTTGGAGATAGGATGCTGGGCTGAGTGGACTCTTTCCATCCCATTGTAGCCATCCATTTGTTCAGTTTTGACCCTCTTTGTTTGGATGTTAATTACGTAGGGGATAAAACCCCATCTGATAGTCTGTTTGTGACTAGATGGAAAGGACCTGAACGGCCACAACAGACCATTGCTATATGTGAAGGCTTGCCTTCTTTGGTTGGACATGTGTAGACATAATGAAGGATAAGAGCTAGCATTGCAAAGCAAGTTGTGATGAATCGTTGTGCTTTTGATTTCTAAAGATTACAACCTTTTTTCCAAGTATTGCTGTGGGGACGTGTAGGCACAGGATGAGCATTTAGAAAATAAATCACAAGAGTGGATCACATGACTTCAAGTGGAGCAGACCCCCCGAAGCATGCTGGAACTTACTCAAGTAGGGAGTCTTTCTCTGCATACCCTGCTTGACAGCTGGCACTGTAGAGGTGGGAAAAGAAGCTGAAGTGCTACTGTACTCCAACAAACCCAGCGTACTAAATGATTATTTAGCAAATGGGAGAGCACTACAGTCAAGGGGGACTTAAAGTATGCTCGAGGCCCCTCTTGAGTTGCTCAAGAAAGAAAAATGATGCAGAGGCTGCAGACAATTAGCTTTGCTTCTCATTCTTCGTATCCCACTTTGTGGAACAGCTGGATGTGGTGACTGCCCCCCACGGCCAAAATGGTTGGTAATTCTTTCAGTGGTTGGGGGGAAAAAAAGTTTCAATAAATCCCTAGGCCTTGAGGAGCTCTGCATTCTGCAATAGCTCCAAGATCTTGTTGGCACCACCACGGCCGTGGGTATTTAAAACCGACTAGTTTAGTTCGGTTAATTATTACTGCAATGGAGCGCTAATCTTATGCACTTTACCTATTTGGGCTTGGTCTGGGAAATAAGAATTGTAGTTATCAATATATAGCACAGAGCATGATAAAATTCATTCGTAACGCTTCCAGTTTGAGCATAACAGATCACTGCAATTTGGGGACAAGTATGTGAATGCAGACATGTATCTAGGAGATGAAGACAGGCTTCTGGAAATCTATTTATTTAATGATATCATTGCCTAATTACCAAAGTATTGTCTTGGAAAGTGTGCCGACTAATTTGGCGTCTTAGTGTTGTTGTTAAATATGAGATAACGATGAAGGAAAAAGCTGTGCTGTACAACTGCTTATAATTATAAACTACCTACCGTGGTATTTTGGTTGTCCACAAGAAGTTAGAGTAAGCAGCCTGTTTGCTGGGTAAGCTTTTATATGGTGGAGCCTCTGGACACTTCCTTCAAGGGTTTGTGTTTCTGGTTGTTTTCTGCGTCTGTGTGTTTATGTGTCTCTATGGTGGGCTTGTATTGAGCTTTTACCGCTTATCTGTGATTGAGATCAAAACTGCGCATCAGATGCACGGCTAGTCACTGTGGTTATCCACTACTAAGTGGTCTTGCAAAACACAAAACAAGAAATCCTGGATGCTAGAAAGAAATCTTATCTCTGGCAGTTGCAATATTTGTGCAGCTGTTCCCACAGATGTTTCTTTTTTCTTTTTTTTTTTTTTTTTAATTTCTCCTAAGAAGCAAGCAAACCGAGGGAGAAATGTTAAAGGGCCTGCCTGGAGAAAGAGAAAACTTGCAATGTCTTTTAGTTTGGAGTTGTGATGTACCTTGTTTTAAAAGGACTGTGAATTCTTACTCTATGTTTGCAAGTACAGAGCCTGCTTAAGCTCTGTATTCAGTAGGGCTAAATGGGAGTGTACTAAAATGTGAGCTATGCAAATGGACTTTGAGAGTCCAAATCTGCCTGTAGTAATTGGGGATCTTAATAGTATTGCTGGAACTCAAATTGTTTTGATCTCGGTAACTTCAGTGTAAAATTTGCTGAGTTTAGAAGTGAATAGGAAAAATCCTGGTCAAAAAGCTTGTTCTGACAGAGTTCTGCAGTGTGGCTAAAAATGAAGTTTCAGCATGAAAACTCCCCCAGTCAATGACTGGTTTCAAGATTGGGGTCTAATTTTGTTCATACGTACTGCAAAATATCATTTAGCATCCACTGTAAGACAGGTTTATTTGCTATTTTAAACAAGCAAATACAATTCCATTATATGGTAGTGGGAAGTCTTGAAGTTGGTGTTTTAAATACAGTTCAAGTAAAAATTCTTCGAAAGTTAATAAAGTCATTAGAATGTAAAACATTATTAACATTTGATGTGTGATGCTGAAACCCCTTCTCCTAGGAGAGTACAGGACTCAAACTGGAGACAGTTAACTTCATCCTCCATAAATGTATAATAAATTATATTTAGAAAAACATATTTGTATAAATAGAGATCTATGTCTTGATGCCAGCAGGCTTTTTTAGGTTGGGTTTTTCTCGCAGGGGACACAAGAAAATAAGTGGCAAGAGGCTGTAAGAAGGCATGTTGTAAGTAGTAGTTTTGAGTAATGAAAACTTAGGAAAAACAATATATGTATCTGTCTGTAAGCAAAAGAGACCTGGTGCTTTTGGGTTGTTCAGTTTTCCATGTAACCTGGCATGTGTGTGATGTCTGCTGTCTAGACTTAACCAACCATACTTCACTCCTTTTTCTTAAGAGAAAATTAGACCCAGCTGTGTGTAATCTAGTGAAAACGAGAGCGCAGCCTTAATCTCTGCGTGTAAATACGTCAGGTGGGTAAACATCACGGGGGGAGCAGAACTGTTTTGGGTGATAATGCAGGAGTAAATGGGTGTAGACTGTCCATGAGTGTGCTGGCATGAAAAGAAAAATCTAACAGAGTAAGGAGTTCCTGGGTAGCCTTGGGACTGCTGGGTTGGGGGTGAGGGGAAATATTAAAATAGCTGTTTTGATGGTGCTTTTTCAATATCTGAAAGTAACTGTGTTTCTGGCTCCTGTGGTACTTCAGAAGCTGGGCTTAATGAATCGGGAGGTCCTTTTCTGTCCTGCTTGTTTGTCATGCATGGACAACTGTAAAAGAATAGTCTAGTCCCTGACCATAGGAATATTTTACATGTATTATAAGATGTGCCAGGACAAAGATATAATTGACAGCAAATCAACATGCTCACAGTAGGACCCTTTTTATTTTCACTGTGATGATTCTGTGCTGTAATGAGACAACTATTAATTCATTTCCGTTAACTTTACTGATTTTGAAGAATTTACAAGGTTTTAGCATTGGTATTACAAAGAATTATGGTCACTTGCTGTGATGATTCAGCTCCTGATTTGGTCAGCTGTTACTGGTAGGCTTTACCACATCTAGAAATGGTTATTGACTCTGCCCTTTGCAGTGGTCTGTGGGTCTTTGTATGGGAGTAGCCGCGTTAGTCCCTTCAAATGCTGCCTTCTGCCAGGCGCAAGGGGAGAGGGAAGCTTCTGGGAAGGAGCAGGGGGCAGCTGTGATGATGACTCCGTAAATTTGGGAGCTTGGCATGGTTTCTTATGCACAGCACTTAAAGTATCGTGCGGTTGGCTGACGTGTCCTCTGCTGTTTAATATATGCTGAATTTCCATGTGTACCTCTTGCGCTTCTGCTGCCAGCCGGGGCTCACAAAGCTCGCAGTGCTCTCGGCTGACACCAGGAAAGGACTAAAGCAGCCAGTTGAGTGTGCACCACATGGCACATTCAGTGTCAAGACTATTTATCATGTAATGAGATTAAGCCATCGTGCAGCACTGCTGTACAATGCAGGCTCACACAGCTCCCAGTACCTTTCCTTGCCAACGGGAAAAGTGCATAACAGGCATTCGGCATAGAGGTCATCCTCTGCTAGCATTAGAAATAATATCCTAAATGCTGAGACCCCCTTCAGACGTTTGCATGTTATTTGATGGTGTCACTCCTGGGACATTGCTTCGGAGATCTTCATCTCCCAGCATGAACAAGAAGGCTGTGAAACGTGAGTTTTACCATTTCTTACTTTCATAGGGACTACTAGAAAATGGCATCTTAGCCAAAAGGATGTATTATTATTGTTGTATATGACTGAGCAGTAAGTATTTTGCACCTTACTTAGGTATCTAGTAAGTTATGATAAATTACTGTACAATACCTGGTGGAAATACCCAGTAAAGGCAATAATTTCTAGTCAGTGCTGTTATAGCAAATGCTGAATGAATCCAGGTCCATGAAACAGTAAAGAAAAGGTCACACTGCTACAGTGTCAGGGGATAAAAAAACTGGAATAATGGGATACAAACAATGCTACTGAGAGATTTCAGAGGGATGTGTCTTTGCTGTATTTCAGTTTCTTTTCCAAGGATGTGAAAAACAGGCAGTTATCACCGAGGTGTTGCTGTGGACAGGTAGGTATGACAGGGAATAGATCTGATTTCACTTGCAGAACAATTATCTCGATAGTGCTGCTGGACTGCTAAATTATAGACAGAGCGATTGGGTTGTGTTGATAGATGTGGAAATGTGGCATGAGGAGCTAATTATTTCTCAAACAACTAGTCAAAATTTTTTTGCCTTTTTTTGCCTCAGAGTCCATTAAAAGCTTTCACCTGCCATTTATCTCTCCCTTGTAAGTCATTATTACCTTCAGACAAGAAGTATCCTCAGGTTTCTGCTTTGAAAGTACAGAGCTGAGTATGCCTCCTTTTGGCAAGGGCATGTCTATGCTGCTGGGCTGTGGACCGAGCCTCCGGCCTTGTTGGAGGGGAAAGGAAGGGTCTGTGTAGAAGTGTTTGTAGTTCATAACAGATGTTATGCCAGATGTGGCCAGTAGGTCAAGGGAGGTAATTCTCCTCCTCTACTCCACTCTCGTGAGACCCCACCTGGAGTACTGCATCCAATTCTGGAGCCCCTACTACAAGAGGGATATGGACATGCTGGAACATGTCCAGAGAAGGGCCATGAGGATGATCACAGAATCTTCATGGTTGGAAGGGACCCTTAAGATCATTGAGTCCAACCAAACAACCTACAGTCTCTGCCACTAGAGCATGCCCTGATGTGCCAAATCTAGATGTTTCTTAAATACCTCTAGGGATGGTGACTCAACCACCTCCCTGGGCAGGCTGTTCCAGTGCCTGACCACTCTTTCAGTAAAGTCATTCTTCCTAATATCTAATCTAAACCTCCCCTGCTGCAACTTCAGACCATTTCCTCTTGTCCTGTCATTATTCACTTGGGAGAAGAGGCCAACACCCACCTCTCTCCAACCTCCTTCCAGGTAGTTGTAGAGGGCAATGAGGTGTCCCCTCAGCCTCCTCTTCTCCAAGCTAAACATGCCCAGCTCCCTCAGTCTCTCCTCATAGACTTGGTCTCCAGACCCCTCACCAGCCTGGTAGCTCTCCTCTGGACACGCTCCAGCACTTCTATGTCCCTCTTGTACAGCGGGGCCCAGAACTGATCAGAGTGCTGGAGCACCTCTCCTATGAGGACAGGCTGAGAGAGTTGGGGTTGTTCAGTCTGGAGAAGAGAAAGCTCCGAGGAGACCTTATAGTGGCCTACCAGTATCTTAAAGGGGCCTACAAGAAAGCTGGTGAGGGACTTTTTAGGATGTTGGGTAACAGTAGGACTAGGGGGAATGGATTAAAACTAGAGATGGGACGATTCAGGCTGGACGTTAGGAAGAAGGTCTTCACCATGAGGGTGGTGAGACACTGGAACAGGTTGCGCAGAGAGGTGGTGGAAGCCCCATCCCTGGAAGTTTTTAAGGCCAGGCTGGACAGGGCTCTGAGCAACCTGATCTAGTGGGAGGTGTCCCTGCCCATGGCAGGGGGATTGGAACTAGATGATCTTTAAGGTCCCTTCCAAGCCAAACCATTCTATGATTCTGTGTTTTGTAGGAGGTGGTGCTGCTCAGAACGCACACCTGGGCTGCAAGACCATGGCGTCCCATGAGCTTAGACTTCTGAGGAAAAGTTAGCGTTGGTAACTTTGCTCACCATTGTGGCATTACGACATACATCGTTAAGGAGATTAATACCCGCCTCTGCTTTATAGCTGCAGTGTCTTTGTCAGGCTGGTGGGGTTGTCTGTGTATAGACAAAAGCAAAATTGAGTGTCTGGGGCCTGTGATACTGCTCAGTTATGAAGATGCTTTAAGTTAGGTTATACTTATTTTCTAATGCCATAAAATATCCAACAAATCTCCATACAACACGGTTCTTGGCGGGGGTGGGGGAAGAGTATGGTAGCTGTGATAATGTTTTTTTCATTCAATGGTTTGATTTTTGAGCTGCAGAAACATTCCTCTTCTTTTTTGTACTTTCTTCTTTGAGAAAAAGTTTAACGTTTTCTTCTGAGTCTTGGAAGTGCCACATGATGGACTACTGTGTGTGTGACAAGTCAGTGGGCTGCTCAGTTTCTTCTGTTACATTCCTTAAATAGAGCGCTCTGATGCCAATACAGCGTCACGTACCTTTCTGATTCGTAGCCTCGTTGCTCCTTTCATCCCTAGCTGGGGATCAGAGGTCCTTTGTGAGATACAGTTTGTATGCATCTTATTCAAAGTAGTCTTGAAGTACTCAAAAAAATCTGGTGATGCTTCTTGTTAAATGTACACCTTTCTCTCATGGAAGTCTTCTCTTTGCAAGTTAATGAGCTTTATCAAGTCCTTTTCTTTAATATGCGTGGTGCACACCTCCTCTGTGTCTTTATGTATTGGAAGACAGTGTCTGTTTTCCATTTTCAGTTCTCTAACTTAAATCTGGAATGCAAAGGTAGATAACATAAAAAACAAACTTATTTTACTTGAAGAATTGTCTTGACTGCCTATTTTTACTGATATGGAATGCTCACATAACAGAAGAGGTGGCCTGTTAGCCAAATCTTCCACTGAAGGAATATGTAGTATTATCAGCAAGGTAAGGTAGTCTGGGGTTTCCAGAACGAACTGCTCTTCTGCCCGTCTCTTATACCTATGTAGAATTTCTGCTATTTAGAAATTGTGACTTCCAGTGCCTACAGCTGAAAATCTTGCACTTACCCCAGTGCTTTTGAGAATAAGTAAATAAGTAAGGTACAGTAACTTTTCTTTTATATCCCTAGATGAGACTTATTCTTGCCTTTGATCCACCCTTTCTTGATTTCAAGCAGCGAAGATGTAACGTTGCTCTGGAGAGTAACCAAAGGTATTAGGGAATTGCCAAGAAGCATGGAAACGGAATAGCAAGCATGTCTAAAATCTCTCTGTATGGGGAGTTTACTGCCAGTTTCAGCCAGTATGTGTTGCATATTGGCTGTGGTATGACAGTACAGCTGAATGGATGCATGCAGGCTTATGGATGCTAACTTGGAAAATACTAAGTGTGGAGCTGGTGGTAACGAGGTCCTTTTTAGATTAGTGTGAAGTTAATGTCCGTGCTTAAAAAATAGGATGAAAACTTGAGCTCAGAAACAACCTGTCTGTGCTGCTGTGATGTCTGGAAAAAGTAGATTTGTGCATGTGTGTTTTCGGAAGCACACAGAAGCACAGCTGGTTGGTATCTGCTATAGATGAATAGGAAGGAAAGGGGTTGAAGTCTTGTCACAAAAACAAAAAGATGATTTATTGGAAATGTCAAGAAATAAATCACGGAGCCTAATAGGCCTGTTAAGCTTCTTGGCTTGGTTATGTTTAAAAGCAAGGAGGCTTGATCGGTTCTTCTAGTTTATAAACTTGGATGCCTAGACAGATTGCTTGGAAACTGATATGAGCAAACAGTTTGTTCTGAGACTCACTGAAAATGGAACAAAAAGAAACTGTGTTTTTTGGCTAGTCCATCATTAGCACAATTTTTCAGGCTAATAAGGTAGGAAAAAGGAAAGTAGTGTGGAAATCATGACATGATCCTGTAATTTCTACTGCTTTAACCAGCCTATTAAAATTTTACAAAGCTCTTTAGAGAGTGTTTTAAAGCTGCAACTTGTCATATTTGTGGTGGTGGTAGTGCTGAAACACCTCTGCAGAAAGACTGAGTGCTTTAGCTGAAAGCTTATGTGAAAATATATTAGTTCTGACCAAGTTGTCATCAAAAGGTCACTGAATTCCAAGATGGTGTTGGTGAGACAGAAGATACTCATTTGCCATCCTGGGACAACAGAGCACCAGGTAAAATTGCTGTTTGGTTGGAGTGATCTGAATATTTTTTTTTATATATTACAGTATTTTTACAGCCCCTGTTTTATATATATATATGCTATGTCATACGGTATAATAAAAGTGTCAGTTCCATTGGTTTAAATTATGCTTGAAATCAAAACCAAATAATGCTTTACTATTAAGTAGCATCTCTCATTAAGGTCTTGGTGCTTCATTGTAACGTTAGAATGGCTGTTTCTTTTGGTCATGAATTTTGTGAAGCAGTAAAGGAGGGTGCAGAGGTTGAAAAAATTTCTCATGGTAGGTGTTTAAGAGATGGGAGAATAATACTAAGGTCTCTGAAGTTGGTAAATAGGGAAGAAAGCCTTGGTCTTAACACATGTACACTTAGGACAGGATTGAATTGAATTGTAAACTGGTGTTGTTCAGGCAAGGAGTTCATGGAGGAGGTGGCAGTGATTTCTCTTGCATGTTCTGTTTCTTTGTAGATGTGTCAGAGCTACTTTGTCTTAGAGATCCTGAAAACATGGTCCTAGATCCATTGCTGCCAGTTTCTGCTAGTGGCATCTAGGCTTGAATTTGGCCTTGTGAGTGAATTATAACTTTTTTGTTTGACTTGGCAACATTTCAGTAGCTAACAGATGAAATTCAGATGTATGTGATTAATTCTTGATGCCATATCCCTTTATTTTTTAGTATTACATATTTCCTTACGGCCTGCCTAAAAGTGCAGTTGTAATGTTTTTCTACTGATTTATCTTTTGTCACCCATTGGTCTGTCATGCTAGTTTACTCTGAGAAAATCTTGTAGAATTACCTTGATGTGCACGGAGATAAGTGGAGGTGGTTGTCTGCAAAATGATGTGTAGAGTGAGGATCTACAAAATTCTCTGCTGTAAAAGGAGAGTGGAATCTGGAAAGTGTGTTGCAGGAAAAATAAGACGCTTCAGCCTGTCTCCTTGAGAAGTGTTGTTGAATTGTTCTAAACACTGTTATTCTCGTTGTCCATACAGATGAGAAGTTTAAATGGAATGATGTCATTGGCAGAGCTGGGGGAAAAAAATCTCCACGGTAGAAAATCAATAATTGCCATGGCTTTCTTGGGTTTTGCACCACTTCACTTTACCCAAGCTGGCACTTCTGCAGCATATTTGCTTCTTGTTAATAGTTAGGCTTTATGTCATACGAATGTGTGCCTCTACACAGCTGTTAAACTTTCTGAGGCATTTGTGAAAAGGAAATATTAAATGTGGTGAACACTTTGCAAGTCTTCCCTGCAAGAAAGGAAATTTTCTCCATTAGCCAGGAATCAAACACCATATTGTGCTATTGATCACAACCAAGCAAAATACTCAATTTTATCTTGCTGTAGAATTCAGCAAAACCTTGAATAGTTCAGGGTATCATTCTACAAAAATGCTGCATTAATTTGAGCATCTGCGGTGGAGGAACAAAAAATTAAGTGATTACAAATGATCTTAGGTGTTTTAGTGCCTTGAGAATTGTCTTAAATGTAATGGTGAACTTGAAACTAATGCTTTTTTTAAGCAATGATGAAAATGAGTCCCCCCCCGCTCAGTTAGCCATCCATAATTTCATGTTCTCACTTAGGATCTGTGTTGTGACATTTTAAAAGCCACATGTATAGGCTTAAGCATCAGCAAATTATAAAGTATGTTGTGAATGATTCAGTCATTTCTCAATAATTAATTTAGAGCAAAGGTCTTCAGAACATCTTATACTAGTTTTGCATAGTTATGCTAATTTTTTGCAGCGAAAATGAAGAAGCTGTCCATCAGAAAAGTTTTAGTTATCAAAGTACAATGAACTCTTGTAAGCTTGTATGATAGCTTAATACAAATATGCTATAATAAGAGCAAATCTTTATCATTCTTCTTGAATGAACAGGCTGCCCAGAGAGGTGGTGGAGTCTCTGTCTCTGGAGATGTTCAAAACCCGCCTGGACGCGTTCCTGTGCAACCTGCTCTGGGTGACCCTGGTCTGGCAGGGGGCTTGGACTAGATGATCTCCAGAGGTCCTTTCCAACCCCTACCATTCTGTGATTCTTGACAGCCAGATTTTGACTGGCCCCTCTGTGGGTGTGTGGGGCTGGCAAATTAAAAAAAAAGGTCCACTGCAGAAAACAGAAGACAAGCTTCCAAGTTTCTTTGTGTTTGTAACCTACCTGAGAGCTGGTTGTAATTGCAGCCTCTGTGTGCAATGGACCAGAAGGAATAATATTTTATTACTGTGTGCATTCATTCAGGTAACATACATGGCACACGTTTAGCACAGGAGAGGGCTCTGAGAATTTCATAGACAGGTTCAGGGTGAATACGTTCCTTGTATATGGTGAAATTGTAGATCGTTGCCACTGAGCATCTCCTACCCTCTCTGCGTAGCAGTATGTTTTGCAGTTTGCCATGTTTGCTTTCAGGCAGGTTCTTAAACGCTGCCAGTGAGTTTAGAAGACCCAGCAACTGCTGTGCAGAAAACTGAGGACAGTTAGCTGATACTAACGAAGGCACATTAGTGGGGCACTAATGTGCCTTCAACACTCTTTGGACTTACTGGTGTTCAGTATGTCAGCCTACTGTAGAGGTTGGTGTCAGCAGCTCCGCAACCCCAACTATTTCACCAGTACAGTTTGACACACCTTTCTTTCGAAAAAGCTATTACCATTGGATTAGTACTCTTGTTGTTACCCTAAGTGTTGCAGACAGTGTCTTGGCATTCTGTTTGCATGAGGGATCTGGTTCATGACCTCAAGATACATCTGCTGTGGGCTTTTGATAGCTGATGTAATTTTTCCCCAAAGGCAGGCTTACATTTACATTGGATGTAAATGTACACCAGCGTTCAGTGATGTCCTGAAACCCAATAAAAAAGGGCTGAAAAAGTATTGCTGAGAAAGATGTAACACATACTAATAAAACAAGAATCAGGTAAGCATAGTATGAGAAACAAGCCAGTAGTGAGCTGAATAAGTTGAACATAGTTTTATAGTTATTCCGGTTGTTTGTGCCAATTTACAAACTGAAAGAGGAAAATTTCCTGCAAAGTCATGTAGTTCATGGAATAAAAATTATTGTAATTGTTTGCAGCTAAAAGTATTTCATCATTACTGCTGTTTTGTCCATCACACATCCACAAGTCTGTTCGTATGCTTAAATCCTGGGTTTTGATCTGTACATGGTAGATGCTGTCTTAGTAAAAAACAGTGTAAAAACAGGATAATTTCTTCACATATAATGGAAATAATTAGCAGTGAGGGATACTAAGGTGTGTTTCCCTGAACTGCTATATTTTCATAAATTCAGAACCTCATTTAACATTTTAAGCTTGATGTGAAATCATGCAAACGTGAAAGCACGGGAAATCTGAAACAATTGTTGGTAGCGCTCCTGAGAAATCTTTGGTCTAAACAGTAAAATAAGCATGTCTTCAGAATATGCATTTTGTGTTTATGTATAGGGTCCTCATGAACAACTTTGGGTTTATGGGATCGTAGTCATCAGGATGTTGAAGATGTTTTGAATACTACCCGGAGCATCTTTTTTTTTTAATACAAAAATGGATGAAGGTGTAGAGCGTGGAAAAACTGAACTTGTGCCAAATGGTGTATGTGCATTTCTGGCTCCCAAGAAACAGTTTGATACAGGAGTAGTCCTCACTGAACATTTGAAGGCTTTTGCTGGGTGGTGGAAAGGTGGTGCTTGTTTTTCTCTGAATGAGGGACTGTTTACTCAAGCATGCTGTGGGAAGGTAACTTCGATGCTTTAAGTTGCTGCCAGTGTATATTGCTGATGTACTTCCCAAGCCACTGATTTGCCTGCCTCAGTGAGCCGATGTTTATCATCTTCCCTTTTAAGTTTTGTTTTTCTCCTTGGTGTTTGCACCCTTCAAACATTTGTGGAATGTTTTGTGTTCTTTTCTTGGCTGTCATGGTGTCAGTCCAACCAAATGCTCATCTTCATTCCTCTACCCTGAATGTCTTCCAAGTTGTCTTTGTTGTTTCCAGTGGAGAAAAATCAAACTCGGTAAACAAGCTGATGATACGTTAATACGATGTATTATTTTCCATATTGAATTGGAAAGCAAGTTTTATATATTGACACTGTTATGAAACTGTAATGAAGAAAGAGATCTATATGTACTCTGTATTCCTTTCAGACTATTTTTTTTTCAAAGAGAGCAAATTGTATTTTTCAAATGTGAATCTTGCAAGAAATAGGCCAGGGTTGCAGTATCTTCTTGCAGAAGATCCTTGCAGTTCTCACGAGGATCAAATTATCTTATAAATCTTAAAGGCAAGTATCTATATAAGAGCAACCACTTCACTGCCTTGGGACAGGAAGGACAAATCCAGAATAGCTTTGACAAAGTCTGAGTTTTGTAAATTGTCCCATCACTTTCAAATTACCGCTATCAAAGCCTTTTTCTCAGGGATGGTATGAGAGCTTGCTAAGGTTTTACTTTGCAGATTCAAGCTTTAAATACTTCCTCTGGAAAAGGTTTGTTGCAGGGCTGCTTGAATGGTAGGTTCTTATGAAAATCTGGACCATGAGGTGAATTATGCCAGGATGCTCCCCAGATCCCAGATGCAGGATATCTTTTGGGGTACCCCAGATTCCTCAGCAGTGTCTTGGGAAACGTCATGCTGCTGCAAGAGCTGCGACGTCCCTCCTTCGTTACAGCAAACATGAAGTAAAATTCCCCAGTGAACTATAATAAAGATGATAAAGTAGCTTTTTTCTGGAAAAATGTGTTGAAATCTGTTCTCTTAGAACTGGTTTTGATTTTTTCATTCCATCATGTGCTGTGCTGCTTATCACAGGCTTTTTGATTTTGCCAGTAGAAATTTGCCCCTTTTTCTGGTAGGTTTTGTTTGGGTTTTTTTTGTTTTTTTTTTTTGGGCGGGGGGGGGGGAAGTGTGTGTTTTTGTTTTGTATATAAACTGTAGTTCAGATAACTTGTGAGTAGAGTTTAGCACATCTAAGCATATTTTCCAGAAAGAACTGGAAGTCATGTTTAAAATATTTTGCTTTCATAATATCCAGATGTGTCTAGACTTCCTTTGTCTGTCAGCTGTGGTGACAACATCTCAGTTTTCTTCTTTTCCTTTCACTTCATGTTCTTCACAATTGAGTGATTCAAAGGATAAACTGTGGCTTAGTCCTCCATGTAAAGTGTGACACAGGGACGCGATCAGATTCCCCTAGCCATCTGTTCTGAATTGATGTCCTGTTCTGTCTGCACAGAAGAGCTATTGTTAAGTGCGTGTGTCACCTTTTCAAACTCTTAGGTTCCTATTTCTAGTTGTGCAACTCTCCAGTTGGGTATTGCATTGAAGAGAGCCGGTCAACAACTTCCCAAAACACTTCCCCACCAGAAAGCACTCATTCATTAATTATAACCATTAGTGGGAGCTTATCACTTCCATGATTTTTTTTTTAATTGAAATATTGCATTGCTTGATTTTGAGAGCATATCATAAACTAGTGTCTAATATACTGTGTGGTGACTTTTAAGATATTAGGATTTTTCTGAAATGATGAGTTTCAATGAAAAGTAGGATTCAGATTGAAGTTTGAGATGAGAAAATATTTAGAAAGGTGGGGGGCATTTCTTGAGAATGTGAAGTCTAAGGTTCAGTACCATCTGGTAGGAATGTGGTCATAATTGCACTTTCAACAATTCTAAAATGATGCTGTTCATCTTCTCAGGAGCTGTTATGCATACTTGAGCTTGTACATGGATTTGGCAGTAAATCATATACAAAGATTTGTTATTAGGTGTCAACTTAAAGTGATCACCATGATAAATGTCTACTTCTTTATTTATATGGCTGTTCATTTTAAATTCTATATAAATCTTGCCTCTGTAATACTGTGAAAGAGCTGCCACCTGACAACTCGCTCTTTTTTTTTTGTCACTTGTAATTTCTGTGTGATGGCACAATAGCTGTAGGCCCTGGATGTATAGCATCAGGGGTATGTTGGTCGCTAGGTTCAGTTGTCCCCCTGACAAAAATAGAATTCTTTGGAGATGGTCTCATCCTTGCTTTATTTATGATGGCTTTGGGACTGAAAAGATTATAATTGGGCCCTAAAGTTACCACTCGGGTTGTGGTTTCCAGTTCCCTTTGTGTCCTCATCCTTTGGTTATATCTTGCAGAATTAGCAGTCTGGAGCAAATATCGCTGTGAGAGTTCGGTGCGTCTCTTGAATGCCTTTTTCAGACTCCTACAAAATAGTTGGTAAATGTTTCAGGGTTGGGGAGGTTATGGCTGTACTGCTTTGTGTGATGACTTCTCCTCCTCCTGTGCATTGTTTTTCAGTGAAAACTCCTTTACAAAATACTCTGATGTGGACCTCTCTTGCACCATTTTCTGCAAAGATCCGTGTACCCATGGCTGCGGTAGATATTGTCAGTCTTGTTACAGGACCAGCAAATCAAAATGCCCTCTTGGTACAGTGGACACGTCTCTTTTTGTCGCTGAAAATGCGCATTCTTAGCTCATTACCCTTCTTGTGACAAATGAACTGTGTAGTATGAACAGGAGCATTTTCTTATATTGTTCTTTGCAGTGTACAGATCTGTTTAGAAAGGGGAGGGGCAGTAGGTGGGGGCTGGTTTTAGCTTCTCCGCTGCCATTTGAGAGAGGCAAGTGGAGCTTTTCATGACTGCCTTTGCCCTACCTCCCTTATATTTCTCAACTGTTGAACCAGGTGTAGAGCTGTTAAAGGCTCAACACAGCTGCACAGCTGTGCCAGTGTTATGCTTGGATCACTGACACGGGTGTTTGTGCAGGAAAAGCTGTGTGACTGAGCTGGATAAAAGTAGTCGTAACTAAATCATTGCCTAGTAAATTCCTGGGAATGTATTTTGCTTGTTCAAAATATTTACGAAGCCAATTTTGAGCAGAAGAAAATAGATTGAGGTAAGTTTACAAAAGTCCTGTTTAAGGAGAGGGCAGGGGGAAAGGAGATGGCTTAAAATCAATGGTTTTAACATACACACTCCTCCACCTGCAGTTTTTTTGATCCAGAAAATGAACCCAGGCCTCTTTCCCATTCATGTTAGTTATTCAAAATGAAAAGCTTTATAGGTTGTTCAACAAGCTTTAAAGAACGATGTGAATTGTTGCAAGTGAAATTTTTCAATTATTTGCTCAGTGAGTAGCAGTAAAAGTCATGTGAGATTTTTTTTTTTAAAGTAAAACTGCTTACTGGATCTTGTCCCATTCTACCAAAAGAAAACCTCAGCTGGTGTCATCCTTAGGGATGACTTTGGTGCAATCTACAGTGATCTGATGATAGTGATGAAAATTAAGTAGAAGTAGTTCTCTTGGCAATTTAGCTCTACATATCTTGCATTTAGCTTTAAAACTGACTGTATTCCTTAGCCAGTCACAGTAATTAATAATTTTGAAAAATATGGGCTGTATAGGACTTTGGATGCCCAGATGCTGAAAAGAATCTCATCTGCTCAGTTTTGGTGAAAGATTAGCCAGGTCCTTAACTTGTTACTGGGCAGGGGGGGCGGGGAGAGGAATTTCAAGATCAAAGAGGTGGTGTGTCTCAAGAACTTGTCTCTCTAAGACTCTCTAAGATTTTTGCCAGGAATGGATACCAGTATTTCCCTGTCTTGCCAACCAGTAAAGCAGCTTGTGTGGTTGCAAGCTAGGGTAGCTACGAATACTTGTTTGTAATTCGTCATTTGACCTATAAATTCGGTAGGGGGGCAAACCGAGAATGAATGCCAATCATGAAATGATTGACCTTGTTTTGATTCATACCAGTTCCTTATGAAAATTAATTTATCTAAAATGTAGGAATGAAACAAGTCATAGATTAACTAAACTGTATTTCCAGCATAAACAGTAACATTAATATGGGCTCCTCAGTTGAAGAAAGACAAGGAACTACTGGAGAGAGTCCAGCAGAGGGCTACAAAGATGATCAGGGCCTGGAGCATCTCTTATGAGGAAAGGCTGAGAGGCCTGGGTCTGTTTAGCCTGGAGAAGAGAGGACTGAGAGGGGATCTCATCAGTGCTTATAAATATCTAAAGGGCGGGTGTCAAGAAGATGGGACCAGACTCTTTTCAGTGGTGCCCAGCGACAGGACAAGAGACAATGGGCACAAACTGGAACACAGGAAGTTCTGTCTGAACAAAAGGAAAAAAACTTCTTTACTTTGAAGGTGGCAGAGAACTGGAACAGGCTGCCCAGAGCAGTTGTGGAGTCTCCTTCTCTGGAGATAGTCAAAACCTGCCTGGACACAATCCTGTGCAACGTGGTCTAGGTGAACCTGCTTTGGCAGGGGGCTTGAACTAGATGATCTCTAGAGGTCCCTTACAACCCCTGCCGTTCTGTGACTCTGTGTACTGGACCAATTAATTATCGAACTTATTTGCTGAATGCATCCTGATCTGCCCAACCTGAAGATGTTACTTGTTAGATGTGCCATTTTAAAGTACGGTTTCTGGCACCATCTGACACTACCATCATCCCTGATCTTATTGTTCCTTTTTTATTTTATCCATTGCAAAGTCTGTAGGGCTGAACAGTGCTTTTTAATGCATTTGTAAGTTGTAGTTTGCATCTGCTTTATAGACCAAGGAATGTTATAAAGTTCATGTGTCTGTTTAAAAAGAGTATCCCAGAATCAGTGATGTAAAGCAATAACGTTTTGACCGTAAGTGAAAATTTCACCTGTAGTACAACTCATGCGGTTTTCTTCTTCTGAAGCCAGACAATGCTGGTTGTACTTGCCTTCTTCATAGCAGATTTATTTTTGAACACGTCCTTAATAGAAATAGTTGCAAGAACCCACATTCCCTGCATAGGCAAAATCTAAAAAAAAAAAAAAAATAAAATGGAAATGGTGAGTTTTATTGAAGCTGAATTTGCTGAATTGATCTGTCTTGCAATTGGAGTTGCATGAAAAGGAAGAGAAGTTAGCAATGCACAGATTAAGTTTTCAACAGTACCAGGACTGAAAGATTTTGGAAATAAACGTCTGCAACTTCTTCAGTAGCTATACAGAATCTGTACCAATGTGAACAGGATATCTGTATGGCTAGGTCAGTGATGCTAGCCATATTACGTGTTTTACTAATGTGAATAGTTCCAGTGAAGTGTGTATATATATGTCTGATAAGAAATATTTGACACTCCTTGAACACCAAAGTGTGTGTGTGCTTGGAAATGCAGTGGTAGTGGTTGAACTTTCAGGCTAGCCACAATTTTTTTTTTTTGTGGCATTTAAGCCAGAAATAGCTGCTCCTTTGGAGAATCTTCAGACATATCATGTGCAGAGACTAAAGCATCAACTTGTAGCGTGGATAGACAATTTTTCTGAATAATCAACAAGTACTAGAGAAAGGTATCACATGAAAAATTTCCATCCTACTCCCAAGTGTCAAAACTACTTACTACAGAGCTTGGAGATTAAACTAATTCCTATCAAACTATGTACCAAAAACTGGAGCTTTGGAAGCAGAATTTGTTCACCATTAAATAACTCCTGATGTGTAGAAATATTTTCAGAATGAGGATAAAACCTGGGAAGCTGGGATTTAAGTGTGTGCTTTTAATGTTTTGGATTCAGTCAACATTATGTTAATATTCAAGGACAAACTAAACATTGAGG